>NC_135637.1:34253742-34561799 GCF_053574225.1 Canis aureus | reverse complement strand
GGGACAGCAGGGAGAGAGAGACAAAAGTGAGCCCAGAAATAAGGAGAGAAAACAAAAAACAAAAAAACAAAAGCACATCAGTGACAATCCACACAATCAGAGCCCCGCAGCCTCAGGCCAGTGGGACACCACCCTCTCAGCCGCCCTGACAGGCCCGCCTGCTGGGCAGACCAGAGCCAGGCCCCAGGACTGCTCTTCCACCTGCCGGGCAGAGAGACAGACAGACATTCAAGGTCACCTGGACAGCCTCCTCCGTGTCACTGGGGCCTGAAGGGCTCTCTAGCACCCCGAGGTAGGCCCGACTTGCTCTCCTGCCAGAGGGTCCTGCCCTCCCCTGACCCTGAACACTCCGTGTGCAGCATGTGCATGCTGCAGCCCGCCAGGATCGCAGGGGCCTTGCTGGGACACACCGCTAGCCACCGAGGCCCTGAAGGCCCCAAGGCTCAGAAAAGAAACTTATGAGGAACCAGTTTAATGGAGAACTCTCTGCTCACAGAAGAAAACACGCAATTTATTGGACATCCCCTGGTTGTTCCAAACAGAAATTTACCAAATTGATATATGATGTGATCAGTTCTTAGGTATCAAAGTCCAGTCAGCGGCCCCTCCTGAATGGTTCTCTCTGTGGGGGCTGATTCCCAGGGTGGCGCAGAGGCTTAGCAAGGCTCAACCCCCCAGGCCTGATGCCCTCCACACTCTGCATTCTGTAAGTCGTTAAAGGTGGCACAAACACTCATGGGTTTGAATTCTGGGAGACCCACCTCACCAGGACTCCCCGACTCCAGATACACAGAGCCCTTCACCAGTCCCAAAAGGCCCCAAGATATTGGCCATGGCCACATACATCCAGAGGCAGCTGGAACCCTGAGGCTGAGACAGCCTGGGACATGGGGGATGACGGCTGAGTTGGCACAACTGTCCAACCCCGTCCACCCTCTGCACCCCCTGCAGTGACAAAGCCTGCTAAAGTAGTCCCCTTCAGCCAAGCACAGCCCAGATCCGGCCCTGGCACACATCCTGCCCTGTGAGGGCCATGCCTCCCACTGAGTACCATGCTTC
This sequence comes from Canis aureus, assembly GCF_053574225.1. NCBI lineage: Eukaryota > Metazoa > Chordata > Mammalia > Carnivora > Canidae > Canis > Canis aureus. The sequence continues at coordinate 34,560,740 of NC_135637.1, read as the reverse complement.
ACACAGGAGAGGTCAGAATGCGTGTGCCAGACTTGAGGAGACAGGCACAGCCAGAGACACGCAGAGCAAGGACAGGAAGGAACACAGCAAGTTGTCCGCCCTTCAAGGTCTTCCTCTGAGCCAGACCCGGGGCTCAGCTACAGCTCAGTGGGAATCAGGGAACACGTGGTTCCCCTCCTGGGTGCCTGCCCAGCCTACAGGAAAGCAGGGCAGGCCCCACAGTGGCCGGAGTGTGCAGTCTTTAGCGACCACCTGCCTCTCCAGAAGCCCTGCTCAGTAAGCTAGGGTGGAGCAGAGGCCCAGGCTCTGCAGAGCAAGCATCCACCCAGGGGATGCATTAAAGCACCGTGGGACCTCTCAGAGCTGCACTTCCTGCATCTCTAATATCAGGAAAAGAGTGACCCCATAGCTAGGATTCCTCATGGCAGCACAGGCCTGGGTAAATGTAAGGAGCCTCGGATGAAGGAGACCTCCATGGTTGTCTTTCTCCACTTCCCACACACCAGGTTTTCTGAGGTTTCATTTTCAGCCTCAACAGGAGGCCAAAAAACAAAAACTCCAAAACCCTCTCTGGGTGTTTGGTGGGGTTTCCTGGTTGTCCCCTGACCATCACCAATCATTCTGAGCAGCTTTGATCTGCCTTGTGGTCTGGCCAAGAGGAAGCAAACGTGGGGAAGAAGGGGACACTCCCCCTAGCCCCCACTCTGGCAGGTACAGCCCACCCACTCCTCACAGGTGACAGGCAGATCTACTAAAAATTACAGTGAATGTGCTCCCACTGTCTCAGAAGACAGAATGAGCAAAGTAGCCTCTGCCTCTGCAAGACCAGCCACATGCACAGGGGCTGAGCGAGCCCCCCAGCACCACAGGGGAAAGCCTGGCCCCCTGACCCCCGTGCATCAGCCAGGAACATGCAGCAAGTCCACTCTGGAAGCAGGAATGGCAGTGCAGGTGATCAGTGACTTGAGAGGCCCAAGATGGAGTCCTGGCTTTCCCTCTGTTCCATGTGGTGCCAAGGACAGAGATCTGGGGTACTCTGTACTTTAAGAGAACAGCAGTTGGGGGTTATTCCCCAAACCGGTAATCAGCAGAGTACGGAAGGTGAGCTGGCTGCTGAGACTCTGCAACAGGAAAACAACTGCTACTTGCTGGAATCACAGAGGGAAAGTCACAGGCCACCCTTACGAATTTCAACCCACAGAGTCTTAATTTAAGAACTCTCTCAAGAACTTGGTCTGGCATCGACAAAAGCAAAGTCTAAGAAGCAACACAGAAGCACACAGAAGCGCACAGAAGCCACGGATCGCACAGTTGGTTACAAGCTGATGCTGCCCTCAGCAGGGCCTGGGTTCATGTGTTTCAGGCTGTTTCATGGAGTGTGAATCTAGGCGCCCACCCTGCCTCTCATTAAGCTAACAGAGCTGTTCTACCCTGACGAGTCCAGTGGGCTGCCAGCCCAAGCGACAGCAACCCAGGGAAGGTTTCAGGGACACAGCTGCAAATGAGCATGCTGCCCTGTGAGGGAAGGTTAGGAGAGGAGGAAATAGGCCAGGCCACATGCAGGAAGGCACCAGATCCCACCCACCGCACAAAGGGCTGCCTGCTGCGGCTCTGGAGGAGGTGGAGGGCAGCGTGGACGCCCAGGTGAGCAAAGTCTGCCAGGGGCCACCTCGGCAGGAGAGCAGGAGGCACTGTGACAGTAGAGGGGACAGCCCCAGCTGTGACTCCCAAAGGCATCTGCAACTCTCCTGCCCCCAGAGCACGAGCACCACAACCTCATCCATTCCAGCTGCCGGGAAGCAGGCTCTTGAAGTAGCATGGGGAGGACCCCAGAGAGGACAGGCCTCCGGCTCTCATGGTGAAAGCCCACCACAGAACAAAACCCACCTGCTGTCCAGCACTGGAGTAAGGGGTGATGGGGAGTTTCTGCTTCCCACCATCCAGCCCTTGAAAACTAGCTGAGATCAAGGACAAGAAGTAGCAGGCAGACCAGGCACACCAGGGCCAGAGCAGATGGAACAAAAAAGTGCGGCAACGTACCTTAGCGTGAGGTGACTGCATTTTTTGGTACATCTCCAAGGAATAATGATGAAGCCACATTTCAACAAAAACCTGCAAGAGAGCACTGGATGGTCAAATAATTTTCATCTAGGGTGTTGTGAACAACAAACCCCCCCCCCAACCTCTGGGGCAGGGGATTAATATCCAAATGACGGTGGTCACAGGAAATCCCTCCAGCAATGAGGGAGCGGGAAGATGTGGGGGTGGGGCAAGCTTTCCCATGGATCCACTGGACACTGAGCAGCACTGGGTCATGAGAAAGTCAGAACTCAATGGACAGGGAATCCTAGGATGAAAAGCACTGCCAACGACATACGTTAGACAGGTGGCCACATTTCTTCCAGTCTTGGATTTCTACATGGCACAACAGGAAAATACCAACAATTTTGAAGCCCTCTCAGGCTGAGGACAGTGTTTAGGCCTCTGTCCCCTGGGGGCAGAAGGCAGCCGGGCAGTTTACTTTCAAACAGAATATGAGAAGGGCCTCCTCACTCTCACCTGGAGTAGAGTTTCAGACCTCCAGATCTCATGGGAGGCGGGGTCTGCGTTCACAGATGTCTGATGAGAGACGTGTCGCTTCAGGAGGCTGGTGTGGTGGAGGCCATAGGAAGCAAAGGGGATGGCTGGCGTCCTGAAGGACACACAGAAACAAACAGGCCTTTGTTAGGGGCTCCTGATGGCACAACCAGAGGCAATCCGAATGTGAACAGTGGGTGGCAAGAGTAGCCATTACACCTGCTGAATCACAGGACGGACCCCGTATCCATATGGATATACAAAACCAATGAACAGGAAAAGTCTTCCCTACCGCAGCGTGTGCACTGATCAATGTAAGGGAGGAAAGCAGAAAAGCACCCTTAGGCAACCATCCTATTAATAACTGATTTAGCCAATGATCATCAAGGGACACTAATACCAATAATTACATAGTCTTAGCCTTTCTTCCCAACAAACCCCTCCTGCTAATTAATTTAGGCACAAAGTACCCATTTAATCTCACAGTAGGAAAAGCTGGCCAACACCCCCTCACTCCCCCACCCAGTGATCAAGACAATATCACCAGCATACAGACTCCATAGCCGCTGGGCCTAATTGCTAAGAAACACCAGAGACACTCAAGATAAGGGCATTTTGCAAACCTCCGGGTTGCAAGCTTCCAAGGTGTCAAGGTCAGGAAAGACAAGGAAGACTGAGGGACTGTTCCATAGAGGGACCAGAGACAACCACACACAGAGAGCAAGCCTGCAATGGATCCCAGCAGGGGAGCAGACATGGGTGGGGTAGCTAGTGCAGCTCGAGGGGGGTCTAAGGATGAGATAGTGGTCTGGCTGCAGTAGTAATTTCCTGATTTGGATAAAAGTGCAGTGGCTGGGGGATCCCTGGGTGGCTCAGCAGTTTGGCGCCTGCCTTTGGCCCAGGGCGCGATCCTGGAGTCCCGGGATCGTGCGTCCCAAGTCAGGCTCCCGGCATGGGGCCTGCTTCTCCCTCCTCCTGTGTCTCTGCCTCTCTCTCTCTCTCTCATAAATAAATAAATAAATCTTAAAAAAAAAAAAAAAAGTGCAGTGGCTGTGCAGGAGAATGCATTTGCTTTTAGGAAATACACTCCAAAACATTAAGAAATAACAGGCATTGTATCATAATCCACTCAACTGAAATAGCCTAGGAAAAATACATACAGAAAAATAGAAAGTAAAATGATTTAGGGACACCTAGGTGGCTCAGCAGTTTAGCGCCTGCCTTGGCCCAGGGTGTGATCCTGGAGTCCCTGGATGGAGTCCCACATCGGGCTCCCTGCGGGGAGCCTGCTTCTACCTCTGCCTGTGTCTCTGCCTCTCTCTCTCTGTGTCTCTCATGAATAAATAAATAAGATCTTTAAAAAGATAAACAAAACAAAATGATTTAAAAATGGAGACGAAGCCCCCATGGAAGTTGTTTGTTATTCACGGCAAGTTTTCTTTATACTTTAGGTTCTACGTAAAAATAAGCCAACAAAACTGGGCCCAGAAAACAGCTTGGCAGCTGAAACGTGTCTCTGAGACGGCATGAACCTGACCAGTCCGGCTCCTTCTTGGCCGTAGCATTACCAATGCCTGGGCACCCTCTCCCCACTGCCATGCCCCCACCTCCCCCGCTAGTCTCCTCTCCTTGGGGTGTCTGTACACACACATTGAGTCCTGGGTCATGGCACAGCACATGCCAGCAGCTGTGGGGCAGACTATGCCTGCCTCCCAGGGACAAAGGTGCATGAGCTGAGGACGGTGAGGAGCACAGGTGGCAGCTCCCGGGGTAGGAGCGTCTCCTGCAGGGAGACGGCCAATTGACCACTGGCTGAAGGCCTCCCAAGACCTCAGTTCACCCTTGGGTTGAGGCTGGCTGCACACTCCCCCTTCCTGCATGGTCCAGCCACAGCCCAGCCTACTTGGACTGGCACAAAAGGATATTTACCCCAGGGCCTCTGGCTCAGGCCAAGACCTGGTCCTGCAGCCTACACAGATCCCTCCGGTTTTTTTTTTTTTTTTTTTTTTTGTAATATTTTATTTATTCAAGAGAGAGAGACAGGCAGAGAGTGAAGCAGGCCCCATGCAGGGAGCCCGACGTGGGACTTGATCCTGGGTCTCCAGGATCAGGCCCTGGGCTGAAGGTGGCACTAAACCGCTGAGCCACCCAGGCTGCTCCATCCCTCTGATTCTTATTCTTCCACATGTCAGCCATGCAGTGGCTTGCCTACAGGCCCTTTCTCTCCAGCACCACCAGCCCAGTGGCATCAGTCAGCTCTGGAAACACAGCTTCAAGCCACTACTTCAGTGTGGGGCTTGGATATCACACGTAGGGAGGGCTGCCATGGGCAGAACACAGCCCACTCTCAAACCAAAGCTAGGCCTTGTCCATGTGGCTGCAGGACCTGCTCACTGAAAACCCAGACACAGACATTCTCCTTACCCCCTGCTCTCCGGTCTGTGCCAGGGTAGCTGGGGTTGGGGGATCTCAGGCATAAGAAAAGTTGGAGCAACCTGAACAAAAGTGGTACTACTGTCCCGCGAGCAATGCCCGTTGACCAGGCTACTCCCTCATGGAATGGCTACCCCAAGCCAAGCCAGGGCAACCAGAGAGCCTTACCTGGGAGCTGGTGAGGGACTGGGCCCCCCGGGACTGGAGGAGAGTGGGGGGAGCACACTGCCTTCTGTGGGTAGGAACCAGGACAGGTACCTGTCCACGAGGATGAAATAGGCACAGTCTGAAGTTCGGATGTGGAGGGCCCCAGGGAGTGGCTGGAAAAGCAAATCTGTATTGGTGTGTGACTCTGGGTGCTGCCCCTGGCTGCTGACCCCAGCAAGTGCAGGGCTCAGATCAATGCACACGAGCCCTGGGACATGGGCCATATGCCAGAGGTTGGACCAGAGGCACCCCAGGGCAGTACTAGGAGACAAGTTCCCACCACAGGGCGCCTGACTAGACCCGAGTCCTTTTCAGCATGCAAACTTCCTGGGCACCTCTTCCCTGCCCCATGCCCAGCAAGCACTTCCTGCAGGAAGCTAAATCAATTACCACCCGGAGTGCCCGGATCACCCCACGTTGCCTGTCAAGTCTGCGCAAGCTCGTCATCCCCACTAAGTGAGGATGGCCTGAAGAATAAAGGCTGGAGGAGGAAGCAGAGGAGGAGCTGGAGAAATGAGGTGGGAAGGGAAAAGAAGTGGAAGATAAAGGGAAGTCCTAGGTTGTAGCCCCAACCATCGTGGGGTGGGGGTGGGGGGCTTTGATCAAAAGCTGCTCAGGGTCATCCCTTTTGTACCTTTTGGGTGATGAGGCTCAAAGCAAAGAAGAACATGTAGTACTCGAACGGGTCTGATGGCAGCATCAGGAGGCAAACAGGTCTGGTTACTGGGCCACCCCAAGCACTGTGTCCCACCCACTCAAGGCCCCCCACCCCTGCAGACACTGACAAAGGATACTGAGGGCCAAGTTTAGGCCAAGGCCCCCTGTTGCGGGGAACTGGACCTTGTTGTGGTACAGAGGGCTGTCGGGGAGTACGCGCTCCTGGATGGATGCCTTCACAGGGCCCTGTGGAGACAGGGCACTGGGCTTGTGGGCAGGCTCCAGCAGGGCACTCCCATGCAGTGTGGAGGCCACCAGCACAGGGACCCTGCCTGGGGGAGCAGTGCTGTCTTCTGGGTAGCACTGGAGCAACAGGGCCTCCACTCAGAATGGCTCGCGTTATCCTCAGGAAGACCCTCAATCAGCAAAGGCAGGAGCTCTGGGAGTTTCTGAGCCTCATCAAGCACTTCACATTCCCCATCTTCTTTGCTTTTCATACCCACCCAACACGTCACCCGTCAATTTGCCCCTGAAGGACTGGAAACTCAGAAAAATAGAGCAACTGGTTACACAGCCCTGCCTGCCACTCAGCCAGGCACAAACCAGGCTGTGTGGTGCTTTCTCCATGGGCAGAGTTTGGAATAATGCCTCCTGGGCCCTGAGCAGACTGCAGTGCTCTCCTGCCCCCTGAGCCCTGCCCAGCCCCCATCACCATAGCCGCTATGCCGGGCACTCTGCCCCGAGCACGACTCTCACTCCACTGCTTACTTACAGGCAGGTAGGAGACGGGAAAGTCAAACTTATAGTCTTCAGCCTGAAGCTTATAAACCAACTTCATCATTGGGCCACTGAACATGAAATTAAACCGATAAAAACAGGACAATGAACTATAAACCATTTTGCTGTTTCTTAACTTTGAAAAATACAGCACTTTAAGAATGGGATCACCATGAGGAAACATCTAGCCCCTCTCAGGTGAAAAACCTACCTACCCAGGGTCTAGAAATTCCATTGCAATGCTGTACTCCACAGGATTCACACGTCCCTGTAGGCAGCGGAGGTTCCAGCCGACAAGGACACCGTCTAGGCTGCCGAAAATGCTCTCCACCAGCCATGGGAAGATGGTGTGCAGTTCCTGAGACAGTGTACAGGGGAAGCTTTGGGCAGGCTTGCTGAGGACCAGTACCTACTGCCAGGCTGCATAGGCCTCCTGCCCAGTCCTGCCCTATAGTACAAGTTCTCCATCTCCTTCACTCAGTGTATACACATGAACTGGAAATTTCCAGGATAAGAATATTTCTCCAGGTTGGCTTCCTGGATTTATACCTACTTGATAATTGTGGGTGTGAATATAAATAAAATATATATTTTCAGTATGAAAACCAGGATTTCTCAATCTTTTGGGCTGGACACGTCTTTCGTTTTTCAAAGAATATATGAGATATGCCCCAAAGAGATGCTAGCAGAACAGTACCTTTGCTGGAAAATCCTCGATGACTTTAACCAAGTCTTGGCACCGCTGTGCAAAGGGCTTATTTATAGAGTCAGCTTTCAGGCTAGCCTACAAGAAAGAACAAACCGAAAAAATCATGAGCATATTCACTTGGCAGCTTCTGCGGTTATTCTGGCTCAAACCAAAACAAACTCAAGTGATAGGTAGGAGTCAGACACTGCATGGGCCTGGTTCCCCAACATCTGATGTGTCAGGTCATGCATGTGTCAGTGGCCTAAAGAATGCAACTAGGAGAGGCAGGGGTCCTTTGCTCTCTAAACAATCAACAATCAGGATTCTTCCCTGCACCCTCTGTCAGGCACCCCCAGTTACAGCAGGGCACTGCAAATTTTCATGACAGAAGTGACTTCCACCCAATCCAGAAGGAGGGGGTCAGCTCCACGGTCAGCCTCACAGCAAAGGACTTATTGTATACGGCATCCCTCACAGACCAGAGTACTCACTGAGTATGTACACATGAACTGGAAATTTTCCTGTGATGACACCACTGTGATCATCAGTGAGGATGCTCAACAAAAGAAGGGTGACAGCAGAAACCCTCTTAACCAAGCTGTCCTTTATTCCATTGGTAACAAGCCAATGAATTCATTACCTTAAGAAATAAGGCAGCCTAGAAATAACAAATGGCTTTAACCAAATGTCAACACTAATCATGAAGGTGATGGGCAGGCCAAGGAACATTCAGGACAAGAATGAAGGAAATCTACCCAAGGTCAGAGGTGTGGATTAACATCTGGAGAAAATGCCAGAATTTGAACCAAGAGGGCTTTGCCCAATGATATCTAAGCCCTTAGCCACCTCTAAATGAGGGCAGTGTCTCAAATCAGAAGTAAATATCTGGGCTGTTGCAGCCACACACTGTGGGAAGGCTCCCCCATGCCTGGCCTCTCTACCCACTCGATGCCAGGAGCACCTCATGTGTTGGCTCAAGAGGGTGCACCAAAGTAGGATGTCCTTCTGAATAAATGTTTACAGAAAGTATCTTCTGGGAACTAAAACTTTGGAATCCTCACCATGGCTATCTGCCTCACACCTAACTTCCCAGTGTCATGTTTCATACTGAGAGTGTAGTCCTGGTACCCCCAGGGCAGCAGTGTCCTGCCTTCACGGAGGACAGTTAAGATTAGAATATCCCATTGAGTATGCCAAGACTTACAAGACATGAAAATTCTGATATATATCCTTTCACATGCTCCTCCCCATGCCCAGGAAGTAGTGAAAATGGCATTTGAACCAACTTATCTTGTAGGTGAGAAACTCATCTTATAAATGAGAAAACAGGGCTCAGAGGTTGAGTAAACCCAATGTCCTGCACTGGTATGGGGCAGAGTCAAGTCTAAGGATTCTAACCCCCAGGCCAACTTTCTTCACATCCCCTCAAAAAACCACCAGCAGAAGGTTCAAGCCAGAGGAAAGCACTCACAAGTCCCTGAGCTGCAGAACTATCATCACGCTGACACTCCCACAGGCAGCCAGTACTCACCAGCAGGAAGCTGGGCTGCTGCAGGTGAGGGAACGCCATAGCAGCCTCCTGGCAGCTGGTGAAAACGGCCGTCTTAGGAAACCACTGTGAAAAAACAAAGGCGACATCTCAACATCTGCCATACAACAGAATACTATATTGCCTCACAATGTCCAGGGGAGTATTTGTGTAACTCAACACACACTGCACTGCCCAGTTTCACGTTTTATAGAAATGCCAGTCAGATGGCAGTCCATGGCGGCCACCTTCAGAGCTAAGTGTGCGGTGGCAAATCCTTGGTAACGCTTGTACGGCACTTGTTAGGTGCCACACCTGTTCTAAAGACCCTCCATATATTTCCTCATTTAATCCTCAGGGGTAGGCAAAATTGTAAAGACAGCCTTTCCAGATTCCTATCCTTGGGTATTCAATCAAACACTCATCTAGGTATTATGAAGGAATTCTGCAGATGCGACTGAAGTCTCAAGGGGGTGGACCATAGATACAGAGTAGTTCCAGCTGCCAGCCAGAAAGGAAATGGGGACCTTAGTTCCAGAACCCGAAGGAAGGAGATTCTGCCGGTAACTTGAATACGCTTAGAAAAAAATTCTTTCTGAGAGCTTCTGGGTAAGAGCGAAGCCAACCAACACTTTGATTTTAGTCTTGTGATATCTTAGGCAGAGAACCCAGCAGAGCCTGCCCAGACTTCTGGACTATTTAACTGTGAGATAAGAGTGGATACAGTTTTAAGCTGCTAAGTTTGTTGAGGAAGAACTGAAAATATATCCTCCGGGTGCATGAGTGGCTCAGTGGTTGAGCATTTGCCTTTGGCTAAAGTCATGATCCCAGGGTCATGGGATCAGGTCCTGTGTTAGGCTCCCAGCAAGGAGCCTGCTTCTCCCTTTGCCTGTGTCTCTCATGAATGAATAAATAAAATCTTAAAAAAAAAAAAAAAAAAAAAGAAAGAAAGAGGGGCACCTGACTGGCTCAATTGATTAAGCGTCTGCCTTCAGCTCAGGTCATGATCTCAGGGTCCTGGGATCAAGCCCCACATGAGATTCCCTGCTCAGTGGGGAGCCTGCTTCTCCCTCTCTCTCTGACCCTCTTCCCTACTGTGCTTGCTCTCTGTCTCAAATAAATAAATAAAATCTTTAAAAAAATAAAAAATAAATTTAAAGAAGGAAGGAAGAAAGGAAGGGAGGAAGGAAGGAAGGGAAAGAAAGAAAGAGAAAGAGAGAGAGAGAGGGAGAGAAAGAAAGAAAGAGAGAAAGAGAGAAAGAGAGAAAGCTCGATCCCTGGATGGCTCAGCGGAAAGAAAGAAAGAAAAAGAAAGAAAGAAAGATCGATCGATCGATCCCTGGGTGGCTCAGAGGTTTGGCGCCTGCCTTCAGCCCAGGGTGTGATCCTGGGGTCCCAGGATCCAGTCCCACACTGAGTCCCACATCCCCTGCATGGAGCCTGCTTCTCCCTCTGCCTGTGTCTCTACCTCACTCTCTCTGTGTCTCTCTTGAATAAATAAAATCTTTAAAAAAATAGAGAGAGAAAGAAAAAAATATATCCTCACAACAATCCTGCAACGTCAATACAGATAAAGAAGTAGAGGCAGAGAGGAGGTAAATCACTTGCCCTCACTCAGCTGGTAAATGGCAGGACTGGGCAGCCCGGGTGACTCAGCGGTTTAGAGCCACCTTCAGCCCAGGGCGTGATCCCGGAGACCCGGGATGGAGTCCCACGTCGGGCTCCCTGCATGGGGCCTGCTTCACCCTCTGCCTGTGTCTCTGCCTCTTTCTCTCTCTGTCTCTCATGAATGAATAAATAAATAAATGGCAGGGCCAAGATTCTAATGCACAGACCTCCTACAGAGACAGGTGGGTAAGTCTCCTGAATGTCACCTGTGCTCTGTGAGGATGAATGGAGGGGATGAGCAAGCTCAGTCGTGGGAGGTTGTTTTCTTTTTTTTCTTTCGTGGGAGGTTTTGAAGAAGCCATCAGAAAATTAGGAGCAACTCTCTAGATTCCTATCTCTCTGCCCACCTAGGTCAGAAACTGAAAATAATCCAGATGTGGACTGAACAGAAAGGGAGCCTGAGACTGCTCTGCTCACAGCATGAGTAAGGGCGCTGAGGCGGCAAATGGAAGTGTGTGTGGATGAGGAAAGACCAAGTGCAAGGAGGCTGTGAGGCAGTGGAGGAGTTGACAGGAGATGTGCATCTCTGCCTCTTGGCAATAAAAACACCTCCCGGGTTTTTCCAATTCTTAATAGTACTGGCTATCAAATCCAGTTTTAAAGACCTAAGAGGCCTCAGTACTGAACCAGGAGAACACTGCGATTAAAATGACCAAAGCAAAATGATCAGAACAGCATAAGATCCTGGCCTGTTTCCAAGGGCAGAGCTTTGGCCATGCTGAGGTGCGAGGGCCTCCTTGCTCAGAGGCAGCCTGCACTGGCAGCCGCCGAAGGCCTGAGGCCCAGAAGAATCTTTCGGAGGGCGGGCAGCGTCTCCTGCGCCCTGTCCTCTAATCCAGCCGCAGCCAGGCTCCTCCATCACACACCCTTCTCCACTGTGTATCAAGGGTTCCTTTCATCTGCCACTTCACAGCCACTTTCGTCAGTGGCTGCTCCGGATCTTGTTTGGGGTCTCAGAGCCGCAACGCCAATCACACTATGGCCAAGGCCTCCCTCTGGCTGCGCTCTGAGCAGCAGAAGCAGAGCATGCTCCCGTTAGCAGCTCACAACTGCCCTGAGAAGGGAGCATCGGGATCTTCATATTACAAATGAAGAAACTGAGGCCCGGAAAGGCCGGCCCACACAGGGAGGAGTCGGGTGAGAATTCACCCCCACGGCGCAATTAACCCGAATCTCTCCTCCCACCAACTCGTTCAACGGACGTTAGCCGAGCACCCACCAGGACCGGGTGTGCGGGGCGCGCGGGAAGGGGGCATGAGCGCGCAGCCGAGCCCCTGGCTCCCCCGCCTGCCGGCCCGGCTCGGGGCACGGACCCCGACGCCCGGCCCGAGGCCTGCGGCTCGAACCGGAAGTGAGATGCTTCGGCGGAGGTCCTGGGGGCGGCCGGCCCGCAAGCGGCTCCCCCCACTCACCTGGGGGACCCATAAAGTCGCTCGCCGAAGGGACGGAGACCGCCATTCGGCTACCCGGCGCCGAAATGTCGTCATCAAGCTGCGCTTGGCGTCACGCCTCCCCCGGCCCAGCGGGAAACGCACCGCGGGCTCCGCGCGCAGCTATCTTAAGAAGGCGCGTGCGCACAGCGGAGGCCGGGTTCATAGGGTTACACCTCCGAGTGCGCGTGCGCGTGCGCGTGCGCAGCGGGGGCAGCCGTCGCTCTTAAAACCCAGCGTTCCCGGGCGGTAGGAGCTGGAAGGAGCGCGCGTGCGCGGAAAGAGAAGCTGTCAAGACGGTCCTGGAGGCGCGCCCCCTATCGGGGAAACGACGCGGGATAATTACACCCCGCAAGGACTGACTTTTCTTCTGACCGGTATTTATCGAGCGCCTACTACATGCCAGGCACTGCGTGGGTGCTGCTGCCCAAGGGAGAATGACCAATGCCGTCTGACCCTGCTTGCCCAGAAACGGGTCTCCGCGGTGCCACAGGATCCCGCACGCCCTACACACACCCCTGTTGTGGGATCACTGAGGACGACCGTGGAGAAGGAATTCTTTTTTTTTTTTAATTTTTATTTATTTATGATAGTCACACAGAGAGAGAGAGAGAGAGAGAGAGAGAGAGAGGCAGAGACATAGGCAGAGGGAGAAGCAGGCTCCATGCACCGGGAGCCCGACGTGGGATTCGATCCCGGGTCTCCAGGATCACGCCCTGGGCCAAATGCAGGCGCTAAACCGCTGCGCCACCCAGGGATCCCGGAGAAGGAATTCTTGAGACTATTGGTGCAACTTAGTAAGTTCATCGAAGTAGCACAGGGACAGGAGGAGCCGTGGGCAGAAGCTGCTGCACATGTGCTGAATGAGGCTGGCGGTTCTATCGGAGGGGCTGTGCAGGGATTATTAGGTCACAAATGTCTTCTTGGGATTTCTCCTTCTAAAACTACTTTCGCAAGGTTTCTCTGGTGCGTATCATTCAGCTCGGTAGTGACCACCCGTGAGACGTACCGGCAGCCAGGAGACCTTTGAGGATGTAGCAACCGGCCCTTATCTGATCTTTATCAAAGCTATGCAGGCTGTCGTTCAGCCTTCGGACTAGAGACGAGCATCTTCCTGCTTTTACCCCTCCTCGCCCCGCAGGGAAACGTCTGCGGATGGAGCGGCGGAGCGGGGCGCGGCGGGGAGAGGACTGCGGGCGGGGCCGGCAGGGGGCGCTGCGGGAGCGCCGGGGCGCGGCGGGGAGAGGACGGCGGGCGGGGCCGGCAGGGGGCGCTGCGGGAGCGCCGGGGCGCGGCGGCGGCGGCGGCGGCGGCGGCGGCGGAGCGGCGGGCGCGGCGCGCGCCTCCCCGGGGTCCGGTACATGGCGGCGCCGGGCGCAGGGCCCGGGCCCGGAGCGCCCCCGGGGCTGGAGGCGGCCCTGCAGAAGCTCGCGCTGCGGCGGAAGAAGGTGCTGAGCGCTGAGGAGATGGAGCTGTACGAGCTGGCGCAGGCGGCGGGCGGCGCCATCGACCCCGACGTGTTCAAGTGAGCCCGCGCGGGGGGTGCGCGTCGTCCTCCCCGCCCCGCCCCGCCCCGCCCCCGCCCCGGCCTCTGGTCTGCAGCGCCCCCCGCCCCTTCCCGGCCCCTGTGCGCGCCCGCAGTGCAGTTGGGGGACCCGAGGGCGGTGGCCGCCCTAGGCCCGCGCGGGGAGGGCTCACAGCCCACCGCCTGTGTTCTCTCCAGGATCCTGGTGGACCTGCTGAAGCTGAACGTGGCGCCCCTCGCCGTCTTCCAGATGCTCAAGTCCATGTGTGCTGGCCAGAGGCTGGCGGGCGAGCCCCAGGACCCCGCGGCCGTGTCTCTGCCCACATCCAGCGTGCCCGAGACCCGAGGTCAGAGCCGGGCCCCGCGCTCCCCGCCCCTGTGGCTCGGCGGGGGGCGGCGGGGGAAGGGAGTGGGCAGCGCGGGACACGAGGCAGGCTTGGCCCTGAGCGGCAGGGCGCTACTGTGGGTCTTCTCCCAGCACCTGCAGGGACCATCCAAGGGCTCCATTCTTGGTTTCCAGTCCCCAGCTTTGGCTTCGTTGCTACCCTTCACAGTGCCCGTGTGCGAATCCAGATCAGGTGGATGCAAAATGGGTGCCCAGGGTGCCCAGGCGGGCTAGGGCTCATCTAGGATTGCGGCTGCCGCGCTGGTAGAAGTGCTTTCGTTCCACAAAGACAGGAGCAAGGTGGTGTTGGTTCCTGTTCTCATGGTGTGTACAAGCCTCCTGGAAGCGCTCAGGGAGTGGGGCAGGCACAGGCCTTCCTGCGCCCTCTCCACCTGTGGGCCACCTGTGCCCAGGTGCTGCTCAGGAACGTAGCCAGCCGAGCTTCCTTGCTCGGATTGCAGGACAGGGGTCAGCGTGGCAGCCCCAGGCTGCCCTAGATGCAGGGTACACAGGCCTGAGTGGGCACAGCACTAGGCTTCAGTTTGAGGGGCCTCCTCACTCTTGAGAGTCAGGACTGGGGGATAAGCTGGCACTACTAACGAAGGTGTCACAGTGGAGCTCCATCTGCATCCTCCTGGTATGTCGCATCTGCTCCCAGTTTCAGAAACGCTCTGAATGCTTGGCCAGAGCCCTCAGGCACTCACAGACATCCTGAGAAGGGGCTGGTGTTCGGGCTGGGGGCAGGCTGGGCCCCTGTGGGTGGGAGTGCCAGGGCCCCGGGTACCTATGCCCCCTGTCCTGAGAGGCCCTGGGCCCTGGAGCGCAGGCTTCCTTACTGATCCACGCTCTGTCTACTCTCTTTGTGTCTCTCTCTGACCTCCAGAGGCCTCCTTTCTCTCTGCCAAGAACCGTAGTCCCCCTGCAAGGCCCTCCTTTTCCTCGGCCCCGCGGCCTGCGGCCTCTCCAGTTCTGCTCCACGGCCCAGCTGCCACGCACTCGCCTCTCTCTCCAGGGCCCCCCGGTTCCCTCCGGTTCTCTTGCTGCCTGTTCTCTCCTTTCGCAGGTTGCGTTTATTGGTTTATCTCTGGGGGTTGGTGCTCTCTCGTTTCTGTGGAAACTGCTGTGGCCCCCAGAAGGAAGAGCAGCCTCTAGAGGAGCTGCAAGGGCAGGACCTTATGGGCCATTCCTGCCACACAACTTAGAGACCGAGACAGGATTTCATGCCTCAGTTTATTAGAGACAACCTGCAATATTTCTAGAATGGGACCACCACCCCCTGTACTCTGTGGAGGTGCTCTCACCCCAGAGGAGGACAGTAGGCAGAGGGGCGGGAAAGCCTTTACTTTGCTGTAGAGAGTGAAGCCTTAGGTATGAGAAACACTTTGGCCTCTTAAATGCAGTCACCCACCAAGACTGGTAGCCTAGAGGATAAGCTGTAATTGCCCTTTCCTGCCTGCCTCCTAAGCCAAGGGTACCTTCCAGGTATTGTCAGGTCTGATGAGGCTGGAGGCCCAGAGCCAGGAGGGTGTGAGGGCCTGAGATCTCCATGTGCTCTCCATGCCCCTCCCCACCTCACCCACCTCGATGTTCTAGGTGCCACCTGGAGTTCAGGCTGGGGGGAGGGGGAGAGAAGGCCAAGGGGCGGGTCAGGGTAGAGGTGGGTAGACTACAAAGCTGAGTTGAGGAATCTGTGGACAGAAGGAGGGAGAAACTGGAATGGAGCCCTTCTGATTTGATGGGGGTGTTGCTGCTCATGAGTGCCAGGCTGGCTGTCAGTGCTGAGGACTCAGGGGTTGTGAGATGGACAGGTCCTCCCTCCAGTGAGGGAGATGGCTAGATAAATCAATGGTGAGAGACAGGAGGAAGCCAGTGTAGCTGGCTTTGCAGGAGCAGCAAGAGTGAAACAGGCTCAGAGTCCTGGCCTGTTGGCTTGCAGCCCTTCAATGTAGGGGTAGTGGGTGGGCTCCAGCCAGAGATGCAGGCCCAGGCCCCTGATAGAAATAGGCCTGAGCTTGGAGGGGGGATAAAGGAGAGGGTGGGGTGGAGAATCAAGAGGTAGTGTGGGTTTGGCACTGGGAGCAGTGGCATAGAGGGGCTCTGAGAGAGGTGGGGAGGAAGCCCCAAGCATGGAGAGAATAGTGGCATGGGCCCCATGAGGCCCAAGTTCTGGAGAAGAGTGGCATGGGCCATGAGGCATGGGCCCAAGTTCTGGGCCCCATGAGGACTTCTTAAGTGTTTAGGCCTTGGGTCTACTGCCGGTGATCAGGATATGAAGACATAGAGGCCCTGGGGAGATGCCCAATGGGGACAGAGGGCAGCCTGGAAAGGAGGTTGGTGGGGAAGCACTGAAGGGAGGTAGAGCACATGAGGGGCCATGCCAGGAGTGCACTGTGGCCAAGAGGCAGAGGCAATAGAGGACAAGAGCTCTGAGGCCACATATCACATAATCTGTCCACACAGACCTTGGGCAGGGCCTAGGGTAGAGAAAGAGGAGAGATGTCAGTGATCAGTTGGGGGGACTGTGGCAGCCTAGGATCATGATGGGGTTTGGGGCTGTTGGGGCTACCTGGCCTTAGGTTTCATATGGAATTGGGGTGTGAAGCTGCTGCAGACTGGGGGCTGGAGCCCCACTCAGGTGTTTGATCTGCTAAGCTGCAGCAGGCAGGCACAGGGGTCATCTGGGTTCTTGTCCCCTGGCTATCCAGGTGGGCTGTGGGGACTTTCACTTACAAGCTCACTCAGGCAGAAAATGGAGAAGCAGAAGACCCAAGAGCACAGAGGGGTAAATGCTTGTCTTAGTGAGGGTCTGGTCACCTAAGGAAAAATAAAATTCAGTTGAGTGTTCTCTGCTGAAGCTTAGGGAAACTGTATACTTTAAAAAGATGCTCCTCCGGAACGTGTAAGATGAAGTTTGGTGTGCCGAAGCTGTGAGCCTTACACAGAGCTGAGTTGTCCAATATGGAAGCCATGGGCCCCCTGGGGCTGGTGTGACTGAGACTCACTGCAAGTTTAAGTACACCTCAGATGGCCAGATGCCTAAGAACTGGCACAAAAAGAGAATACCTCACAAGTAATTTTTGTACCTATTACATGTTGAAATAGTAATATCGCATATTTGGGGTTAATTAAAAATACATTATTTTAGTTAATCTTGTTTCTTTTTACTTTTTTATGTGGCTACTAGAAAATGAAGGACACATGTGGCTCATATCGTGTATCTATTGGACAGCGCTGCTCCAGAACAATCACGACACTTGCCTGAAACACTGAGTCCAGGCATATGTATATGTGCAGGAGGGGTCACACCTCCCAAGAAGCATAGGCTACATTAAGAGCTAAAAATGCATGTGTGCATGTCCCTGGTGCACATCAGTCCTTGTCATTCTATGTGTTATGTTTTCTGGAAGCACTGATTATGCCCCTCCTGTGTACTAGTGTACTAGGCCAGAAGGGGCAGCAAGACTGACTGATGGGTTAGACCTTGCGGCAGGCTGTCCGGTAGCAGTGATGGATGGTCCTGGCCGCATACTCACCCTGGCCATCAGACCTTGCCAACCAGCCTGAGGATGTTGGGGCACCCACTATGCTGCTTCAACCCACCCTGTTCTTTTCCTTCCTCACACAACACACATCCAGTGTCCACCTGATCACTAATATTTGGCCTCAGCGGCCCCTCTGGCCCATTTGAGCACTGCCAGCACTGCCACCATGAAGGAGAAAGGCCGCTCCTGGGAACCATATGCGGGATGGGAGCAGCAGCCCACATTCAGGCTGTCAACCCTCGATCCCCCCACCCCTGCCAGGATTGCTTGCAGGGGATAGGGAGTCAGGACCACATGGGTCACACCAGATGTAAATGGCACAGTGGGTCCCACTATGGTGGGCCAGCTCCCTAGCTGTAGGGGGTGTGTTTCGGGTTGCATTTGGGGTTTTGCTTCATCAGAGCGGTCAGGTTTTAGGAGTAGGAGGAGCACACCAACTTTATAACACAATACGCCAGGCTTTTTAATGTTCAGTGATCGTCTTCAACTGTTTGAGGCCCCCTCAGGCATTGGGCCTGGGGACATATCACCCCTCCTACCTTTGGCTCAGCCTTGCTCTCCAGATTCCACCTGACCCTAATTACCCCACCACAGGGAGCTGGGGCAGATAGGACCAGCTCCAGAAAGTCCCTTGTAAGGTGTAGGGGTGCATGGCAGAGTCAGGCTTAACAGAGCAGATCTGTCCACTGACAGGCCCTGCACACCATTCTCCTGAGACCAAAGTGTCACTCTCCTTAACCTCCCCAGCTCTGTCTAAAATGAGGTCTGAGTGGGTCTCCCCACTAACAGTGAGAACACATGATTCCTGAAGGTTCTAAGAATTGCAGAGAGCTGTATAAATGGTCTACTTTCATTCTTCGATGAATTTCTTATGCCTTTTATGGCTCAACGTTACATTGGTGTCTTATTTCAAGGGATTATCAGCCTCAACAAGTTAAAGATGAACATTATTTGCTGTTTTCTCCTTTTCTCTCATCCTTGAGCTTCCAGAAGGGCCCTGGTCACTATGCTGAGGGGGAGAGGAAATTCAGGTGTGTGCCATGCTGAAGAAAAGCTGCAGACTCAGGCCCACATCTGAGATTCCCCCCCACCCTTGCCATTTGCTGTGGGTGAGCTGTGCTTGAGCTGTGCTTCCAGGTCCTTTAGGAGGTGCCCCTAGCTGAGCTTGTGGGGCACCTAAGTACCCAGGGTTAGGCCAGCCTAGAGAGGGACATGGCCTCAGAGTGGGCACCAGCCTGTGGCGAACTGCAAGGCAGTGGGCCTAATGCACTCATAGGAGACTGGGTCCTTGCCCACTGACCAGTCAGTAGGAACCAGAATATCAGCATTTGTAGTAGGAAAAAGGAAATGTATGGTGACGCCTCTCTGCTTTGTGTCTGTCTTTTCTGTGAGTCACTGGTAGGCTGAGTTGGCCCACCTCACCCCACCACATGCCCTCAGCCCTGGGTAACCTGTTCTTACATCTTTGTTGAATCCACTGTCTGCAAGCAACTGAGTGTGAAGCCCACGGTGGCAAAGCAGGGGAAAATCTGAGTCCCAAGCATGCCACCACTCTAACCCTTCCCAGCCTACTGAGCAGCAGAGTCCCCCTGTTCCGTAGAGGGGAGCTATTCAGAAATGCTCTGAAGGAGGGCTGTCCTAAACTCTGTAGGAATCTTGGGGGGAGTGTCGTACCAGAGAGAATGGAAAGCAAGTCTAACAACCTGGAGAAGCCAGAGGCTGCAGTACACTGTGCGGTTGCCTCCCCTTGTTCAGATGGCAGATAGTAAAACAGGAATGTCTTAAACATCCCCCCCAAGGAACCTCATGGTGTCTTTTCTCCAAAAACCTACCAGTCCCCAGGGCAGGCTATTTATTTGACTAAGAACTGACCTTGAGCTTGAGGGTCAAACACAGGACACATACCTCAGTCAGAGTCTGCAGGGTGGACCCTGCCAGACAGGAGCAGCGAAGAGCCCTGGCCAAGGGAAGCCTATGGGGAGGGACTGGGACCCAGTGGGCGAGCCTGCTCCCTGGGCATCTTTTGTCCACTGTGGTGTCCTCTCAGTCTTATGAATGCTGTCAACACCCTGAGGTCCAAGTGTGGTTTCAGATTTTCCTGTCTTCAAAGAAAGAGGGTAAGGTAAGTAAATTCTAAGTCAAGGGCTATCTGCACCAGTGGCCTTCATCTGAATGTAACTACTTGTGGTCAGGGCAAGTCTCGTTGAGCAGTCAAGCCTTGACAGGAACTCAATCACAGGGTTGAACTTGAGAGTGAGAGGCTGGACCACCAAATGTTTGCAAAAATACTTTCGGAGGTAGGCAGAGAAACGCCTGTGAGAAGGAGCTGCCGAAGTCCAAATCCAAAAGCCTGACTTCTGTTCCTTTTTTTTTTTTTTTTCTGACTTCTGTTCTTGATGGATGTGCCTCCAGCAGTTCAGCTGTGGGTGATCTGGAAGGGGGAGTGCTAGGGGAGGCAGGGAGGCAGCAGCCTGCTGGTGAGCCTTCCAGCACTGCTGGTGGTCTGCAGGGTCCTCACACTTTCCAGGGCTGGAGTCCACCAGCTGAGCTTACCTTTCCCAAAATGGGCCTCTCGGACTCTCCTTATTGCTCCTTGCACTGCTTCTGTCCTAGGACACACGCTTGAGGGCCTCCTGCACTCTGCTGAGGACTTCTCTTGGATATGCCATTTCCAGGCAGTCCTCAGCCTCAGAGCTTAAGGCTGACAGAGGGTTCCTGGCCGAAAGGTCGGACAGAGATGTACTAGACATAATATGCAAGGAACACAATGCAGTAGATGTGATGACTGTGGATTTTGCCCTGGTTCCTAATGATTGTGTTCTGTGTCTGCTCAGGGAGAAACAAAGGCAGCGCGGCTCTGAGTGGAGGCTCAGCACTGGCAGAGCGCAGTGGCCGGGAAGGATCCAGCCAAAGGATGCCCCGACAACCCAGTGCTACCAGGCTGCCGAAGGGGGGCGGGCCGGGGAAGAGCCCTACTCGGAGCAGCACCTGACATGGGCAGACTTTTCATGTGGCCCAGCTGTGGGCTTTGGCAGCCTCCTGATGGAGGCTACATGGGGTTCCACAGTTGGTAATAAAGCTTTGTGGGAAACCGAGGGTCCATCCAAGCTGCTTGCTATCACCTTTTGAATATATTAAGACACAGATTTAGAATCAGTTCTGCATGGTGGGCCTCGCTGTGCTACAGTTGAACTAAGTGACTTAAGTGATTTCACCTTCCTGTACCTGACTTTCAGGTTGGAAAGACCGTATCTGTACAGTTGGCCCTTGAACAACACAAGGATTAGGGGCACCAATCCCCTGCATAGTTGAAAAATTAATGTAACTTTTGACTTCCCAAAGCTTTCCTACCAATAGCCTACTGTTAACAGGAAGGCTTATCAATAAACAGTTGATTAACATATTTTATGTATGTATTATATATTGTATTCTTAACATAAGCTAGAAAAAAATCATAAGGAAAAGATATTTATACTGTAAAAAACCCACATACCTGCACCCTTCAAACTCATGTTCAAGGGTCAACTGTATTACCAGATCTTTTATAAACCGACACCACCACGTTTTGCTAAAGGGAAAGGGGCAGTGCTTTTGCTGAGACTGTTCCCAGGGTGCTCATCTGCAAGGGTGTGAGCATGGAGGTAGAATGATGTCATATAGGTTATGTGCACAATGAAATCAAAGATGATGTGTGTTGTAACCTAGAGCTCACTCTGTGGGCTGTGAATGCCATGCAGAATTCAGTAAGACTCCTTTCCACCTAATAATGTCCTCGACCCTACATACTTCGCCCACAGTATTAGGGACTTGTCAACAACCCCCTTCCAATGTTCAAACTCCAGTTCCTGACTTACACATTAGTCACCATGTGCTGTCAACAGAAAAGCCTGAAAAATGACAAACCCAACTGAACATCTAACTCAGTTTACCTAGAATCTAGAAATTTTTTTTGTTTTGAAATCTGTGTTTGGAAATTGTTTCCCTGCTTCTACAGTATAGTCTGGGACAGCCTTCCACATGACCCGGCAGGCTTTGGGGTCCTACCTATCCCAGCAGGCACAGGAGTGTGTCCCAGCTGCGCATCACAATAGAAAGGTTTCATATAGAAACTTTGATTGTAAATAACTGGAGACCAGCTGTGCTGCAGGGTAGCAGAGGGGGGAGGGGGAGAGGAACGCATGCCAGCCCTGCTCCCATTTAGTATTCTTCCCCTTTGCTCCTCCCCACTACTCCTGCTCACTTGCTTGCACTGGCAAATAATCTAAAAAAAAAAAAAAAAATTAAAACAATGCCCCCCAAAACAAAGGCCTTGCTGAAAACGGAGCCTTAGTAAGAGTTTGCACTAGGGCAGGGCTGCCTCCCTGGACCCTCCACAAGACTGAGTCAAAGTGGCCATTCCACAATTTGGAAAAACAAACCAGGTTACAATTCCATTCTCCAAAGGAGCATCAAGAACTAGTGAAAGATTTAAGAACAACCAAAGCATTTTTCCTAATTCCCTCAGCCATTACTTTTGAAGCCTTCTTCTAGGATTAATGTGGTAACTAGACATACAGACATGCTTAATTTTTTTTCTGAAAGGAAACCTGTTTTTTCCTCCCTGGAAATCCACTTGGAAAAGACAGGGATCTGGATCAGAATTATGTCAAAGTGCAGGACAAGGTACATGATGCTTCAAACAGAAACTTTAATAGGTAAACCTATCTCGTAATGTTATAGTGGGGGCGATACAAAGAGATGGTTGCCAGCTCCGCTCCGGTCAGTATTCTTCGCCTTCTTCAGCCTCTGCTTCCACGGAATCCACGCCCACCTCTTCATAATCTTTCTCCAGGGCTGCCAGGTCCTCCCGGGCCTCGGAGAACTCCCCTTCCTCCATGCCTTCCCCCACATACCAGTGCACAAAGGCTCGCTTTGCATACATGAGGTCAAACTTATGGTCCAGGCGGGCCCAGGCCTCAGCGATGGCGGTAGTGTTGCTCAGCATGCACACGGCCCGCTGCACCTTGGCCAGGTCACCCCCGGGGACGACAGTGGGGGGCTGGTAGTTGATGCCCACCTGCCAGAGAAAAGGAAGAAGGCAGACTGTGAAGCTTCAGTCAAACCCAGAAACGGTGGGTGCTTTCATGCAAACAGGAGACCTGCAAGTGCCTTCTTTGTGCCAGGCAAAGTGTCAGGCGAGCAGGGTGCTGGTTTCTAGACAAGGACAACAGGGAAAAAGGGGCCAGCCAGCCTGGCTCGGTTCCAAGCTGCCTGAAGGGCTGTGTCCCAGCCTCTGAGCCATGTGAGGTGCTCAGGTAACAGGATGGTTTCTTCTAAAAAGGAATAATGCTTTGTATGCCTTAGATGGCATTTTCTCCATAGGATTCTACAGACGAGGATTCATTGCTGTAGCTGAAACCTCTTCTGCTCGAGTCACAGCACTATGGTTTTATTATGAGGGGAGATCATCCTGCCACCCCGGTCTCCCATTGAGAGAGCTAGCCTGTGAATCCAGGACAACAGGATTCCTGTCAGAGGTCTGAGGACTGCTGCTACCACTGCAACAGGAGGCGGCCTAGGTGTGCTAATAGGAGAAAGGGGGTGATAATCCAGGGCTGAGACCAAAGTAGAGGCATTCCAAATTTCTAAACCAGAGGACAGAGGTTTGGGTAGCAATACACAGGGTCACTTAGAACGTCAAGGGCAAGACAGTACGTATTCTAGGCTGGCGGGGCCACATGGTCTCTGTCACAATTACTTCAGTCTTTGTAGCACAAAGCAGCCACAACAGCACATCAGTAAACAGGTGTGGCTGTGTTCACATGAAATTTTATGATGGAAAGCCTTGATAGGGTTTACTTTTAAACTATGGATAAAGCTGCAAAGTGACATCAAGTTTCCTATCCTGTATCAAATGGAAGGTGGCTACAAACTATGCTGGAGGCAAACTCAGGTCAGAATTGCTAAGTTTACCAAAAGAGAAATAAATATAGCATCATTTTTTTCCCAAAAACATGACAGTTTTTCTCTAAATCAAATATTGCATGCGATATTTAGATTGGATTTAACTTGTATGTGCCAGTGGAATGAAGTGTTTAGCGACAGCAATGTTTGTATTAATGCCCCAATTTAAAATATCCACATAAATTCTCAAAATGCTTCCAAAATTTCTGCATTTCTAAACCCAAACTACATTTTCCACACAAATTAACCACCCAAAAGAGGAAACAAAAATTGGTTCTAAAAATTTCCTGTTTGAAGTTAAAAAAAATTCTCATCACATGTATACAGTGTGATAACTAAGGAAGGAAGTTCAAAAGGCCCCACTGAATAAATTATCACCCGGGCTCAGATGACCAGGGGCTGGCTGCCATGGATCAGAGGTATTCTCCACAAAAGGCCTTCTGTACTTGGTCGGCTGCCCCTGACGGGGGAAACCTCACATCATCACCCAGTCCTACCTTAAATCCAGTAGGGCACCAATCCACAAACTGGATGGTGCGCTTGGTCTTGATGGTGGCGATGGCCGCGTTGACATCTTTCGGGACCACGTCCCCCCTGTACAACATGCAGCAGGCCATGTACTTGCCGTGCCGAGGGTCACACTTGACCATCTGGTTGGCCGGCTCGAAGCAGGCATTGGTGATCTCGGCCACGGACAGCTGCTCGTGGTAGGCCTTCTCGGCGGAGATGACCGGGGCATAGGTGGCCAGGGGGAAGTGGATGCGGGGGTACGGGACCAGGTTGGTCTGGAATTCCGTCAAGTCCACGTTCAGGGCCCCATCGAATCGCAGGGAGGCTGTGATGGAGGACACGATCTGCCCGATCAGACGATTGAGGTTGGTGTACGTGGGCCGCTCGATATCCAGGTTGCGCCGACATATGTCGTAGATGGCCTCGTTGTCCACCATGAAGGCACAGTCGGAATGCTCCAGGGTGGTGTGGGTGGTCAGGATGGAGTTGTAGGGCTCCACCACGGCCGTGGACACCTGGGGAGCCGGGTAGATGGCAAATTCCAGCTTGGACTTCTTGCCGTAGTCCACCGACAGCCGCTCCATGAGCAGAGATGCAAACCCAGAGCCGGTGCCGCCCCCGAAACTGTGGAAGATGAGGAAGCCCTGCAGCCCTGTGCACAGATCCGCCTGAGAGAAATCACAGACCGAGAGTGAGTGCCGCCGGGGAAGGAGCCGCACCACCAGCCTCCGATGACCCACAGTCACTTCTCTTTCCCTCTGCAGGACACCACGCATTCAAACCGTCCACAGGGCACCCGCGTGATGCTCAGAAGCAAAGAGCGGGGCAGATGTTAAGACGGATGGGTGATGGAGGAGGCACTGAAGCCACATGCGAAGGAAGATGTGGACTCGAGATTCTGGCCTGGGGTTTTGTCAAAGTCATCTCC
This sequence comes from Canis aureus, assembly GCF_053574225.1. Taxonomy (NCBI): domain Eukaryota; kingdom Metazoa; phylum Chordata; class Mammalia; order Carnivora; family Canidae; genus Canis; species Canis aureus. The sequence continues at coordinate 34,535,942 of NC_135637.1, read as the reverse complement.
TGCCCACCCTCCTGTCCAGGGCAACACCCACAAGAAGCTTCCTTAGCGCCCTCTTACCAGTTTCCGGATCCGGTCCAGGACCAGGTCGACGATCTCCTTGCCGATGGTGTAATGGCCTCTGGCGTAATTATTGGCTGCATCCTCCTTCCCGGTGATCAGCTGCTCTGGGTGGAAGAGCTGCCTGTAGGTCCCCGTGCGCACTTCATCTGCAAAGAGGACACGTGGGCAGTGGGTCTTCAAGGCCTGTTGTTAACTCGCCAAGGGGGATAGATTCGGGGACCCTTTGGATCTACCAAGCACATGCTGTTCCTTGGGGGGCAGCAGCATCAGGGTCTCATAGAAAATGTCTGTGCAACATGCAGACCACAGCTGCAATCTATGGCTCTAGTAGGTCACATCAGCTGGAGATACCAAGTCCAATCTGACTGGTTCCCAAAGAAGGGAAACCACTCACACCCTCACCCATGAAATTATTTCTTCAGATCTGGAGCTACATCCAAGAGTCTAACTAAAAAACCCCTTACATCCTGGACAGTCACCACGTCAGCAGCACTTTGCCAGGAAGTCCCATTGGGGCACCCTATGTGGCCTGCGCCTCACACTTCAGGGTGACATTGTCTTCTCCTGGGTGGCCACTGAAGGTGCTCTCTCTTTGTAGCTCTCCCTGGGAACCACCTCAGGCTTCTAATCTGCAGGATCCCAACGAATCTTCTCTAGTTACCTTCTATGTCTAAGATGCAGGTCAAGACTCTTGTGCACCTGCATCAGATGTGTGCAGAGTCAGGGCGGGGCCGGTGACTGGGCACCCTGCAGGTGGGGTCTACATAGCCACCCGCCTGGCTCTGAGGCGGCCACGAGTGAATCTAGTCCCAGCCCATCTTTGGTCTGTACTTTAGGTTCTCCTAAATTAGGAGCCTCGGTGTCAAGGACACTTTAAGCACTAACCCCGTGGTTTCTCACCTAACACAGCCACGGGCATACACTTGTACGTCCCATCCTTTCTGTAGAAGGATTCGAAGGAGCACAGGGGACATGGATGGGGCTTCAGGGAGGCTCCCCGACTCTCCCAGCAAAGCCGCCAAGTGCCCCAGGACCTACCGACCACGGTGGGTTCCAGGTCCACAAACACTGCTCTGGGCACATGCTTGCCAGCCCCAGTCTCGCTGAAGAACGTGTTGAACGAGTCATCCCCACCGCCGATGGTTTTGTCACTTGGCATTTGACCATCAGGCTGAATTCCATGTTCAAGGCAGTACAGTTCCCAGCAGGCATTGCCGATCTGGACACCTGCCTGCCCCACGTGGATAGAGATGCACTCGCGCTGGGGACCAGAACAGAAGCATTGAGACCCCCTTGTCTTCAAGGCAATCAACACTATATAGCATGCAAATGAAACCAAACATCTTAAGTTAGTCTTTCTAAAATATTTTGTTGTCTTAAGATCTCCTCAGACATTATATCTCATGAGCTTTCAATGATATTTATATCTGAACACTTATCTATATAACATAGATAGACATACACTTAAACTATGAATAGTAATAGAACCACGGTAAATTAGTCTTCCAAGCCATAAGCAATGTTAAAAACTGGTAAACAATGGCTTAGAAAATCAGACAAGGGGGGATCCCTGGGTGGCGCAGCGGTTTGGCGCCTGCCTTTGGCCCAGGGCGCGATCCTGGAGACCCGGGATCGAATCCCACGTCGGGCTCCCAGTGCATGGAGCCTGCTTCTCCCTCTGCCTGTGTCTCTGCCTCTCTCTCTCTCTCTCTCTCTCTCTGTGTGTGTGACTATCGTTAATTAAAAAAATAATAATAATAAATAAATTTAAAAAAAAAGAAAATCAGACAAAATATATGAAATAACACTTTATAGTCATTGGACAACAGGCAATACAAGACAGTGATTCAGACAATGTAAGCCTTAGCATTGCCCCCAGACGAGTGCTGGGGAGTTTCCAGGCTACATTTGGGGGAAGGGGCAGAAACCCAATGCCCAGGGATCTCCCCAGGTTGAGAGAGAATTCAGTGTTCAAGGAGGCTAAGGTATCTAGAAACCATGTCGCTAATAGTGGAGGGGAGAGAGTTGCACAGAAAGAGCTCTGTGGATGTCAGCAAAGAGTCCCACTTGAGTCCACAGTGGAGTAGCACTCAGCACCCATGTGTGAGGGACTCTTGAGCTCACAGGCGTCTTGAGGGAAAGGCCTCCTTAGTCACAAAGCACTAAGGGGAGCCCTCCCTTTAGTAGTGGGACCAAATGAGACCTACACTAAAGGCTTCTTTTAATGTCAATCTAAACTTACCAGGTATAAGCACGTGCCCACGCACACACGCACACACACATACACAGAATATATGACCACATGAAAAGAAAAAATAATCAATACAAACTGACCCATAAGTGACAGAGATGACAGAACTAGTAGACAAGGACATTAAAATAGTTGTTACATACCTATCCATATCCCAGGAAGGTAGAGAAGAAAATGAGAGATATAAAAAAGACCTAAATCAAACTGCTAATGATAAAAAAGAATACCTGAAATGCAAAATACACTGGATAGAATTAATAGCTAATTATGTATCACAGAGGAAAAGATGTAAGGATGATAGAAAAGTTCTAGAATAGAAGCGGTGACACAGAACATATGAATATACTTAATGTGACCGAATTATACTTAAGTAGTTAAAACGGTAAATTTGGTGCCATGTGTATTTATTTCATCACAAAAAAAGGTGATATTCAGCAACAAGTGGTTGAATCTCAAAACAATTATAGTATGAGGTGGAATTCAAACAGCAATAAATGAACTCAATGATTCCATATATATAAAATTCTAGAAATACATTTAAGTAGATTAGTAGTGGGGCAGGAGTGGCAAGAGGGAGGATTTTCAAAGGGGTAGGAGGAAACTTTTGGGGGTAATGAGAGTTTTATTATCTTTATTGAGGTGGTGGTTTTGTGGATTATCAATGTTAATAAATGTTAAATCTTAAAAAAAAAAATAAGAACATAGGGAGAGCCTCTGCATTGCTGAAAGATCAGTGTATTGAAAGACTTGTTATAAAATATTTTGTCTCAGGGGATCCCTGGGTGGCTCGGCGGTTTGGCACCTGCCTTCAGCTCAAGGGCGTGATCCCAGACTCCTGGGATCGAGTCCTGCATCGGGCTCCCAGCATGGAGCCTGCTTCTCTCTCTGTGTCTGTGTCTCTGCCTCTCTCTCTGTGTCTCTCATGAAAAAATAAGTAAAATCTTTTTAAAAAATAAAATACAATATTTTGTCTGTGGACGCCTGGGTGGCTCAGTTGGTTAAGCATCTGCCTTTGGCTCAGATCATGATCCCAGGGTTCTGGGATCAAGCCCCACACTGGGCTCCTTGCTTCTTCCTCTGCCTGCTGGTCCCCCTGCTTATGCTCTCTCTCCCTGTCAAATAAATAAATAAAATCTTTAAAAATAAATAAATACTTTGGATTTTATTGCATTGAGAAGTTTAACCATGTAATTGTCAGTTTTCTAAAATAAAAACTTTACAGAAATACTAACCGGTCAGTAATTACAACACAACAATAGATCAAATTTGACTGAGTTAAAAAATTCATAACTGTTAAACCTTGTCAAACTATACACTTTGTTTTTATTTTATGACCCTGACAGCTCAATGAAACTAAGAGAGACAGAGAGAGAGGAAAAATACTTCACCATTCAAAAACTGAGGGAATGAATAATCAGCAGATCACTATTATAAGAAATGTTAAAAGAATTAACTAGAGAAGGAAAATACTAGATGGAAAATTCGAACTACACAAAGCAATAAACAACTCCAAAACTGCTAAACATGTGGGCAAACATAAAAGACTTTTTATTGTATTTTAAAAATATAATTGAACATTAAAGCAAAAACAATGATTTATTGTGGGGTTTATAGCTCATATAAAATTAAAATATGGGATGCCTGGGAGGCTTAGTGGTTTAGTGCCTGCCTATGGCCCAAGGCGTGATCCTGGAGTCCTGGGATTGAGTCCCACGTCGGGATCCCTGTGTGGAGCCTCCTTCTCCCTCTGCCTGTGTCCCTGCCCCTCTCTCTCAGTGTCTCTCATGAATAAATAAATAAAATCTTTAAAAAAACTAAAATATGACCAATAGTAGCACAGAGGCCAAGGAGGAAAAATGTAAGTATTTTGCTGGGACGTAGTATAATATCACTTGAAAGCAGACTGTGACAGACTGAGGATGTGCTCTATAATCCCCAAAACAACCACAAAAAAAATAAAATGAAGAGGTACAGTCACAAAAGTAATAAAAAAAGATAACATGGAATCATAAAAATAATCCAAAAGAGGCAGGAAAAGAGAGGAAAGAGGGAACAAACAGGAGATAAACAGAAAACAAGCAGCAACGTGGTCGATTTATACCCAACCCTACCAATAATCACAGTAAACATCGTTACAAATTAAATGTAAATATCTAATTAACAGGCAGATTGTCAGAGAAAAAGCAAGACCTAACTATAAACCAACTATAGGAAGCCCAAAGATGGGTTAGAAAGTAAAGTATTGAAAATATATACCATGCTAAGCCTAAACCAAAGGCAAGCTAGAGGGGCTAGATGAACAGTACAGTTTTTATTTCATTTTATTTTATGCTGACACTGCTTGCTATTAGCGTAGACTGACCTTGGCCTAGAAGAAGGGAGCTGGGATGGATGGGACAGGCAAGCTTCCAGGTGTTCCTCCAAGCAAGTTTATTTATTTATTTTAAAGATTTTATTTATTTGAGAGAGAGAGAGAGCACAGAGGCAGAAGTAGACTCCCTGACAGCAGAGCCTGATGTGGGGCTCCATCCCAAGAGCGCAAGATCATGACCCGAGCTGAAGGCAGACGCTGAACAGGCTGAGCCATCCAGGTGTCCCTCTCTCCAAGCAAGTTAAAAGGAAATACCACCCTGGATGAGGCTGGGCAGCAGGGCTGGGAGGAGTGCACAGGCACACAGCAGGGCAGTGACATCGCTCAGGCATACAGGGACAAGGTGGCGAGTCTGGAACCTTCCACTCTGCCACTCATCTCCCACTTCTCCAAGAGCACCAGTGGGCTCCATCCCACTGCTGAGTGTACTAGTGGGAACTTACAGTCTCTACGTTCTCAGCATTCTCCCTGGTGAGGAGGCAGCCTGGGTCACACCTGGCTGACAGCACATTGCTCACAGGGAGCCAAGGTGAACAAGGCACTCAGCCTGGTGGTGGACAGCAGGGATAGCAAAGCCCAGGACCAACACTGTGGCTTTCAAAGCAAAGAATTTTACTAAAGAAAGAGGGTCATTTCATAATGATAAAGGGACCAATTCAACAGGAAAAGCATAATAATCCATAATGGTTACGTACTATTAGAACCACAGCTTCTTGATACAGAACTTCAAAATATACAAAGAAAAACAGAACTGAAAGGTGAACAGACAATCCACAATCAAAGACTTCGACATTCTCTCAATAACTGATTCAACTAGATAGACATCAGTCAGGGTAGAGAAGACCTGGACAACACTATCAACAATACCGATCTAAATTACATTAGAAAATACTCCAATCCACACAGCAGGATACACATTCTTATACGCACAGGAAATATTTGCCAAGTAGACCACATTCTCTGTCAACCATAAGACAAGTCTAAATAAATTCCAAATAATCCCAGTAAGAGTTTGGTCTGTAGTGGGAGGGGAGAGTGGACCCCAGAGCCCTGAGCAGCCATGCTCCTGCCACCAATCACCATTACCACACCCCTGAACAGCAAGGCCAAAACCCTCAGCTGCCTCCACCCCCAGCACTCCTGACAACAAGCCCAGATCATTTTAACTATGGGTATTATTTTCCTATCATCTAATTATGATCACATTACAGTTCAGAAATCTCAAACAATTTCAAGTTGTTTCTAATTTCCTAAACTAGCACTGTCATCTCCTAATCTTTAGAATTGAAGCTCTGAAGCCCCCAAACTCGGCTTCTGGTCTTGTTTTACTACAAGGGCCTAAATCACAGCTGATGGTCTAATTCTGATTCCAACCAAACTGCAACACTGAGCCCAAAAAAATTAAAAAAAAAAAATTGCCTTTAGAGGCAGGGACAAATTCTCCAGAAGATACTAAACTTGGTGATGAGGCTCAGGGATGCACAAAGTAGGATTTTATTTTTTTTAAGATTTATTTATTCATGAGAGACACAGAGAGAGGCAGAGAGAGAAGCAGGCTCCCCACAGGGCACCCGATGTCGGGACTCAATCCGGACCCTGGGTTCCTGCCCCAAGTAAAAGGCAGATGCTCAACTGCTAAGCCACCCAGGCATCCCCAAAGTAGGATTTTAAACCTAATTTCTGATGCTGGGATTCCCATTAAATTCTTTTTAAGATTTTATTTATTTATTTATTTATTTGAGAGACAGAGAGCATGTACCTGCACATATCCCACTGTGCGGGGATACCGACATGGGGCTTGATCCTAGGACTCTAGGATCATGACCTGAGCCAAAGGCAGACGTTTGCAACTGAGCCACCCAGATGACCCTCTACTAAATTCATCTTCAGACACAAACCCTTCTAACAAAGTACCTAGGACAGCCAATATTTTCTCAGAGAATATCAATGTTAAGTTCTTTTAGGTTATATTCACAACAACTTGTCACCACCTCTCCCTCCCCGGAAGTTTCCTAATTTAGTTGGTTCAATTACTATGAACTTTAAAAATCAAATTTTAGGCATTTCAACTTAAGAAGACTCTATCGTATCAAACAACAATGGTGGAATAGCTCTCTGAAAGTATTAATGAAGGTGTTTTTATTTCTTAAGATGAAGCCTTAGCTAAAAAAAAAAAAAAGCTCCTGAAAATAATGAAATGCACAAATTATCTCCTAATCTTAACGCTTTCTTTTACCTGTCTGGTAACAGAAGATAGCTTTCCTTTATACTTAAAATAATTCACTTCTACAAGTAATTCATTTGAGCAGCTTGATTTCACGCTGTGCAATGACTGATAAGAGAACCCTCAAAACAACTTTTACAAAGGGAGAATGCAGAGGTTAGTATGAATTATTATATAGTAAATTATGATATAGTTTGTATATATGGTTATACACAGACACACACATATATAAAGTTCGGAAGCTACCACAGTAATCAGGAGAAGAAACAGGATGAGCTCTCAGCCTCAGTTAAGTGACACTTGAACTGGACCACATGAACTCCTGTTGGAGGACTGTTTTGGTGGCTCTCCACCTAAGGCTGTCCTTCTTGGGCACTGCTTATTTGTCTTCCAAATAAGCACATTATTTGGAAATGCATAATGACACAGGTGTTGGCTGGGTTCAACTGATGTGTAAACTATTAATGTGTTAACAACTACATAGTAAATCTATGAATGAGGATATAAAAATGCATGAATTAGGGATCCCTGGGTGGCGCAGCGGTTGAGCGCCTGCCTTTGGCCCAGGGCGCGATCCTGGAGACCCGGGATCAAATCCCATGTCGGGCTCCCGGTGCATGGAGCCTGCTTCTCCCTCTGCCTGTGTCTCTGCCTCTCTCTCTCTCTCTCTCTCTCTCTCTCTGTGACTATCATAAATAAATAAAAATAAAAAAAAACATTTAAAAATAAAAATGCATGAATTAAAGACAGAAGCCTGTGGGCCGCCTGGGTGGCTCAGCAGTTGGGTATCTGCCTTCGGGTCAGGGTGTGATACCAGGATCCAGGATTGAGTCCCGCAGCGGGCTCCCTGCATGGAGCCTGCTTCTCCTGTCTCTCTGTGTGTGTGTGTGTCTCTCATGAATAAATAAATATTTAAAAAAGGGAAAGACAGAAGCCTAGCCTGCTGTGGGAAGACACGAATTCTCGTGTATTGCCAATGGAAGAGAATCTGGCAAGATCTACAAAACCACAGCCATGCACTCCTGGCACCGCATGTACACCTACATTAGGTAAGAAACAAGAAACAGGGATCCCTGGGTGGCGCAGTGGTTTGGCGCCTGCCTTTGGCCCAGGGCGCGATCCTGGAGACCCGGGATCGAATCCCACTTCGGGCTCCCGGTGCATGGAGCCTGCTTCTCCCTCTGCCTGTGTCTCTGCCTCTCTCTCTCTCTCTGTGACTATCATAAATAAATTTTTAAAAAAATTAAAAAAAAAAGAAACAAGAAACAGCACATGCACAGATTACTCATAAAAAAAAAAAAAAAGAAACAAGAAACAGCACGTGCAGATTACTCATCGCAGCTCCATGTACAAAAGACTGGGATAAAAGTCCAAGCATCCAGTGACCCCGAACAGGTTGTATAATCTACAGCCACACACTCGAATACTATGCAGCCGTAAACAATGAAGATCTTTGTACGGCGATATGGAGGGCACTGGATTTTTTTGTGCAATGCAAAAACAAAGTGCAAGAGTGTGCACTGTGTGCTTTTTCTGGCGCAAGAAGGGGAATATGAGCAAGTCTGTTCCTGTTTGCTTGGTTTTGCTCTAAGAAAATTCTAAGTATAAACCAACCTAAATAAATAAATAAATACCCCATTTAACAGAGGAAGCAAGATTTTTCAGCATCTAGTGTTTTCTACCATTCTTATTTCAGGACGCTGTAATACTGCCTACCCGTGCCCCCTCGTGAGCCCACAAGTAGGAGACACAAGTCGGAGAACTCGAGTGCAGCACTTGGGTTGCTCCAGGAAGAAAGAGTCGGGAAGGGCCAGCGCTGCGGGTGCCACTCCCAGGTGACACAAGCGTCCCGGAGCTGCCGCGTTAGCCCCCCCCCCCCGCGCCCCACTGCCATTTGGGCCTGCCCCCCGCCCCCGCCCGAGGCCACCCGCCATACCATGGTGTTTGCCTCCTGGTCGCACGCCGGGCTCCACTTCCTCTCTGTGCCACACCACGCGCCCAACTGCTTGCAGGCCACGCCACGCTCCGCATCCTGATTGGCTCGCTGCTCGAGCGAATGCTATTGGTTCCGACCGCTTGGGGGGGCGGGTTCCAGGCAGGAACCTCAAGCGTGATTGGCCATTTTCTTGACCGGCGAGGTCGCTTTTGATTGGTCGTCACTTTGGGCGGGAAGCCGCGACCTGGTGGCGGGAACGCAGTGGCTGAGTGTCGCTTGCAACGTTGGCGGGAACCCGCGGGGCTCATGCCACCGAGCAGCCGTGGAGCGGTGGCCGCAGGGCGTCCCTAATGAGGGGTGGAGGCCTTGCAGTAACAGCTTACACCTCCCCCCCACCCCGCCCCGAGCCCTACATGTTCATCTGTAAAATGTAGTCTTCGGACGTTTTCGTTTTGACTTGTGCAAGGGTATTGGAAGTGACAAGAGCTGTTAAGGGTGAAAGGGGTTTGCAGACTTAAGCTTGAGCAGATACATTTAAGGGTTATTTTGTTAGCAGCCTTTTATCTATACCGATGTTAGTATCCTGGGCCGGTAAGAATTTTTAAGAGGAGTAGTAGGTGGCAGGGGCAGAGCGACAGGGAGGTCAGAGTTGCAAGACTCAGCCAGAGGCCCTTGGACTGCGGCGAAGAGGGTGACATTGAAGGCTGTGGGTGGGGTCTGCACGACCGTGGCTAGATTGAGGAATCTGGCTTTACTGGGTTGGAAACCAGCCGCAGATGCACAGACTGGCCATTTAGAGGACGCATGAGGCCTCAGGGGGAGGACCGGGGCGGGAGGCCCCACAATGCAGAAAGCCAAGGAATTACTCACCCACCCCCACTCACACACCTTGGTGAAAGGACACAGATTTGCAAGGTTCCTGGAAGGGAGGCTGAGCCCTCCATTCACTACCCAATTCCTGCTGCTGGTCCATGGAAAAGTCTGTGTTTACCCTACAAAAGACAAGTGCCCCTTCTCTTGGCTCTTCTAAGTACTACCTAAAGGACACCTGAGTGGCTCAGTGGTTAAGTGTCTGCCTTTGGGGGATCCCTGGGTGGCTCAGAGGTTTAGCGCCTGCCTTTGGCCCAGGGCGCGATCCTGGAGTCCCGGGATCGAGTCCCAGGTCAGGCTCCTGGCATGGAGCCTGTTTCTCCCTCTGCCTGTGTCTCTGCCTCTCTCTCTCTGTGTGTGTGTCTATAATGCATAAATAAATAAATAAATCCTTTAAAAAAAAAAAAAGAAGGGATCCCTGGGTGGCGCAGTGGTTTGGCGCCTGCCTTTGGCCCAGGGCGCGATCCTGGAGACCCGGGATCGAATCCCACGTCAGGCTCCCGGTGCATGGAGCCTGCTTCTCCCTCTGCCTGTGTCTCTGCCTCTCTCTCTCTCTCTCTCTCTCTGTGACTATCATAAATAAATAAAAATTAAAAAAAATAATAAAATAAAAAAAAAAGACGGCAGGACCAAAAAGGAGTTAAAAGTTGAGAATATAAATAAATAAATACAAGGTATATATAATAAATTATGAACATAAATTACATTATAATAATTTATAAATATAACCTAAATTTTTTTTTAAATGCAGATGCAAAATGCAGATTTCCTGCCTTGCCTACCGCTTCTAGGTCAATGAAGGGATGAGGTAATATTCACAGTGGCAGTTCCAATGGTCTGGGTTTGAGCAGCACCTCTACCATGCATTCAGTAGGAACAATTCTTCAGCTCCATACTCCCTTCTTGCTTTGGCAGAATTCAGATAGAGTGTGGTCTGGAGGTAAGAAGAACTAGTGTGTTGAGAAGCCCAAGGTGGTGTGTTGAATTAAGAATATGTTAGAGGTGCCTTGCTGGCTCAGTCACTGGAACATGTGACTCTTGATCTTGGGGTGGTGAGTTCCAGCCCCACTTTGGGTATGGAGACTGCTTTAAAAAATAATAAATAGGGCAGCCCAGGTGGCTCAATGGTTTAGTGCCACCTTTGGCCCAGGGTGTGATTCCGGGGACCCGGGATCAAGTCCCACGTCAGGCTTCCCCGTCAGGCTCCCTACATGGAACCTGCTTCTCCCTCTGCCTGTGTCTCTGCCTGTCTCTCTCACTCTCTCTCTCTCTCTCTGTGTCTTATGTAGATATGACCTGATGACTAAGGTAAGGCCATGAGCCACACACACAGGGAAATGACAGGTAGCTCCCTCAATATTTAAGCTCCCCCTTTGGAAAAGTGAGACCCAAAGAGTCGTTTTGATCCAAGGGGCAGTTTCAGTATACCCACACAAAGGAAGAATCACAAGACTTATTACTTGTGTGGGAGCACAATTGAGTGGCGGCAGGGTCGGGGTGTGGGCTAAGGAAGGACAAGTCCTCTGTCTAGGGTCACAACACACCAGGAGATAGGGAGCAGGGTAGCAAGCACCTATGACTCATAAGGTGGTTGTGGTAAAGGTCACTAACTTTTCCCAGATTAAATTTTCAGTAGATATTTTTATTATATATATATATATATGCACATATATACATATATGTACACATAATATATTTCTATAAAATACATATTTAAAATATATGTTTAAATATAATTATAATAAATATTATTTATACATAAATAAATGTTTTAAAGATTTATTTATTTGACGGGGAGGAAGGGCAGAGGAAGAGAGAGAATCCTGAAGCCAGCTCCTCGCTGGTTCTGGAGTCTGACACTGGCCTGATCTCAAGAGCCTGAGATCATGACCTGAGGCCAAAATCGAGTTGGACACTTTACTGAGCCACCCAGGTGCCCTTGGTGGATATTTTTAAAAGGTGTGGGGTAGGGATGCCTGGGTGGCTCAGTGGTTGAGTGTCTGCCTTCAGCTCAGGGGTCCTGGGATCAAGTCCCACATCGGGCTCCCTGCATGGAGCCTGCTTCCCCCTCTGCCTATGTCTCTGCCTCTCTTTCTGTGTCTCTCATGAATAAATAAAATCTTTTTTTAATTGGGGTAGAGGGGTAACTAAAGCTGGAGCTTATGAACAGAGTTATCTTGCCTAGATAGCAACTCAGAAAACAGGTTTTTTCCTCATCCCAGTCAGGCAGCTAGCTGGGGTTTCCAGGAAGTGGTGTTTGGAAAGCCATATTTGGGACTCTTCCCAGGGAAGCCTAACATAGTGGGTGCATGGAACCAGGATCAATTTTGGACAGAGAAACTGATAGGAAATGAAGGGAGCTGGGAAGATGCACCCCTGGTAAGGGCTGGAGTGGACAGGGACAGACATGACTTCCATTGGTGAGGAGTTTGGGGGATAATTTTGGAGAGATAATATGGGGCAACATGCTGTTGGGCTTTGAATGGAGGGTTTGGGCTACATTTGGCCCTGAGGAGAATAGCAGCCTGGGGAAAGGGAGTGTCCATTGTAGGGACAGAAAGGACAGAAGCTGCAGGAGATGGACAAAAGTAAAGGAAATGATAGCATTAAGGACTGACTTGGGAGAAATTGGAGATTTCTTTTGTCCCCATCCTCACCCCTCAAAGGACTCTCAGAAATTGGGGAGGGCCTGGACTACCAAAATAAATGAGCTGATCTGAGCAATCCCATGGATACTAACAAAAGACAGAAGGACAGAGGGACATCCTGGGTCACATGAGCCATATAGACTCAGTGATTAAGAGTAATGCCTGGCCAGGTGCCTGGGTGGCTCAGTCAACTAAGTGTCTGACTTCAGCTCAGGTCATGATCTCAGGGTCCTGGGATCGAGCTTCCAGTTGAGCTCCCTGCTCAGCATGGAGTCTACTTGAGATTCTCTCCTCCTTCTTTTTCTCCTACTAGCTCTTTCTCTCTCTCTCTCTCAATAGAATAAATAAATCTTAAAGGGATCCCTGGGTGGCGCAGCGGTTTGGCACCTGCCTTTGGCCCAGGGCGCGATCCTGGAGACCCGGGATCGAATCCCACGTCAGGCTCTCGGTGCATGGAGCCTGCTTCTCCCTCTGCCTGTGTCTCTGCCTCTCTCTGTGTGTGTGTGACTATCATAAATAAATAAAAAATTTAAAAAAAAAAGGATAATACATTGACTTGAGTCAGGCAATGCGGAGGGACCAATTTGTGGGGAGGAATAATGGTCTCCAGAATTCATTCTCTGTTCCTCTATTCACCAGGCTTCATCTTTCTCTGGGCACTCAGTCCTTCCTGCCCCTGGAGTTCTTTCTTAGAAAAAGTTGAGTGATTTATATTTTATTTTTACGTTTTTAAAGATTTTATTTATCCATTCATTCATGGGAGACAGAGAGAGACAGAGACATAGGCAGAGGGAGAAGTGGGCTCCCTGAGGGGAACCCGATGTGGGACTTGATCCCTGGACCCCGGGATCATGACCTGAGCCAAAGGCAGACACTCAACCACTAAGCCACCCCGGTGCCCCTCTTTTATTTTTATAACAACTTTAGTCAAATACTATATGTATACTTTATTCATATACTATAATACTCACCAACTGAAAATGTATAGTTCAGTGGTTTTTAGTATATCCATGGAATTGTGCAATCCTCACCACTATCTAATTTCAGAAAATTTTAATCACCCCCCAAAAATGAAAGTGTGTACCTGTTAGTGTTCATTCTCTCCCTTCATCCCTTAGAAACCACTAATCTATTCTCTGTCTCTATGGTTTTGCCTATTCTGGACTTTTCATATAAATTAAATTGTACAATATGTGGTCTTTTGTGACTGGCTTCTTTCACTTAGCATCATGTTTTCAAGATTCATCAGTGTTGTATCACCTCTTTATTTGTTCTAATGGGCAGATAATGTTCCATTGAATGGTTATTTCACATTCTATTTGTCCATTATCAGTTGATGGACACTTGGATTGCTTCTAGTTCTTGGCTATTAGGAGTAATGGAACTGAAAATTCACAAGCAAGTTTTGTATGGATACATGTTTTCATTTCTCAGGTATGTACTGAGGAACAGGGTGGCTGGATCAAACAGTAATAATGTAGTTTTTGGAGTATGTTGTTGGGGGTCCAGAGCCAATGGCCAAGAAAGAATTCTTGAGATGTATTTGGTGCAAAAAAGATGATTTGATTAAAGCACAGAGACACCTGCGGGCCTATACTGGGGTTATGAGGAATGGTTGATTATGAGATGGGGGAGGTAAGGAAAATGGGAGGTGTCCAAAAGGACTTTCATTTGTTAGAGAAGACTCTCAGGATCCTGCAGTCCTGGCTATTGTCAAGCTAAGGTTGTTTTCCCCTCTAGTAAGGCATTAATATTAAGACAGTTGGGAGTTTTCAGGAGGAAAGTTAGACTCTACCTGTCTCAAGTATTTGTCAGTGGGGTGCAGGTTATAAAGAAATTTAGTTTTCTTTACATTTCCTTCTGCCTTTATTTTCTACATCATTATGGAGGGGAGGATGATGTTAAGGCTCCAGGAAATGGGGTCTATGGGTTTCTGAAATTTTGGCTATTGATAAAAATGCTTCTTTATAAATCACTAAGACATTGGTAAACTGATGGAGACTCATGTCCTGCAGGACTGTGATCTCTGTCAGTGAACCATTTGTCTTTCCCTTCCCTTAGTTTTCGGACAGCCAGAAGTGCCAGAGGAGTGTCACACATATCTCACTGGGAGTGGGGAACAGGGGTTGCAGGGTGTCAGCTTGTGCGTTGTCCTCAGCTTGCCTTCTGCTCCCTCATCAGTAACTTCATGTTTAACATTTTGAGGAGGTGGCCAGCAGTTTTCCAAAGGTGCTGCACCATGCCACATTCCCACAGCAGTGTATGAGGGTTCCAACCACTTCACATCATCAACACTTTTTATGACCTGACTTTTTGACAAGAGCCATCCTAGGGGGTGCAAAGTGTGGCATCATACTTTGGATTTTATTTGCTTCTTGCTAATGACTAATGATGATAAGAATCTTTCTTTTTTTTTAAGATTTTATTTATTGATTCATGAGAGACACACACAGAGAGAGAGGCAAAGACACAGGCAGAAGGAGAAGCAGGCTCCATGCAGGGAGCCCGATGTGGGACTTGATCCAGGTCTCCAGGATCACACCCTGGGCTGAAGGCGGCACTAAACCACTGAGCCACCCGGGCTGCCAGATAAAAATCTTTCCATGTAAAAAAAAAATAATAATAATCTTTCCATGCTTTTATTGGATGTTTGCATATTTTCTTTGGAGAAATGCCTCCTTACATCATTTACTCATCTATATTTATATTCTTTTTTATTGTTTGAGCAGAGTTGACACACAATGGTACATCAATTTCAGGTGTACAGTTTAGTGATTTGAAAAGCTTATAAATTATACTATATTCACCACAAGTATAGCTACCATCTGTCCCCATTACTGATCCTTTACTCGTTTTTGGCCCCTCCCCCACCCTTTACTCATTTTTAAGTTAGGCTATTTATCTTTTTATTGTTGAGTTGTAAGAATTCTTTATATATTCTGGATACAACCCCCTTACCAGATAAATGATTTGCAAATATTTTCTCCCATTCTGTGAATTATGACTTTTTCACTTTTTTTTTTAAGATTTTTTATTTATTGGGGTGCCTGGGTGGCTAGGTGCTTGAGTGCCTTTGGCTTAGGTCATGATCCCAGGGTCCTGCTTCTTGCTCAAGTCCCATATCGAGCTCCTCCCAGGGAGCCTGCTTCTCCCTCTGCCTATGTCTCTGCCTCTCTCTCTCTCTGCAGCTCTCATGAACAAATAAATAAAATCTAAAAAAAAAAAAAGATTGTTTATTTAGTTGAGAGAGAGAGCACAAGAGGGAGGAGCAGTGGAAGAAGGACCAGTCTCCACTGAGCAGGGAGCCTGATGAAGGCTGATTCCAGGACCCCGAGATCATGACCTGAGCCAAAGATAGACGCTTAATCAACTGAGTCACCCAGGTGCCCCGCCTTTTCATTTTCTTGATGGTGTCCTTTTAAGCACAGAAGTTTTAAATTTTAATGAGGTCCAGTTTATCTATATTTTTCTTAGGTTGCCTGAACTTTTTGTGTCATATTTAAAAAAACATTGCCTAACCCATGGTCATTAAGATTTACTCTTACGTTTTCTTCTAAGAGTTTGTTGTGAGTTTATCTAAATTAGTCCGTAATGTTGCTGCCTCAGCAACTATTTTGTGTGGCTAAGTAGCCTGCAGGGGCCTTAAACTGATCCTGGCCCCTCACAAGAGTATGCCCTAGATAACAGCCCACAGAGTCACAAGTAAATGTAAGTTCCTGATATGACTCGGCTAATAGTCTTTGTTATAAGCATTCTCCCGGCCCCTCCCAGGGCCTTCCCCTTGTTCAGTCTTGAGATAAGGCCTATGCAAAGTTTGTCAAAACTCTCTCTTTTGAGTTTGAATTGACAAATCGAGCCTTAGCCTGGGAATCTCAGAGCATTCCAACTATAGACCTTAATAAAGGCATGCACCCCATGTTCTATGGAACTCTGCTTGCACCCTGCCTTAACCTCCTGGTGTGGCCCCTTGAGGTATGCTATGTACTCCTTCTAGGACCTGTGAGTAATAAACATCTCTATTTCAATTTTTAAAATGGTCTTCTGTTGAACCTAGACTCACCATCCAGTGTCTTCAGGGCTCTACTTAACAAACGTGAATGGGAGCCTCTATGGCCCAGCTGGTTAAGTGTCCCGTTCTTGGTTTCAGTTCAGGTCAAGATCTCAGGGTCCTGAAATCTAGCCCCTTGCCCTCAGCGCAGTCCACCTAAGTTTCTTTCTCCCTTTTCCCCTGCACCTTCCCCCACCCCCTGCTTGGATACTCTTGCTCTCCCTTTCTCCCTCCTTCTCAAATAAACAAATAAATCTTTTTTTAAAATGTAGTTCAACAAAATCACAATAGAGTTTTATAATTTCAGCTCTTACATTTAGGTCTTCAATTCATTTTGAGTTAATTTTTGTGAGTGGTGTAAAGAATCCAACTTCATTCATTTGCATGTGGATACCCAATTGTGCCAGCATAGTTTGTTGAAAAGACTATTCCTGGGACACCGGGGTGGCTCAGCGGTTGAGTGTCTGCCTTTGGCTCAGGACGTGATCCTGGAGTCCTGGGATTGAGTCCCACATCCAGCTCCCTGAATAGGCCCTGCTTCTCCTTCTGTCTATGTCTCTGCCTCTCTCTCTGTGTCTCTCATGAATAAATAAATAAAATCTTTTTAAAAAATGAAAAGACTGTTCTTTTCCCACATTGAATTCACTTGCAACCATTGCCAAAAGTCAATTAACCACCAAAAGAATAAGAAGACAAGCCATAGACTAGGAGAAAATATTTGCAAAACATATATATGATAAAAGGCTATTATCCAAAATATATAAAGAACTCTTAAAACTCTACAATAAGAAAACCAACAACCTGATTAAAATGGGAAAAAGACCTGAACAGACACCTGACAAAAAAGGTATACAGATGACAAATAAGCATAAGAAAAGATGTTCAACATCCTATGTCATTAGGGAATTGCAAATTAAAAGAAAGAGATACTACTACATACCTATTAAAATGGTAAAAATCCAAAATGTTGACATTACCAAATGTTGCTGAGGATACTGAGGAATAGGAACTCTCGTTCATTGGTGGTGAGAATGCAAAATGGTATAGTTTGGCAGTTTCTTGAAAGACTAAACATAGGGGCACCAGGGTGGGTCAATGGTTTAGCATCTGCCTTGACCATCAAGTTCCACATTAGGCTCCTTGTAGGGAGCCTGCTTCTCTCTCTGCCCATGTCTCTGCCTCTCTCTGTGTGTCTCTCATGAATAAATAAATAAAATTAAAGAAAAAAAAGACTAAACCTATTCTTATCATATGATTCAAGAATCACATTCTCTGGTACAGGTATACCTGTACCTGTTCTATTGTACTTCACTGTATTGAGTTTTTTATAAATTGTATAAATTGCATTGAGCATCACTACCCTTCATTAAGTCTATCAGTGCCATTTTCCCAACATTTGCTCACTTTGTGTCTCTTGTCACATTTTGTCAATTCTCATAATATTTCACTTTTTTGTTATTATAATACCTTTATGATGATCTGTGATAGTGACCTTTTTTTTTTAGATATTTTATTTATTTATTCACGAGAGACACACAGAGAGAGGCAAAGACACAGGCAGAGGGAGAAGCAGGTTCCCTGTGAGGCATCTGATATGAGACTTTATCCCAGGACCCTGGGATCATGACAGAGCCAAAGGCAGATGCTCAACCACTGAGCCATCCAGGTGCCCCTCATCAGTGATCTTTGATGGTACTATTGTAATGGTTATGGAGTGCCACAAACCATGCCCATATGAGATGGCAAACTTAATCAGTAAATGTTGTGTGTGTTCTTACTGCTCTACCAACTAGTGTTTCCTCATCTCTCTCCCTCTTCTCACGCCTCCCTATTCCTTAAGACACAACAATATTGAAATTAGGCCAATTAATAACTTTGCAATGGTCTCTAAGTGTTCAAGTGAAAGGAAAAGTCACATATCTCTTCCTTTAAATCAAAAGGAAGAAATGAGTAAGCTTAGTAAGCAAGGCATGTCCAAGGCCAAGATAGGCCAAAATCTAGGTCTCTTGTACCATACAGTTAGCCAAGCTGAGAATGCAAAAGAAAAGTTCTTGAAGGAAGATGAAAGTACTGTACTACTCCGGGGACACTTGGGTGGCTCAGTCAGTTAAGCTTCTGCCTTTGGATCAGGTCGTGATTCCAGGGTCCTGAGATCAAGCCCTCCTTGGGCTCCCCACTCAGCAGGGAATCTGCTTACCCCTCTCCCTCTGACCTTCTCCCTGTTCATAGCTTTCTCTCTCTCTGTACCCATCTCAAATAAATAAAATCTAAAAATAAATAAAAATAAATAAAAAATATATATATATATTATAAAGCTATAACTACCATAGATAATGATATAGTGATTCCATTGATGGGCCTAGGTGGAGTAAATAGAAAACCTTGTGGAAAAGATCCACCACCCTAGATATCATTAAAACCATTTCTGATTCATGGGAAGAGGTCAAAATATCAACACTAACAGTAGTTTAGAAGAAGTACGTTCCAGCCTTCACACATAACTTTGAGTTCAAGATTTCAGTGGAGAAAGTAACTGCAGATGTAGTAGAAATAGCAACAGAACTAGAATTAGAAGGGGAGCCTGAAGATGTGACTAAACTGCAGCAATTTCATGATAAAACTTGAATGGATGAGGAGTTGCTACTTACAGATAAGCAAAGAAAATGGTTTCTTGAGATGGAATCTACTCCTGGTGAAGATGCTATGAAAATTGTCGAAATGACAGGGTGTCTGGATAGCTCAGTTGGTTGGGTGGCTGAGTCTTGATTTTAGCTGGGGTCATGATCTTGGGGTCATGGAATTGAGTCCCATGTTGGGCTCTGAGCTCAGTGTTTGTCCCTATCCCTCTGGTCCCTCTCTTATTCTCCTTCTCTCTCTCTCTCAAATAAATAAATAAAATCTTTAAAAAAAGAAAATTGTTGAAATGGCAACAAAAGATCTAGAATATATCATAAACTTAGTTTATAAAACAGTGGCAGGGTTCAAGCAGATTGACTCCAATTTTGAAAAAAGTTCTAGTGGGGGTAAAGTGCTATCAAACAGTAGTGCACATTACAGAGAAATTGTGGAAGGAAGAGTCCATCAATGTGTCAAACTTAATGTCATCTTATTTTAAGAAATTGCCACAGTCGGGATCCCTGGGTGGCGCAGCGGTTTGGCGCCTGCCTTTGGCCCAGGGCGCGATCCTGGAGACCCGGGATCGAATCCCACGTCAGGCTCCCGGTGCATGGAGCCTGCTTCTCCCTCTGCCTGTGTCTCTGCCTCTCTCTCTCTCTCTCTGTGACTATCATAAATAAATAAAAAAAATTTAAAAAAATTAAAAAAAAAAAAAAGAAATTGCCACAGTCATCCCAATCTTCAGCAACCACCACCCTAGTCAGTCTAGCCATCAACATCAAGGCAAGACCCTCTCCTCCAGCCAAAAGAATGACTCACTGGAAGTTCATATGATATTTAGCATATTTTAGCAATAAAGCACTTTTTCTTTATTAAATTTTTAAAAGGATTTTATTTATTTAGCAGAGAGAGAGAAAGAGAGAAAAAGCACATGCAGGGTGAGTAGCAGAGGCAGAGGAAGAAAGACTCACCACTGAGCAGGGAGCCCAATGTGGGGCTCAACCCCAGGATCCTGGGGTCATGACCTGAGTCAAAGGCAGGCACTTAATTGACTGAGCCACCAAGCTACCCCTAGTAGTTTTTAATTAAAGTATGTACGTTGTTTTTCTTTTTTTTTTAAGATTTTTTTTTTTTATTTATTCATGAGAGACACAGAAAGAGAGAGGGGCAGAGACACAGGAGGAGGGAGAAGCAGGCTCCATGCCGGGAGCCCGACGTGGGACTCGATCGCGGGACCCCAGGATCACACCCTGGGCCAAAGGCAGGAGCTAAACCACTGAGCCACCCGGGATCCCCTGTACATTGTTTTTCATAATGTTGCTGCACACTTAATAAATCATAGTGTAGTGCAAACATAACTTTTTTTTTAAACATAACTTTTAAATGCACTGGGAAACCAAAAATCTCATTTGACTTGCTTTATTGTGCTATTCTCTTTATTCAGTGAAATCGAAACTGCGGTATCTCCAAGATATTCCTGTATTCACCCAAATGAGTTTCCAAGTTATGTCCACATCAGCACTTGGTCATGGATGTTTAAAGTAGCTTTATTCCAAATTGCCCAAACTGGGAAACAACCAAGGTGTCCTACAGTACATGCATGGATAAATAAACTATGGTACATCGAGACAATGTAATATCACTCAGCGCTGAAAAGAAATGAGCTATCAAGCCATGAAAAGACATGGGGGAATCTTAAATGCATATTACTAAATGAAAAAAAAAATCTAAAAATGCTGCATACTGTATAATTCCAACTACATGACATCCGGGAAAAGGCAAAATATGGAGACAGAAACAATGAGTGGCAGCCAGGGGTTAGGATGGAGCAAAGGAGAAATCGGCAAAACACAGAGGATTTTTAGGACGGTGGAATAATTCTGTATGATACAATAATGGTGGATATACAAATACATTGGTCAAAACCCATAGAATGTGGGACATCAAGAGGGAACTCTAATGTAGACCATGGGCCATGAGTGATAATGATGTATCAACGAAGGCTCCCCAATTATAACACATGTAGCATCACTCTATAGGGGGTATAGATTGTTGGAAGGGGTGGGCTGTACATGTGTGGGGGTAGCAGATGTGTGGGAACTCCAGCAACTTTGCTGTGAACCTAAAACTGCTCTAAAAAAATAAAGCCTATTTTTAAAAAATCATTTTGCCATAGATTTAAATTGGACAGAAATTTGTAAAAAAAAATTTTTTTTTATTCATGATAGACACACAGAGAGAGAGGCAGAGACACAGGCAGAGGGAGAAGCAGGCTCCATGCACCGGGAGCCCAACGTGGGATTCAATCCTGGGTCTCCAGGATCGCGCCCTGGGTCGAAGGCAGGCGCTAAACCGCTGCGCCACCCAGGGATCCCTAAATTTGTAAAATTTAAGTAGTTGTCTTTCTGGATTTTCAGTTCTTTTCCATTGATTCACATGTCTATTTTTTCTGTAAATAAAACACTGTATTGAATACTGTAGCTTTGTAGTCAGTTTAGAAATCGAGAAGTGTTAGTACTCTGACTTTGTTCTTTTCTTTTTTAAGATTTTTAAAATATTTAAAGTAATCTCTCCACCCAATGTGGGGCTCCAATTCACAACCCCAAGATCAAGAATCACATGCTCCACGCCTGAGCCAGCCAGACGCCCCTCCAATGTTTTTTCTATTTCAAATTTGTTTTGGCTATTCTGAGTCCCTTGCATTTCCATATGATTTTAGGATTAGCTTGATAATTTCTGCAAAATAAGCAGTTGGGCTTTTGACAGGTATTACATTGCATCTGCAGACAGATTTGGGGAGTAATGTCATCTTAACAATATCATCTTCCAGTCTTTGAACATGGGCTGCCTTTCCACTTATTTAGGTCTTCTGTAACTTCTTTCAATGATGTTTGGTAGTTCTCAGTGTGCAAGTTTTGCATTTCTTTGGCTAAATTCATTCTAAACATCCCTTTGTCCAGCTTTATTGAGATATAATTGACTTATATCAATTAAATTATTCTAGATATCTTTACAAATATACTTATTCTGGGACACCCGGGTAGTTCAATGGTTGAGCATCTGCCTTCAGCTCAGGGCATGATCCCGGGTCTGGGGATCCCTACGGCTTCTCCCTCTGTCTATGTCTCTGCCTCTCTGTGTCTGTCATGAATAAATATATAAAATCTTTATAAAATATATATGTACTTATTCTTTCTGGGACTACATAGCAGAGTTATTTTCTTAATTTCATTCTGGAGAGTTCATTGTTAGTGTATAGGAATACAATTGATTTGGGGATTTTTTTTCCAGCTTTATTGAGATATAATTAACACAACTGTAAGATATTTAAAGCATACATCACAATGATTTGATTTACTTAAACCCAGTGAAAAAATTCTTCCTATCTAGTTCATTAACACATCCATTGCATCGCATATTTACTTTTTTGGGGTGAGAACACTTAAGATCTACTCTTAGAGGGATCCCTGTGTGGCGCAGCGGTTTAGCGCCTGCCTTTGGCCCAGGGCGCAATCCTGGAGACCCAGGATCAAATCCCACGTCGGGCTCCCGGTGCATGGAGCCTGCTTCTCCCTCTGCCTGTGTCTCTGCCTCTCTCTCTCTCACTGTGTGCCTATCATAAATAAATAAAAATTTAAAAAAAAAAAAAAAAAAAGATCTACTCTTAGAAAACAGCTGAATGGAGTACATATGCTGGGGTGAAGAATCAAAGAGGGTTATTGCAGCAGTGGCAAGCTGGTGGGTTCCAGATCCCTCCAGACCTGGTCCTTAACCTTGCCTGCCTTTCCAAGGCCAGTCCAGTGATCTGGATTAGTCGCTTACCTTGTGTCCTGGGCCTCCTCATCTGTGAATCAGACACAGGAATAGTGTCACACTTCTCCAGATTCGGGGAGCTCAGGTCGCTGTCGGGTGAAGTATGGGTTTGGTGGGCTATCTGGGTACTGGTGTGACAGCGAGGTGGGTGGGGCCTCGCTGGATCCGGCGCAGGAGGAGTGGGGGCGGGCTCTGGGTGCAGGCGGCGCCACCCAGGCAGGGCCGGCACAGCGCGCAGAGCAGCGGCAGCAGGGACAGCAGGTGAGTCTCAGCGACTCCTGCAGGTACGTAGTCTGGCCTGAGAGGAGGCAAAGGCTCGGATACCCGAGTGGAACTGGCTCTGGCTCTGGCTCTGGCTTTGGCGGCGGTGGCGGCGGTGGCGGTGGCGGAGGTGGCCTGTCGGGGCGGGGGCAGGGCACGGAGCTTCGGAGCTTCGGCTTGGGGCTCCGGGCCAGGAGCGCCCCGCCTCCTGGCCGGGTGCGCAGATACCCAGGCCCCGAGGGGCGGGGGGGTGTGCGCGCGTGCGTGCGCGTGTGCCCGTGTGTGTGTGTGTGTAGGGGGGGTGCTGGTGGTGAGTGCCACTGTCAGAGGCCAGGTGGCTGCCTGGTTGACGCCCAGGGCAGCAGAGCCCCTCCTGTTCCGGGTCCTGGAGGCCTGGAGGCCTGGAGGCCTGGCTCAGCTCCGGAGAAGCCTGAGGTTTCCACCTTGTTCTGGGGTGCCAGACCAAGGAGCAGTTTCCCAACCCCACTTCCTGGAGCTGCACCCTTCCCACGCTCAGGCCTCCCCACCCAAATGTGCCCAGGTCGGACTGCACAAGGTTCCCTCACCTGGCCGGAGGCAGGCAGGACCTCCATGCTTCCCTGTGACCTCCTGCCACTCCTGACCCATCCCAGCCCTCAGGCGCCCTAGCTGCGCAGGCACTTGGGTCCCCAGGGGAAGGGACAGCGCGGACTGAAGCCTGCTCGGTACCTGGTTGGGCAACCTGTCATTCCCCCCCAGCCCCTGGTAGGTGCCCGCAGCTGCCTTGGTGCTCCTCTCCGCCGCCCACCATGGCCAGGGGGCTGCCCAGCACTGCCAGCCTGGCACGCTTCTGCCAGAAGCTGAACCGGCTGAAGCCACTGGAGGAGTCTGCCATGGAGACGTCCCTGCAGCGCTGCCTGTCCACCCTGGACCTGACCCTGTTGGGCCTGGGTGGCATGGTGGGCTCGGGCCTCTACGTGCTCACAGGCACGGTGGCGAAGGAGATGGCCGGCCCCGCGGTGCTCTTGTCCTTCGCTCTGGCCGCCGTGGCCTCCCTGCTGTCAGGCCTGTGCTACGCGGAGTTCGGGGCCCGCTTACCCCGCACGGGCTCGGCCTACCTGTTCACCTACGTGTCCATGGGCGAGCTGTGGGCCTTCCTCATCGGCTGGAATGTGCTGCTCGAGTACCTCATCGGGGGCGCAGCCGTGGCCCGCGCCTGGAGCGGCTACCTGGACTCCATGTTCGGCCACCGCATCCACAACTTCACCCAGGCCCACATCGGGACCTGGCAGGTGCCCCTGCTGGCGCACTACCCCGACTTCCTGGCTGCTGCCATCGTGCTTTTGGCCTCCGCCTTCATCTCCTGCGGGGCCCGGGTCTCCTCCTGGCTCAACCACACCTTCACCGTCATCAGCCTGCTCCTCATCCTCTTCATCATCATCCTGGGCTTCGTCCTGGCCCGCCCGCAGAACTGGAGTGCTGAGGAGGGTGGCTTTGCGCCTTTTGGCTTCTCGGGCATCATGGCTGGCACCGCCACCTGCTTCTACGCCTTCGTGGGCTTCGATGTCATCGCCGCCTCCAGCGAGGAGGCCAGGAACCCGAAGCGAGCCGTGCCGATAGCCATCTCCGTCTCGCTTGGCCTGGCAGCCGGCGCCTACATCCTCGTCTCCGCCGTGCTCACCCTCATGGTGCCGTGGCACAGCCTGAACCCCAACTCCGCGCTCGCCGACGCCTTCTACCGGCGGGGCTACAGCTGGGCGGGCTTCATCGTGGCCGCCGGCTCCATCTGCAGTAAGGGCCCGATCGGGCGAGGGGGGCGTGAGCAGGGCCCGGGCTGCCCTAGGCTTCTCCGTCTCGGTCTTTTCCCAGTTGCATAGCGGGCCCAGGAAGGTGCTGATCACGAGCCTCTCTTGTCTTGTTGGAAGGCCCCCTTCACTGCCCCCTCCCGATTGTACATAAAATGTCAGTTCTGAGCAAGTCCTTTCCTGGGAGAAGGACCCACTGCTCATCAGATTCTCTGATGGGCCTGTCACCTAAACCAGGGTGTCCCATTCTTGGGGGGTGAGGTAACAATCCAACACCCCACATGCACTCAGGCTCATTCTGATAACCCAGACAAACTCCTGTTGGTGTTCCCCAGGGTTGGCGGCATGCCCTGGCTCCCAGCAGAGGCCCCTAGTGGGCCTGTCCACCATGCTCACCAGTTCTCCACTCTCTGCCACAGCCATGAACACTGTCCTGCTCAGCAGCCTCTTCTCCCTGCCACGCATCGTCTACGCCATGGCCGTCGATGGGCTCTTCTTCCAGGTGTTTGCCCGAGTGCACCCCCGGACACAGGTGCCCTTGGCGGGCATCGCTGTGTTCGGGAGCCTCATGTCTTTACTGGCACTGCTGCTGGACCTCGAGGCACTGGTTCAGTTCCTGTCCATCGGCACACTGCTGGCCTACACTTTCGTGGCCACCAGCATTCTTGTGCTACGCTTCCAGAAGTCCCCTCCATCCAGTTCCCCAAGCCCAGCCAGCCCTAGCCCCAGGGTCAAAGAGTACCACTCTTTCTCAGACCACGCCCAGCTGGTGGGCACTAATCAGGCCTCAGCCTCTGAGCCTGGGCAGCTGCGGCCAGCCCTGAGGCCCTACCTGGGCTTCCTAGGTAGGTGCAGCCCCGGAGCTGCTGTGGCTTGGGCACTCAGCATCCTGGTGGCCTCGGCCATCGCCCTGGCTTGTGTACTGGTCTTCGGGAATTCAGTCCTGCATCTCCCAAACTGGGGCTACATCCTGCTCCTGCTGCTCAGCTCTGTCACATTTCTGCTCAGCCTCTTCATCCTGGGGGTCCACGAGCAACAGCGGAAAGATACATTCCAGGTACCTCCCCCAGCCAATGCCTGCTGCCTGTCATCCAGCTAGCTCGCTTTGCCCCTTCCTCCTCTGCTGTGGCAGGATGAACCAGGGCTCACAGGGTTGGGGAGGCCCACGCACCCATCCCCCTCTCTTTCTGCATGGCAAAGTGGACGCTTGACAAACCAGGCCCTGCGCAGCAGACCTTCCCTGCAGCCCAGTCCCGCCCTGTTCTTGCCTTGTCAGATCCCCATGGTGCCCCTGACTCCAGCCCTGAGCATCCTCCTCAACATCTGCCTCATGCTGAAGCTAAGCTACTTGACTTGGGTGCGTGTCTCCATCTGGCTGCTGATCGGTGAGTGGGGGATCAGGCTTGGGGCCCTCGGTGGACCGCAGGAAGGAAAGGAGGGTGAGCAGGGCTGGGACCTGCCCCTCAGTCTCCCACAACTCCTGCAGGACTCGCCGTGTATTTCTGCTATGGCATCTGGCACAGCAAACAGAACCGGCAGGAGCCACCAGAGCTGACCACCTCACACTACGTGGTGTTCCCCAGCACCAACCTGGAGGAGTCTGTACAGACGGTGCAGCCCCCCACCCAGGAGCCCAGCCCCACAGAGCAGCCCACCAGTCCATGAATTGAGCTGGAGACCTGTCCACACTTGCTCTGCCCACCCCACCTCCTTGGGGGCCCAGAGGGGCTGGGAGACCCTTCTATCTGAGCCAGCTCAGGTTTGCCGGCCTGCCCATGCTGAGAAGGGTCCTCGAGACCTTAGGGCCTTAGCCCAAGTGCCTGGTTTTGGGTTTTGGGGAGTGGGCCCTGGCCAGGACTGGTAGGGTGAGTATTTTGCCCAGCATCTTCCTGTTCATGAACAACTACAGCTATTTGGGCAGATGGGGTGGGCTGAAGTGGGTTGGGGTGGGCCAGGAACAGGCCCACAGCCCCAGATATCCACAATAATAACCTCTTGGCCAGCCACGTGATCTGCTGCTGCATCCACCATTGTGTTCTTTGTGGCACTGAGTGAATGCTTTTCTGTCCCTGGGAGCCAACTGATTGTCCTCGAACCACAGCAAAGATGCCGAGGTTTGGCAAGAGGGAGGCACCAGCTTTGGGACAACCCTGAATCACAGACATCTCCTGGCCTGGGTCCTGGGGTCCTGCCCTCAGGCTGGTACCCTCTGTCCCGGGGACACACCAGGGGAAGAGGCGTCTGTGAAAAGGGTAGAGTTAGGCTCCCCCTACAGACTCCCTACATGTCCCCTGGGCAAGGGGATCCAGAGAGCAGAGCCTGGGCCCCAGAAAAGGTCGCCTAGAAAGGGCAGTGGAGTTCCAGGGTCCTCTTGGGTTTCCAAGGCTCCCAGAAAGCGTAGCATGTCCCTGAGGCCTGCCTGGGAATGTAGAGGCACACTGCATGGGCACGTGCAACTCGTGGCATGTGCCCACATGGCCACACGCCTGCCTTGGTGATGCACACTCATATGCAGACTGAGGCAACAGCTGTTCCCAACCTCAGGCCTTGGCCACAGCTGTCTAGCTGTCACAGCTGGCACTCCTCTCTTTCTCTCCCCCTTCCCTCAAAGGCTTTGCAATAACAGCTCAGGATGGTACATACGAATATGGCATACACGCCTGTGTACAAGTTCCTGGGCCTGCTTCAAGCACCTCCAGGCCCACTGGTCTCCCTAAAGCCATACTGTGCCCATCATAGATACTTCCAACTCCCCACCCCTGCCTGTAAAGACTACACAGGAAGCTGCTGGTTTTAGCAGGCTTTACTCCTTGACTTTCTGCAGTTATAACAGCTTTCTCTGGACCCCGAGGACAACTAGGTACATGTGACCCCACTCCGATAACCAGGCCTCAGAGCCATGTTCTCTCACCTTGGTTCTTCTGAACCTGCCTCCCCATGGATACTGCTCTGGGGATTGAGAAGCAGCAGGGAGCCCAAGGCTTTGTTGAGGCTCCAGGTGTCAGATGATTCCAGATGCTAGTCCAGCCTGAGCCCCAGCCCTGGCCCTCCCCAGCTGGTCTTTGCTGCTCTACCACCAAGCTGCCAGCACACCCTTGGTCACCAGAGACCCAGGAGAGAGAAGCCCCTTACTTCCCTAGGGTGGGTACTCCCAAATTCCTGCCTCTGCCCTGGAACCACAGGGCATTTGACTCCTGTAGCCCTTGTTCCTCCCCTCCTGGCAGGGAGTCCTGGCAGGGGACTCCAGGGCAAGGGAAATTCTCCAGTATGATACCAAGCCAGCCTGCTGGAAACCTTTGTGTCCTTTGTTAGGGACATTCCTTCCAGCCACTGGGCTCTAGGGTGGGGGGTTATGACCAAAGCCACCTGAATGCAGTTGCCTGAGGCTGGGACAAGCAGATGTCCTGACACATTCTTAGATATGACCCTAGGTAGCAATGAATTCCAGATGTACAGCCTCCTATCCCCATGGGTCCGGTGAGCAGGTTCTAGGGGTTGGGCTTGTGTGTATATGTGGGGACGGTTAATGAAGAGGCATACAGAAGATCCCAGAGGCCCTAGTGACCACCATCTCAGCTCCCCCCACCCTCTCCTCCCTCTCCCAAGCCCCATAGCCTGAGGGCTACCACCAGGGAGGGGCTGATGCTCATAAACTGAGCAGGTGTGAGACCAAAGGATGTGCCCTTGCTTGAGGTTCCTAGGGGTTGGATCATCTGCCTACCCACTCTTCATTCCATGGATGAGGCCCAGAGTTGGGTAGGAACCTGCCCCAGGCAACCCAGCACTGGAGCAGCTGAGACAACCCCTCCAGTCAGGCTTCTTTCTACCTTGCTTCAGACTCCAGTTTGCATAGACCCCAGTGCAGCACAGCTGAGAAAGAGGGGCTCTGCCTACAATAGGAGTCTCAGCAGAGGAAGGAAGGCTGGAGTCTGCTACAGCCAGTGGGAGGGCCGGTGCTGACAGCTGGTGAGCAGGCCGCTGCTGGGCACTGATGGTGACAGAGACTGGGAGAGAGTTCTCTAGACCTAGATATAGCAGGAGCCCCTCTGGACCACTGCCTTGCCACATGGGTGCCCTAGGGTCTCCCCTTCTTGACTCATGTTCTGCTGCGGGTCTCTATGCAAAACTGGTTTCTGTGGCTCCCCAGGCAGCACCCTGCTGAAGCTGGTGTCAGGGGAGGGACAGCCTGTCTGAGAGTGGAAGGATGGGATTCTTCCCCAACCCCCCACCCTAGTCCTGCTGGGGCTTTATCCAGCAGGTCCCCAAGACGGGGCCCCCACCCCGCACCCAGCAGCAAACAGCCACAGGCATCAGGAACAGGCCGGTGAGGGGGGGCCGGAGCCCAGGCACGGCCACTCTGCTGTTGGTGTCTGGTTCCCAGACTGGGTCCCCTCTAAGACACCTGGGCAGCCGCATGCGGGGGGTGCAGAAGCTGGCTTTGTCTGCTCAGGGGTGGTGGTCACCTTCGGGGCCTTTGCCTACAGATGAGAACATCAGATCAGGGCTCAGTCAACATCCTCCAAAGTGTCACAGAACCCAAGGTCTGGACAGGCCCACAGCTCACCTCCTCATACTTGGTACTCCAGTAGAAATGGGCTTCTTCATCCACGTACAAGAGCAGCAGGTCACAGAGGAAGGTGATCTGGAGAGGCAGAGGACACCTATGTCCTGCCCCTCGGCCCTGTTTCTGCCGCCTCCCCAGCCCTCACCCGAGACTCAACATCATGCACAGCGCGGGGGTGGGGGGTGCCCAGGTGTGCCCTCGGGTGGGCCTGGACCCACAGTCACTGCAGCCAGAGGAAGCCCACATTGCCCAGACTCACCACACCCAGCCAAGCTGCTCCGGTGCCCAGAGTGATGGTCGTGGGAATGAGCCCGAACTTTCCTGCCTGAGACCAACCTGGACTGAGCCTCTGGGGCGGCGACTGTCTCCCTCCCACCCCCACCACCCATTGCCCTCCAGCACCTCCTACCTGCCCAGTGACAAGGATGTCAAAGCGGATCCCGTAGAGCTTGAGCAGACTCCGGGCCTCCACACCTGAGGCCTTCCACCAGTGAGAGGCTGTCCTGAAGGCAGGAAAGGAGGTCTGGTGCTTTGCCTGCTGCCACTCCTGGGCTGGGCTGGCCCTCCCAGGCCTCCTTATTCATCCATTGACTCTATAAATCTCCAGCCCCAGCTGTTCAGCCCTGTGTCATTGCTGAGGACACAGGGAAAGGCAACTTGGGACCCACCTGCCTCTTGGAAGCTCCCTGCCTGCTGGGGGGGCAGAGGGGACAGATGGGTCCCTACACCGGCACTGGTAGTGGGAGTGAGGGCAGGTAGGGAGCCAAGCCCTGGGCCATGAGTCTAAAGGGTGAGGGGGAACCCACTCTCCCCTATGAACTGGGAAAGGCTTTCTGCAGGGTACACTTTCAGGCTGGTCTTCCAGGGCTCAGGAAAGAGTGCTCTAGGCAGAGAAAGTAGGACAGGTAGGATCACAGGGGTGTGGAAAGCAGAGTGTGGGCAGGGAGCTAGCCTCTAAGAGTTGCAAAGGGCTGGGAAAGCCAGGGAAGCCAGACCAAGAAAAGCCCACTGAGCAATGTCAAGAGGCACCATCTCCAGGCCTGGGGGCTGTGTGTGTATATATGTGACAATGACCAGGTGACAGGAAGTGACAGGAGGATTCTAGCAGGGTGGGGGAGATCTATTTAAGAGACTCCAAGGTGTGATAATAAATGCAATGCAACATCCCTGAGTACATCCTGCTTTGGAAAATAAAAAGATATAGGACTATGGGGCAGCTGGGTGGCTCAGTTGGTTGAGCATCTGCCTTTGGTCAGGTCGTGATCCCGGGGTCCTGGGTAGAGCCCCATGTCAGGCTCCCTTCTCAGTGGGGAGTCTGCTTCTCTCTCTCTCTTTCTCTCTCTTGCTCTGCCCCTCCCCCTGCTCCCGCACGCTCTCTCTCTCTCAAGTAAATAAATAAAATCTTTTTTAAAAAAGATATAGGACTATTATTGGCATAGTTGGGGAAAGTTAAATATTAGATTTGTCCTGCCGATGTTAAGCTCTTAGAGTGTGGCAATGGGACAGCAGTCACGTGGGGCAGGTCCTTATTCTCTAACAGTGTCGGGAGGAAGGGTGTCAGATGTCCACCATTCATTTTCAGATGGTTCCTTTGAAATCTATCTAAATATATCCACTCACTCTAGAGAGGGAGAGAGAAAGCAAATGTGGCAAAATGGTGAAAAATACCCCCCCCAAAAAAAACCCAAAAAATAAAACCTAAAAGCCCAGATAAAGAGTAAATGGGTATGGGTGTTCACAGTACTAATCTTTGAACTTTTCTATAGATTTTTGAAATTGTTTAGCTAAAAGCTAAGGCACAATTAAAAAAGAAACCCCCCTGTGCTGAGGAGGGAGATGCCAGAGGTGGGGTAGGGCAGGGGAGGGGCTAGAGTGGGGAGTCCCAAGGGACAGAGGGGGACCAGCTCAGGAGAGAGGCTGGACAGAGCCCAAGCTGGGGGACCGGGAGCTGAGATCACCCCTCCTGCCCCGGGGGCCTCCTCGCACACACAAGGGAGTGTCCAGAGAGCTGGGCCGGGTCCGGTGGGTCCTGGCTGCCACAGGACAGGCGGAGCCCAGAGCCCACAGGCAGCAGCAGGAGGGCAGTGGGGGCCGCACCTGAAATTGTAGCTCCTCTCCTGCAGCTGGAAGGAGTAATGGGGCCGGCAGTCGGAAGCCCCAGCATCCAGGTCACAATCCCAGTGGACTCGGACTCCCACAGCACCTCCCTGCACACAGCACATCGCTGCTTCACCAGCACGCAGGCCCCGGGCCCTCCCCCTGAGCCCTCTGGAAGCCTCCCCCCATGGACCCACCAGCAACGCCAGGTCCTCAAAGACCCCTCCAGCTGCAGCCACGAGGTCCCCAATGCGGAACACAGGGCAGTAGGGGCTGTAGTGTGAGTCGTAGCGGCAGCGCTTGAAGTAAGTGGCATCCCAGGTGTCCAAGGCATTGGACCTGGGGGGTCGGGGGGGGGGGTTGGACAGTGCAGGGGAGGGGAGTCAGGTCAGGTAGCAGACAAGGAAGGTCTGGGACCCACAGGACCCACCCACACTTACTTGGAGAAATTGAACTTGTTGAAGGTGACTGTGTTCTTGACAAACAGGGTGAAGTTCTCTGCCTGGACCAGTAGTGGCTTCCTGCGGGCAGAGGGCACGTGAAGGGCATGTCCTGTGGTTCTGGGGCCCGGCCCTGGAGGCGGAGGGGTCACTTACACAGGCACAGTGCCACTCTCCACGGGGCACCAGCCCTGGATCTCACAGGTCCTGTGGGTCCCGTTGAATTCCACACACTGGCCTGTTTTTATGCCTTGAAAACACAAGACAAACTCCAGGCCTCCAAGTCTCCACAGGCCCGGGGGGGGGGGCGGGGGGTGTTGGGCATCGACAGAAAGGAGAGATGGAGAGGCACCACCAGGCCTGCTCTCAAGAGCCACCCAGGGTCCCAGCCCCAGAGCCCCAACCCAGAGGACAGGGCCCACAGTTACCGTGGCTGTGCGTCCCCGTCTCCCCTTCAGGACAGTCCTCGTCGGCCCAGCAATTAGCCAGCGGGATGGAGGGGTGCTGGGGTGGTGGTGGAAGCAGAATTGCCAAGGGCCCAGGGAGTGTCTCCCCTCTGTGACCCAGCCCTGAAGCCTACAGGGACACAACCCTCCAGCCTTAGCTCCAGAGAGATGCCTGAGTTCAGGGGGCACATGGGCAAGCTGGAGGGTACAAATAAAAGGATGTGGTCAGAGGAGGGTGGTGATCGGTCCCCCAGCCAGTTAGGGATGCAGGTGCTGTATCCAAGGCAGAGCAAGCCTCCTTCGTTTCTGAGTTATCTGCCCTCCAGAGGCCCAGGTCTTCTGGTCCCACTCAGATGACAACTAGGAAGGTGAAGGGACTCTGGGAAGGGCAAGTTTGTGCCAGGGTGGAGGTCCGGGGTGCGGTGAACGAAGGGCAGGCCCCTGGTTGCAGGGGTCTGGGTGGGGAAGTAGGTAGCAGCACAGAACTGAGGGACCACAGGCTAGTCTCTCCCCTGCTTGTTCTTCTGTAAAACCTGCCATGAGGGCCCGCACACTCCCAGTATTCTAGGGATTAACAAAAAGGGAGGGGTGGCATGCTTTCTGGGGGCCCTAGGCCCTTGAAGAGGAAGGCACAGTCCCACAGACACAGTTCTGCCCCAGGCTGACAATGAACATCACTGTTCAGGTCACCTAACTCACGAACAGCAGGAGGAGCACAGTGCCAGGGTGGCAAGAAGGGCTCAGGGAGTCCGAGCCAGGTGAGACAGGGGGATCGTGGAGGGTCGGGACCACGATAAGGGGGCAGAGGACAGAGTGGGGCCACCTGTGTCCTGAGTCCGCCCTTCCTCTCTGAGCCTGGTTGGGCCACCATCCCCTCCTATCCGACTCCATGGTGACCACCACAGGGCCTGGTCTCTGCATCATCTGCCTCCATTCTCTCAGCAGAGACCATCCCTGGCTCCACCACGCTCCTGTGATCAAGTTCAGCTACTTAGCAGAGTACACAGGGCCCCTGAGATCTTGGGCTACCTGCTCCCCCTTGCCACCTCAATCCCAATCTAAGCTCCAACCCCACTCCGTAGCAGGTGACCCCGGAGGAGCCTCATCTCACATAGCTTGGGGCCTTTGCTCACACAGCTGCCTCTGCCTGGACATTCTCAAGATCCCACCTGAGACTCGAGTCCTGTGGGAAACCCTCCCTGAGGCCCTGGGCTGGCAGGCACGCCTCCCTGGGTCTCCAGCTACAGCTCTGTCCGCATCACAGGACCTGCTACCTTGGCTGGGCTGCCCGTGCAGGTTGCTTGAGGTACAAGGGGTGGAGTTTTGCATCCTCAGCATCGGGCCTTGCCACCCCCCCGCCCCCCGGCCCAACCTGCCCCGAGACTCAGCAGGTGTTTGCTGATGGCCTGACTCTCCAAGGAGAACAGTGCATGTGTTGGGAGGGACCAGAGGACCAGGACCCCTGAGAGGAGCTAGCAGGAACCCTGGCTAGTCTCAGGAAGCCTCGTGGCCCGATCTGATGAATTGCTTCCCAGCCCCAGAAGTTTCCTGGGAAGAGCTCAGAGCCAGGACACGAGGCAAAGAGGAATCACATGGACTCCAGAACACACGGAATGATGGCTTCAGTGAAATTTCAGAACAGCCTACAAACCGATCTGATTAATTAGATGTCTTCGGAACATTTAGAGAAGAAAGGACACCATGTGCATTTGCACATCCTTTGTCCACATGCTTCACCTCCTCTGCAGGTGGGGCCAGCCTGGGACATATGACACCCCTAGCATCTGTGGTGGCACCAAGAACCAGGACACAGGGGACAGGGGACCACACAGTTACTCTCCAGCCCCATAAGCAATCTAACGTTAGGCTTGTTTTAAATTTTTTTTTTTAATTTTTATTTATTTATGATAGTCACACAGAGAGAGAGAGAGAGGCAGAGACACAGGCAGAGGGAGAAGCAGGCTCCATGCACCGAGAGTCCGATGTGGGATTCGATCCCGGGTCTCCAGGATTGCGCCCTGGGCCAAAGGCAGGCGCCAAACCGCTGCGCCACCCAGGGATCCCCACGTTGGGCTTGTTTTAAAAAAGAGGTTACAAAAAAAAAAAAAAAGAGGTTACCATGGAGGTAAGCTTCCAGGGTTATGTCCTGAGTCCCAGCTGCTCAAACAAAATCCACAGCTGGACAACCATATGCTTAAAAATTGGTAAGAACGGGGATCCCTGGATGGCTCAGTGGTTTAGCGCCGCCTTCAGCCCAGGGTGTGATCCTGGAGACCCGAGATCGAGTCCTACGTCAGGCTCCCGGCATTGAGCCTGCTTCTCCCTCTCCCTGTGTCTCTGCCTCTCTCTCTCTGATGAATGAATAAATAAAAAATCTTAAAAAAATTGGTAAGAACGTAAGTTTTATGTTACGTGTATTTTATCACAATAAAAATTTTTTTGGAAAAAAAACCCACAGCTGGAGGGAAGAGCAAGTGTGCTTTGTGACAGATACTGGATCCGTGGGACATCCTTAGGCAAGGGGAAAAGGTGAGATTTCAAGAAGTAAACCTGCGATTCTGGATGAGAAATAGACAAGAATAGGGGGTGAGAGGCTCCGGTGTGACCACAGTTGTAGTTAAAAATATCCAGAGATCATAAGTGACCCTGAGCTCAGTAAGCAGGAGTGTCCTGTGTTTGCCCACAAAAATGGAAGCTGACTTGGGACACATTAATAGAGACTGTGCATAGCAAAGAAGTGGTCGGAGCACCTTGGTGGGGGGGGCTCACTCAGTTAAGTGGTTGGCTCTTGATTTTGGTTCAGGTCATAATCTCGAGGTCCTGGGATCAACCCTCACATGGG
The DNA here is from genome assembly GCF_053574225.1 of Canis aureus. Classification (NCBI taxonomy): domain Eukaryota; kingdom Metazoa; phylum Chordata; class Mammalia; order Carnivora; family Canidae; genus Canis; species Canis aureus. The sequence goes on along the minus strand of NC_135637.1, from coordinate 34,500,671 downwards.
GCTTCCTGCTTGGTGGGGAGTCTCCTTCAAAATTCTTCTTCTCTCTCCCTCTCTGCCTCTCACCCAACTCATGTACACCCTTGTACTCTCTCTATCTAAAAATAAATAAAGATTTTATTTATTTATTCATGAGAGACACAGAGAGAGAGGCAGAGACACAGGCAGAGGGAGAAGCAGGCTCCATTCAGGGAGCCCGACATGGGACTCGATCCCAGATGCTGGGATCAGGCCCCAAACCAAAGGCAGACACTTAACTGCTGAACCACCCAGGTGTCCTCCTGTTTTCTCATCTTAAATAGGATCACAGTAATTCCTACCAAGCAGGATATTTGTGAAGATTAAGTGGAATGATTCACAAAAAGGCTTTAGCTCAGTGCCTGGGATACAGTAGCACATACTGAACTCTCAGCTAAGAGAGCTCCCTGGGGTAATGTGGCTGGTGACCCAGGGCTGGCAGAGGACTAGGGGCCCGCCGGAGAGCTCCTGGGAAGCCTTACCTCTGGGCATTTGTCCTGAACTTGTTCTGGTGTCACAAGAAAATTGGTCACCAAGAAGAACGTGTTCTCTCCCTAGAAAGCAAGTGTCAGGGTTGGTCTTTGCTTCCCTTCCCCAAAGGGTCAGGCCAGAAGTGGCAGCTTGGCTTGTGGGGAAGCGGGTCCTGGCCTGATCGAGTCACCAACTCCACTTCAGGAGAGTACCTCCAGTGAGGCCAATTGAAGTAGAGATCAGAGGCTGGCTGGGTTTCTGGCCTTTTCTAAGTCCATAGATGCTTCTTTGAGATAAGTATACTTTTCATGTTCCTACTCATTCTCTCTGCCAGAAATGTCCACGCACCTCCTGCTTCTAGGCACTGAAGATCCAGAGCTGAGATGGACTGGGGATGTGCCTAGGCAAGTGGGGAGGTGGGCCCCTCATTATACACATGGATGGGGGTTGGGGGAGCAGGTGGTGAGCTCTGCGTAGGCAAAGGGTGGCTAAGGAGAGGCAGGGTGGCTGACACCCAAGTGCTGTGTGTGTGAGCTCAAGTTTGGGGCAATGCACACCCAGGAAGGAGAGAAGGCAGCAGCTGTGATAGTGGTCAAGATCTGGAAGGATTTGGTAGCCACCACCATGGAAAGGGAGTCTTCCCAGGGTGGAAACAAGGGCTGGTAGGGTCTGAGTGATGTCACATAGGACGCTCAGGCTGGCTGCTGGGTGGATTATGCCGGGGAACCCACTAGAAGATCATGGTCTCATCCAGGTAAGACATAGGCAGCCGTGAACACTACCAGGTGATGGAATGCACAGGGGGCACAGGTCCAGTTTGGGCCCTCGTTGGATGAAAAGAGGCCACACTGGGAGAGGGTGACGATTTCTCTTTGGACAGGAAAGGTGTGCCAGGAGGCAGCTGTACTGGGGGTGGGTGGTTGATGGGGCTACAATTTTGGCATTGGTAGGATAAAGGTAGAAACTGAGACTGTAGACAATCTGGGTGGAGAAAGGAGTTGGAAATACTGCATGGGAGCGACAGAGGAGGAGCACCTGACAGCAGTGCCCCAGGTCAGGGAGGGGAGCATTCAGGAAGCCCCAGGCTCTGGCCTCCCAAGCTTCTCCAGCCCCAGCCTCAAGCTCAAGAGTTGAGTTCCTAAACATTCCACTCTTCTAGGTGCAGCCTTTCTAAAGGCAGTTCCTCTGGCGTGGCTACTTGGTCCATCCCCTTGTCCACCCCCTTGTCCACCTAGAAACCTCTCACACATCCCAGAAAACCCTGTCCAGGGACCACTCCTGTGTAAGGCCCTTCCCAAGCCCAGGCCTATGATCGTTCCAGCATCCCGCTCAGGCATCAGGTGCCTCTCAGGCACATGCTTGCTGCAAGGGTGGTATCAGAAGTGTCACCGCCTAGCAGCAGAACCAAGGCACCTACCTGTGGTGGCTTCACGAAATCTGCCACGTCCCATAGCCGGTTACCCAGCTCCTTGATCTGGGTCACAGAAACCCCTTTGAGTTTGGTGATGACAGAAATCTGGGGGTCCAGGTCTCGCTCCTGGTATCCTTTCTTGGCGAGGAGAGCCCACCTTAGGAAGAAGCGATGGGCAGTGTGGTATGTCCCTGGTCAGGGTAAAGAGGGGCAGAGTGGGCCCTACCCTCTCGGCCTTTCTCTTCACACATCACACAGGCTCCCAGCCCAGCATTTAGGGCCTCTGCCTCCCCTCCAGCCTCATTTCCCACACCAAACACCCTGCACAGCCCAAAAGGTCCATCCACGATCAGAGAGCCAGTGCCTTTCATGCATGTCCCCTGTCAGGCACTCATGGGCTTGGAGATGCCCACCATCACCCCCTTCACCGGTCAACACCCTCCCTCTACATGGTTAGGCTCAACTCCTCCACAAAGACTCCTCTGACTCAGCTAAAACTGGTGGTCCCTATAGGAATTTTAGTATTCCAGCTCTCCCAAGCATCAAGGACTGACTACCTTCTCTCCCACCAGGGGCCTCCTGGGTACAGATAGGGACCCATCTTGCTCTGTGCCCAGACATCAATATGGGCTTGGAAACAAGACACAAGAAAGGAGGCAGGTGGGCACACGGGAGGACACAAGCACATAGCTTGCTCTTGTATCCACTGGCCACTAGACAAAAGATCATCCCTTCTGCCTACTTCTTCCCCTGTCCCAACCTGCTCCCCTCTGCTACCACCAGCTCAGCCCCTGAAGAGTCAAACCCTCTACCCACAGACCCAGAAGGACCAATCATTATCCCCCCCAGCCAGCCAGGCCCAGAGGCCATTCTCTTACCCCACCACGTAGGTCATGACCCCGAGCTGCAGTAGCCTCTGCAGGGCGCCCACCCGCCAGTTCCTGGTTATCACATACTTCTCCGTTTTGTAATCCAGAAGCCCCCAGCCTGCCAAGACCCCTGGGAAGCCCATGCTTGCAGTTCCTGCCGGCTGCTGGGGCGCATGAGTCAGCACAGCAGCTGCAGCCACAGCTGAATAGGAGGTAAAGCAGGCGCCCAAACCGGACCAGGCCAGCAAGCTATTAAAGGGACACTTCCACTGGGGACAGGATCCAGCCTCCACCACCAGCCCCAGCCCCAGGTTCAGCCCCAGCAAGGAGCTGCCCTGAGCCTCCCACCCTCTCCCTCTGAGGGGGCCCAGGGCCAGGCAGAGAGGAGCAGCCCCTGCGCCCTGCCCTCTGGCTTCACTTCCCTGGGGGAGGAGAGGAGGAGGAGAAGTCAAGTGTCACAGGTACTGTGAGAGGGCAGCTTGGGGGCTGCAGGAGCCCAGAGGAGAGGTCAAGGAAAGAAAGCTTCAGGAAGAAATGACCTCTGAGCTGACACTTGCAGATTCTGAAGCTCAACAAGCAAAGTTGAGAGGAAGAAGGTTCCTGGTGGCTGAAGCAGCATGTGCGACGCTAGAGCATGAGAACTAGCAGCCACAGGGTGAGAGCCTGACTCTGGCTCCACAGAGGAGGGTGACCGGGCCTTGCAAGGTTCCCCAGCTTCTCTGGCGCCGCGTGCCGGGGAAGCGGAGGGACAAAAGCACAGGCTGCGGAGTCAGCCACGTTCCCCAGTCGGCGGAAGGTGTGGGGGCGATGCTCTGCTCGAACCCCGGCGCGCGCACGCTCACCTCCGCGCAGCCTGGTAGTAGGCTAAAGGTCGGCCCACGCCCGCGGCCGTTTCCGTAGCAACTGAAAACACCGGGTTGCCCGGGCGGCTGCCGCCGGGGAGGCGCGCCTCTATTGGCTGCAGCGGGCGTCTGTTCGCGGCGCGCCACATTCGATTGGTCGAATCCGTCGAAGGGTCCGCCCACATCCCCGGGCGGTGCTCCAGGCGCCGCGCCCCACAGCGCTGGCCTCCGTGCCGACCACCGAGAAATGAGCGCCAGCGCGAGGGGTCCCTGCCAGAGGTCTGGGGAGAGGGGAGAGCAGTTGGAGGAGGAGGCAGCGGCCGCTGGGCGTCTAGCAGGGGCCCCGGAGGCCGAGGAGTGTCCGGACGTTGATTCAGACTCCGACCGGGAGATGGAAGGTGCTCCCGGGAAGGGATGGGGGCGGGCCTGCCTGCTCCCCTGGGGAGCTTCTCCCGCCTGCCTTCTTGAGGGGCCAGGCTGGGGCCTAGTGGGCAAGGGGCCCCTGTCCGGCAGGGAGCGCACCCCTCCGTGGGACGCCTTCAGGACAGCAGCGGCCGCTCCGGCCCCTTGCCCTTCCCGCAGTGCTCCTGGGGGCAACAGGAGTTCCACTGTAGAAAATGCCTCAAAGTGACTGACGTTAAACCCCGCCGAACAGTGTGAGAAGAGGTGTCTCACCCTGCAACGACATCAGGGCTGGGGTTTCCCAACCCACAGGGAAAACTAAGCCCATAAATATTTTTATTTATTTATTTATTTTTATTAAAGATTTTATTTATTTATTCATGAGAGACAGAGAGAGAGAGAGAGAGAGAGAGAGAGGCAGAGACACAGGCACACAGGCAGAGGGAGAAGCAGGCTCCACGCAGGGAGCCCCTTGTGGGACTCGATCCTGGAACTCTGGGATCATGCCCTGGGCCGAAGGCAGGCGCTAAACCACTGAGCCACCCAGGGATCCCCCGCCAATAAATATTTAGAACTTAGAATTGTTTCAGTTTCTTCCCCCATGAAATAGTCTCAAAACATACGTGTTCTGTAATCCAGCAGAAAAGACACAGCAGGCACTTTGGCGTCAGACAGGAAAGGTCCTAACCCTGACTCTGCCAGGATTGACTACCACTAGCTGTGTGACTTTAGGGAAAGAATTTGTTTTCTCTGACCTTCAATGTCCCTAACAGCACAGGGAGAAATGACTTTAGAGGGAAATGCAGGCTGCATGGTGACACAGGGCAGGGGAGTAGGAGACTGGGTCTGGAAAGGGATCCATATTCATCCTCTCCCTGTCTCCTATCAGGCATCCAGGGGCCTGGAGAACTGCTCAAGGACACCCTCTACCTGAGGTCCTGCCAAGCCCATAGTGTTGTGCCTGCCTCCCGCTTTCTGCACCTAGGGAGCACCCCAGAGCTGAACCTGCGGCACCGTGGCCTGGGGCCTCAGGTAACCCTGGAGAGACCCTGCGGTCAGGCTTGGAGTGACAGGACCTGGGAAGCAGCAGCCATGGGAGTGGCCTCTTCCTGAGCCCATACCACACACTCCCCTGCCTTGCTGCGCGCCAGGCATATTCAATCCCCTCATTTGGGTGTCAGCAGGCGTCAAGGCTATGACGATTCAGTGTAAAGGTTGAGGGGCTTGCTGGGAGATGCTAATCTGCTGGCAGTGGGGGATGGTCAGGGAAAGTTCCAGAAGATGAGGTCTGAGCAGAGCCTAGAAGGGTAAGAAAGTGTCCCCTGGGCATGTGGGAAGGGAAAGGCCTTCCAGTTAGAGGGCTGTGCCCTGGAAATGAGCCAGGATAGTGGCTAGCTGTGTCTGAGGCCTTCCCCCTGGGAAGGACCAGGTCCTTCAGGCCCCTCTTTGTCCTAGGGTGCCCAGGCTTTGGCTTCAGCATTGACCTCCAATCCCTATGTCAAGCGACTGGACCTTCGAGACAATGGGCTCTGTGGGGCTGGTGTGGAGGCCCTGGCAGGTGCCCTGAGCAAAAGCAGCAGTATCTGTGGTAGGTGCTGAGCCTGGGGCAGGTGGGCAGATTTGAGTCCTCCCTTCCCTGAGGGGTGTGGGCCCCCTCACGGCTGGGCCTTTTCACCTGGGGTCTATTGGTGTTGCCATGGCAGGGGCCTCATCACAGGGTGGGGTGGTTGGGGGTGGAGTTAGACTCTCTGTGGTGCCCCCAATGCTGCATGCTATTCCTCTCCTGACCCGCCCTCCCTCCCCCAACTCCTCTCCTCTGCTGGCCAGCTCCCCTCTGCATGTGGTTGCCTCCCATTGCCTAAATGCAGAATGAGAGAAGTCTCCAACAGAGAGGCAGGGGATGGGCCATGTGAGAGGGTGGAGGGTTGGGTGGGAATGAAGTGGGGCTGGATACCAACGCCATCTCTGTCACAGAGAGGGTGCCCCCCCCCCGCAAGCTGCTCCACCTCACTGAGCCTTAGTTTTCAATCTGTGAAATGGCCCCAACAATAGCACTTAGTCCTTGGGTTTGTGCTGAGTATGAAATGAAACCGCATATGTGAAGTGCTTAGCAAAGCTCCTGGCTCACTTATATGCTCCATGCATGGCCACCTGGGCTGCCTTTGGCAGTTCCCAGAAATGAATTAGTGAAGACTCTGTGGGTGTGTTATACTGCTGCTAAGCACGAATCATCCTCGGGGGGGGGGGGGGGGGGCTGCATCACCATTGCAGGCATCCTGTACAGCACCATGAAGTAGGCAGTTTGAACCCTTTGATAAAGAAGCTGTGGATGCATGGAGAGGGTGGGGGCATCAGAGAAGCTGCCTAGGGCTGGAGGGGTGGATGCAGCTGATGAGAGGCAGAGTCACCATGCAACCGCAGGATAGTCTGGCTGCATAGCCTTGTCCACTGCCTCAGGCCTAGAGGCTTGGGGGATAGAAGAAGGTGGAAGAGGGTGGTACCTGCCTCTGGATCCCACTGACTGAGGAGTGCTGCCAACCCCTAGATGTGGACCTGTCGGACAACCAGATGGGAGTGGTGGGAGCTCAAGCAGTCTGTGCTGCCCTCATGGTGAATCCAACCATGCAGAAGGTACAGCTGGCAGGGAATGGCCTGGAGGAGCATGCAGCCCAGTACCTTGCTGAACTCCTGCTGGCCCACACAGGCCTGAAATCGCTGGACCTAAGCTATAACCAGCTGAATGACCAAGCAGGTAACATCTGGCCAGGGCCACCAAGCCCCTCCTCCTGTGGCAGAGGTGGGTGGAGGTTGGCAGGACCACTCTGAACATTCATACTCTGGCTCCTGTTTCCCATGTCCCACTTTGGCCTGCCCCCCTCCCACTCCTTCTACACAGAACTCTTAATCCATTCCACAGATTGCCATTGCCTGCTGCTGCATGCGCCGGATGCTAATTTAGCCACTAGTGACCTGGTTGTGAACAAAACAAAGTCCCTGGCCTCGAGGAATACCTATTAACAAGATAATTCTCCGTAATTATTGATGCAACAAAATAAACAGGGCACAAGTCTAGAGAAGAATGGGATCCCTTGTCTTAGAGAGGTGGCTGGGGAGGCTCTGAGATGACATTTAAGTTGAAATACAAAGGGTGGGAAGGAGTCAGCCATGGCAAGACCAGGGAGAGAACATTTCAAGCAGAGGAACAGTGAACCTGCAGGCTTATTTCCCAGACTGATAGACACCAGTGTGACTGAACTAGTGATCCAGGAGGGAGGGACTAGGCTATAAGATGAAGAGACAGTGGATGGTGCAGGCCTACAAATCTTGGCAAAGGGTATGAAGATTTTATTGCAACTGCTGTGAAAGACATTGGTGGGATTCCTTGATCTCACCACTTTATTGCATGCCCCAGGGCCTTTGCACAAGCTATCTGCTTTGCCAGGAACATGTACTTCTACCTGTCTGTTCTCAATCACTCCAATCAATTATAGGAATCACCTGGGATCTTGAATTAGGAATTCAGATTTCTGGGCCCTGGACCTACTGAACCAGAGTCTTGGTGGGGCAAGGCCCATGCATCTACATTTTAATGGCAAATCTACATTTGCCCTAGGAGATTTATCTGATCAAGAAAGTTTGAGAAGAATTATTCTGTCTCAAGCAGCTTAGAGTGGGAGTGGTACCAACTTTGACCTTTCAAGATCAGTCTTAGAATTTAACTGCCAGAGAGCATGTTTACCTTTTAAGACAATTATTATGAGAAGTCTGTGAAATTAAAAGAGAAGTTCAGGGGCACATGGTTAAGCCTCTGACTTCAGCTCAGGTCATAATCCCAGCATCCTGAGATGGAGCCCCACATTGGGCTTCCTGCTCAGTGGGGAGTCTGCTTTTCCTTCTCTCTCTGCCCCACCCTCTGCTCATTCTCTCTCTCTCTCCCTCTCGCTCTTCCTGTCACTCTTGCTCTCTCTTTCTTACACACACACACACACACACGCAAACAAAATCTTTTTTAAAAAGAGAGACAAGGGGATCCCTGGGTGGTTCAGTGGTTTAGCACCTACCTTTGGCCCAGGGCACAATCCTGGGGTCCCGGGATGGGGTCCCGGGATTGAGTCCCGCGTCGGGCTCCCAGCATGGAGCCTGCTTCTCCCTCCTCCTGTGTCTCTGCCTCTGTCTCTCTCTCTGTGTGTCTACCATAAATAAATAAATAAATAAATAAATAAATAAATAAATAAATAAATCTTTAAAAAAAATAAATAAAAATAAAAAGAGAGACAAGTTCATTTCAGATTTGCAACACACTAAGTATAGATGTCCCCCTGGGCCTTCACAGTGAAAAGTCAAGCATCAGAGAGGCAGCCAGGATGGAGGGGAGGGAAGCTAAGGCCTCCTCTGAAGGTGGTGCAAATATGCTGTAAGGAGGACCTCAGCTCAGAAAAGGACAAACTCAGCAGGACCATTTTGTTTTCCCAAGTGGGGATCTGTAGGTGGGCCTGACTCCCTTGAAGGGTGAAGGGCTTGGGTCTCAGTCTCCCCATCTGACCCATGGTGAATGAAGGTAGCACCTACCTCATAGTCGGCTGCAGAGGTCGTGAAGGCCAAGCATTGGAATTTCAAGAGGCTGATTCTTGTGCGTAGAGGAACCTTCTCACCCTCCAGTTCAGCAAAGAAAGGGCTTCCCTAGAAAGTGAGGACCACCGCCCTCTCCTCCCAGCCCTAGAAGTGTCAGGAGGGGCGAAAGTACACCTGTAACCGAGAATCAGCGGGTGTCAGACCCAGTGCGGGGTTTGGAATCCAGAGCCCTGTTCCCAGGGAGGCCGCACAGGGAGTCCCGCTGCCTTGCAGGGAGCTCTCCAAGGTGCTAAAGTATCTTGCTGCAGTGGTTCTAGCCTGGCAGGCTATTCTTTTCTTTTCTTTTCTTTTCTTTTCTTTTCTTTTCTTTTCTTTTCTTTTCTTTTCTTTTCTTTTCTTTTCTTCTTTTCTGAACTTATTTTAAAATAATCTCTGCACCCAAGATGGGGCTTGAACTCACAGCCCCAAGATCAAGAGTCTCATGCTCTACTGACCAAGCCAGCCAGGCACCCCAGAGCAACCTAGTCAGATGCTCGGTTAGAGCATCTGTTTTTCCTCTGTGCATCTCTTCAAACTAGCCTTACTAACCCACATGAGGAGCTAAGGTGGAGAGGAGTCAAATTCAGATTCATGGAGAGGGGTCAAATTCAGATCCTTGAGGGACTCCTAGGCTGGTGGGAGAGACTGGCTGGACAAAGGGAGGTCATTCAACCAGAGCATGGAAGGATAGAAGCATGGTGGACATGGGGCCCAAACAGCACAGCCTCGCTGGGCAGGCAAGGTTTCCTGATGCCGTGAACCCAGGTTAGAAGGATGAGGAGCTATTAGCCAGGTGAATGAGGGGGGCTAACAGTTCTACCCAGGGGGTAGCCCAGAGTCATGTCGGTGCTGGTGCTTTTGAGCACTGGGAGCAGGTCAGATTGGCTGAATCCTGAAAGAGTGGAGAGCATGATGGGTGGGTGGGGCTTCTTCTGTCCATCTTTACATGCTAAAAATCTCTCAAGATTTCTTACCCTGCACTGCTCCCTCTTTCCTATCTCTGCCACAAGTGCCTCCTCTCTACACAGCTGCACCAGCTTCATCACCTCTTGCCTATAGACTATGACACAAGCCTTCCAACTGGTGCCCTGGGTTCTCTCTACTCCCACCCACCTCAGTCCATTCCCTATACCCGCCTCTGAGGAATTCAGCTTTGTCATTTTTTTTTAGTATTTTATTTATTTATTCATGAGAGACAGAGAAGGCAGAGACATTCGTAGAGGGAGAAGCAGGCTACCTGCAGGGAGCCTGATGTGGGACTCAATCCCAGAACTCCAGGATCACGACCTGAGCCGAAGGCTCAACCACTGAGCCACCCAGGCTTCCCACTTTTGTCATTTCTTAAAGCCTCCCTGCCTACTCACCACTAACTGGCTGGTGCCCAAAAGCCTTGGCCCAGCATTGAAGGCCACTCAGCATCTTTCCAGTGCCCATTACTCCTACCTCGTGTTTCACTGGCTCCCACCCACCCACCAGGCCTGTGGGCATTTCCACAAGTGTTCCATGCTCCCTCGTGCCTCCATTAATTCAAACTTTGCTGTGTGTGTTCTCTGCTGTGCATGCACACACACATGGTGAATCCCTCAGTCTTCAAATTTATCTCCTCTGTCCTCACTTTCCTGACATCCGGCTAAGGCAGGATTAGTCCCTAACCCTATTTATTTCCACATTTATGTAGTCTTTAATAGTTCACATCCTATTAATTTGTATTTACAATTGGACAACATGGATTTGAACTGCATGGGTCCACCTATATACCTTTTAAAATAAATGCAGTACAGTATTTTTTTAAGATATTATTTATTTATTCATGAGAGATGCAGAGAGAGAGACAGAGACATAGGCAGAGGGAGAAGCAGGTTCCCTGTGGGGAACCTAGTGTGGGACTCATCCCAGAACTCCAGGATCATGACCTGAGCCAAAGGCAGATAGATGCTCAACCACTGAGCCACCCAGTACAATACAGTACAGTGTTATATGTGTATTTTCTTATGACTTTCTTTTTAAAAGATTTATTTATTTATTTATTTATTTATTTATTTATTTGAGAGAGAGAATGATTGGGAGCGTGCAGAGGGGGGAGGGGCAGAGGGATAGGGAGAGAGAGAATCTCAAGCAGGCTCCACACCTAGTATGGAACCCAACATGGGGCTCAATCTCATGATCCCCAGATCATGACCTGAACCGAAATCAACAGTCAGATACTCAACCAACTGAGCCACCCAGGAGCCTAATGATTTTCTTAATAAAAAAATTTTAGGGGCACCTGGGTGACTCCGTCGGTTAAGCATCTGCCTTTGGCTCAGGTCATGACTCTGGGGTCCTGGGATCAAGCCCCACATCAGGTTCCCTGCTAAGTGGGGAGTCTGCTTTTCCCTCTCCCTCTGCTGTTCCCCCTGCTTGTGCTCTCTGGCTCTCTCTCTCTCTCTCTCTCTCTCTGTCAAATAAATAAAAATCTTCAAAAAATAAAATTTTCTTTAGCTTACTTTTTTATAAAAATACAGTGTATAATGTGTATAACATACAAAGCATGTTAATCAACACTATATGTTCTTGGCAAGGTCTTCTTTCTGGTCAACAGTTGAAGTATGGGGGAGTCAAAGTTATATGCAGATTTTCGACTGCACAGGGGTTTGGTGCCCCTAACCACCATGTTGTTCAAGGATCAACTGTATCTCCCCCATTAAATGTGAATTCCTTGAGGACAGGGCAGGCCCATATTGGCTTCAACTTAGTGACCCTTGTGTCCCAAAGAGACCCTGGTATGCAACGGTCATCAGGATTCTTTTTTGAAGGAATGAACAGAGAATAAGGTCTGTCTTGGTGTTTCTGAAGGGGAGATGCTCGGGCCGGCCCTGGCAGAAAATACAGGACTCACTGAGCTTAATATAAGCTGGAATCACCTTCGAGGACCAGGAGCTGTGGCCTTTGCCAGGGGACTGGAGGTATGAAGACCCCTGCTGCCTATTTACCCTTCCGGCCTGTCCTATGGGGACTGGTTTTCCAGGTGCCAGCTCCCTGTCTTCACAGCTCTTCAGAAACGAGCCTTGGATCTTTTAAGAAGAGCTTTAAAAACATTTTGTTTGGTGACTTTAATTTTCCCAGCCCCATTACATGACTCCAAAACACCAGGCTCACTCTCACAACACTTACTGAAGGGTCTCGGGTTGAGCATTGCACACCTTCTCCAGATATTATAGATATTACAGACATGGGGCTGGGGGGAGGGATATCGTGCAGTCTGGTGAAACATGCTCACTGTGGTCATATGCAGATGCCTCCCTGAGGAGACACCCTGCACCCTTGGGTCCCAGCACACGCTCTCAAACATCCCACCTGCTTCCTTAGATGTGGTTCGTAGGCCTTGGGAATGAGTGGCTTCTACCTGCCAGGATGCCCCTGGTACCGGCTACATTTGTGGGGCCCTCTTCAGGAAACGGCAGCAGGTGCCTTGCTTCCCCCACCCCCCAGGGTGACCTGAGGATCCTGCTCCACAAGTGGTAGGTCAGGCTTTGTCTTCCCATTGCAGCCACAAGCTCTTGCCCTTCTCCCCACCACAGTCTCCAACAACCCCTCACTGGAGCCCATCTGAGATCCTGCTGTGTACCTTAGAGTACCTGCCTTTGGGTCCTCCAAGTGGGCATGGAGCCGGATCACTGCCTCTCTGGGGTCTGCTGCTAGGCAGTCTCTGAGGGACATCCACACCTACACCCACGTTTGGTGCTGTGCTTCCAGTCATTCAGTTCTCCTGGTCACCATCATTCAAGCCACAAGATTCTTACCTGGAACCTCTGACCTTCTGTTCTCAGTCTGTGCTTTTTGTACCTTGGGCCTCCTGGCCTCTGAGGCTATGGCCCCAGACCACCGACACGAGAGGTCTCCTGGCTTCACTCTTTCGCATTCCAGGCAAACATCTTCCTCAGAGTCCTGGACATCTCATACAATGGCTTTGGAGATCCTGGAGCATCCGCAGTGGGTGAGGCACTTAAGACCAACAATGTGTTGGAGGAACTCAACATGAGGTGAGGTGCATAGGGTGGTCCCCATGTCACAGACTTCAACTCCAAAGCCACCAAGGGATCAGGGACTCCATGATCCTGCTGCTGTTTACCACTTTAACTCCCAAACCTATTACAGTCTACCTATGATGGGGCTTGGGCCACAATCCAAGAGGACTCAGTTCTTTCTCACTGAAGTTCATCATTGTACCTTGCATCTCATAATTGCTGCTGCACAGGCAGGGGCTGGGAATTGAAAACATGCATGTAAAACATCTTCAGCAGGGAGGCACCGAGGTCGCTCTGTCAGTTAAGTGTCCAAATGTTGATCTCAGCTCTCGGCTGGGATCTTGATTTCAGGGTGGTGACTTCAAGCCCCACATTGGGCTCCGTACCGGGTATGGAGCCTACTTCAAAACAAAACAAAACAAAAATCTTCAGCAGAGCTTAGTGTGGGGTGAGTGCTCATGTTCTGCTCAGCACATGACGTGTGTGAGCTGCTCCTCCCAGCCTCAGCAAGTAACCAGAGCAGGGGCCGCAAACCACAGAAAAAGAGAGACTGAAGCCCTACAGGTCCTGGACTTGTGTGGCTGAGCACTTGCCCCAGGGGGGCAGGTGGCTGCTGCAGTGAGCAGGGTCTTCTCAATTCTGCTGCAATTCTGTCCTTCCCATGGAAGGAGTCAAGGCCAGAAGAGGCCACAAGACATGCTGGAATGTGAGGCCAGAGCTGGAGTGTGAGAGGTCAGAGGGTAGTGGGACTGGCTCCAAGATAAAGAGGCCAAGAGAGGTGCTGGGGCCAGAGTTTAGGTCCATCTTGAGAAGCAGGAGGAGAGAGCTGGGTGGTTTCCAGGACAGATGCTGTCATGGTGATAGGAATGGGGTGCTGACTGGGGCAGAACATGTGGGAGGACCTGCTGAGCTCTGAGGGCCTGGGAGCAGCAGCTGGCCTCCACGAGGTGGGAAGAATGCTCTAGGTGTGTTTGCTGAGCAATCTCCCTGAACACTAGGAGCTTCCAATGAAGGAGCCTTTACATACTGACCTGCCCAAGGTCCCTGAGGCATCAGCGGATGCTGGATCGTGAAGCCTAACCAGGTGGATGCACCAGCAACACCAGCTGGGACCCTGGGACAGTCTGGTGGTGCACAGCTACTCAGAAGGTAGCAAAATGCACGTGTCTTCCTGTTGCAGCAACAACCGCATCTCTGCAGTGGGAGCCTTGAGCCTGGGCCTGGGCCTCCGGGTCAACCAGACACTGAGGATTCTTGTTGTGAGTGCTAGCCTGATGGGGGAGGCCCCAGCACAGACCTGCCTATGCATGTCCACACAGATCCCTCCTCTCGTAGTGGGGTACACAGGTTCTAGAGCCCAGAGAAGGGAGGGGGGCCTCCTGGCTTCCTCTTATGACCACTTCTTTCCCTTGCCATTCAGTCACCCACCTTCTTCAAACATCCATGCACTTCTTCAGACTCTTCCTCACCCATCCTTCCCTCCCAGTGGTATCACCACACCTCTCAGCTGTCCTTATTCTTTTTCAGCCCACAGGGTCAGCCCAGGTGTACTGTTGGCCATGCTCAGACCTACCGGAGGCCTCGTGTGCTCACCAGGGGTTCCCTTCCTTCAGGGTTGCAGTGGGGTAGGAATGGCTAAGTAGGGCTGAGAGCAGAGGACAGAGAAGGGAGGGTGCAACCGAGGGTAGAGCAGGCCCCTGAGGGCCACTGTGCCATCAGCAAGTGCTCAGAGTACAGTACTGTCAGGTCCTGGGGGCATCCAGCACTGCCTGGCTCTCAGCTCCCTCAACTGGCAGAGGAGCCCTCTGTAGCATTCCCATCCCCAGCCTGAGGCTCACTTCTCTCCCACCGCTCCACCCTGACCCCTGCCTACAACACAGACCTCTCTTAAGCTCTGGATCCCCATTTCCAGCCACCTGCTGGACGGTCCCCTGGATGTCTCATGGGCACAAAGCACAACTTGAAGGCATCACCTCTCTCTAGGGGCTGCTTCCTGGGGGGGAGGGGCTCCCCATCGAGTCAGAAGTGAGGGCCCCATGCTACCCCTCCCTCTCTTTCCCACATCTTCCATCCTTCACCTTCCTTCCTGCAGAGTGCTCAGGCTGTCTACTCCTCACTTCCCCTCACATTCTGTGTTAGTTTCCCATCTCTGGCCCTTCCTTCCTACCTACCTGGTGATCTTTCTAAACTAGAAACATGCTCCTGTCCCCTCTTGCTTTAAATCTGTCAGCAGCTCCCTCTGGATAAATCCAAGCTGAGTAGCATGTCATTCACTACACCCTGGGCTCTGGGCTTTGCTAAAAACCCTCTGCCTTCTGCCTGTGAAGCTCATTCTCTCCCCCCAAGCTGCTCTGAATTTCCTGCACATGGTGCAAGTTCTCCCCTCTGTTTTGCTCCTCCAGCCCTCCTTGCCGAAATACCCCACTCTGTCCACCTCACCTGTAAAGCTCAGGGCAGGTGTTTGATCGTCTGCCTAAGCTTTACCTCCCCAGGAGAGCTGATGCACACTCTCATTGCACTGCGTTTTCATGACGTTTCCTTTTCCTCTCTTCCCCCTGACAGGTGAGCCCTTTAAAGGCAAAATGTGCCCTGTGTGTCTGTATCTTTGGCACCCAGGACAGAATTGGGCTGAGTGGGTGCTCAGCCAGTGCTTCACCCTCTCCCCTCTTCCCTGGCCCCACAGCCTCACTCAGGGCATTCTGTCAGTGGAGACAACTTCTGAGCTGGGACAATGGGGCTGTCCTGAGCCACTTGTCATCAGATATGAAGAAGCCCTCTTTCCCTTTTGAGTTGCTCCACTAGCCTACCTGGGCTCAGTTTTGCTCAATTGTTTTTTTTTTTTAATTTATTTATGATAGTCACACAGAGAGAGAGAGAGAGAGAGAGAGAGAGAGGCAGAGACATAGGCAGAGGGAGAAGCAGGCTCCCAACGTGGGATTCGATCCGGGGTCTCCAGGATCGCGCCCGGGGCCAAAGGCAGGTGCCAAACCGCTGCGCCACCCAGGGATCCCAGTTTTGCTCAATTGTATGCATGTTTCTCAGATCTCCAGGAATCCCATACGAGGTGAAGGCTGCTTTGGAGTTCTGAAGTCCATCCGGGATAATCCAATGTCTGCCCTAGAACTTCTGGATTTCTCTGTAAGGGCTTTTAATAAATCTCATCTATGATCCTCCCAACAGCCCCACACGTTATCATTTCGAGGAAGAAAGTGGGGATTAGAGAAATAGAGCGCCCTGCCCGGATGCTCAGTGTGGCTGGGCCTGAGTTCCACCCCAGGCCTTAATGTCAGGTCACAGTGCCACTCAGGCTCTGCTCCCATGCCTGACGGGAGGAGGGGGGTATCGCCACGGCCTCACCTCCAACAGTATCTGGGGTTGTCATTGGCTGAGAGACAATAGGTGGCTCAGAGGACACAAAGCTCAGTGTTCTCTGATGTTTGGATTTGCAGGTTCAGTACTTGTAAGGCACCTCACCCTGCCACCTGGCCGGTGCTGACTGGAGGTGGACATGGTGGTGGAAGATTCACTTATGTGGCTTCCAGGGAGACTAAGATTCCTTTTCATTCGACTGTGCCTTTTTAATATAGAAAATTAAAAGCAGTTAAACATTAAGGAGAGAATCCCCAAATAGAAGTATTAGAAGGAAGTCTAGTCACAAATCACTGCTTATTCTAACCTTGGTTTGTTTCTTTTTCATTTTTTTTCCTGTTTTAATTTCTAGGATGGTAAGTATTGATGGCTCTAACCTATACAAACAAAGCCTTTCTGAAAAATTTAAGAATTTTTAAGAATAGAAAGGGGCTCTAAGCCAGAGAGTTTGAATAAAGGTTGCATGTGGTGAAAACATCGGGATCTGACACTTCTTATTTTTATTTGTTATTTAAAAAAAAAGATTTTATTTACTTATTTGACACAGAGACAGAGAGACCACAAGGAGGGAGAGTGGGAAAGGGAGAAGCAGACTCCCCGCTGAGCAGGGAGCCCCACGTGGGGCTTGATCCCAGGACCCCAGGATCATGACCTGAGCTAAAGGCAGATGCTCAACCAACCGAGCCACCCAGGTGTCCCCAACTCTGGTTTATTTCAACCCAGATTTGAGTCAAAACCTTCCAGAGACGTATTTTTACAGTTCCAATCCCTCAGGCTTTGGACAACTGATGACAGCCTTATTGCTTCCTTCTGCCTGCCCAGAGATTAGCTTGCCTTGACCATTTTCCTTCTGTTCTGAGAATTCCTGTCAGCCTTGGATTCTATCATTAAAAGAGAGAGAGAAAGAGAGAGAGGGAGAGGAGGCTTGGCCGTTTCAGTTGGAAGAGCATATGACTCTTGATCTTGGGGTTGTGAGTTCAAGCTCCATGATGTTAGGGGCAGAGATTACTTAAATAAGTAAATATTTAAAAAAAAAAACAAATAAAGGAATGATATATGAAATGGTTCTCCAAATATATGTGCTTATTTAATATAAAGTATGATTATTATCAGGAGATTTAATGTAATGGAAACACCACAGAGGTAAGAGTCCGACAGTCCTGGGACCAAATCCTGAGTCATCAACATGGGATATTCTGAATTGGAGAATGATACTAATTTAGATGCAATGTTCTGTTTCCCTGTTCCTTTGCTCTTTTTAATGTAATCTCCCCAGCCTAGATTTTCTCTTGCGGTTTAAGGGAAATACTTCTAAATCCTGACAGTTCATGTAAAACCCTTTCCAGGGCTCAGCTTTGTCTTTAGATGAAATGGGGCTGAAATCTCCCAGCCAGGCCCATTGTGAAGAGGGGATGAGCTAGCAGACCTCACAGGAGAGGTCTGTGTAGAGACGGACCCCACTGGTGCTAGTATTCTTTCCCTCACTCCCCTTGGTCTTCATTTGTTATTGAGGAATAACATTTATTCTGAAAAGTGCACATGGATTAGGGCTGTGAATTTTCTACAAACAGCACACACCTATGTAACCAGCCCCCAGATCAAGAAATAGTGCAGGCCCCAATAGTGCAGGTCCTCCCCTGGAGCCCCTTCCCTTCTCTATTTTAATGGTTTGGTGAGTAATGACATTGTCATCCATAGTATAGAAGCTGTCCTAAGGAGTTTCTTCTTCTTTTTTTAAACATTTTATTTATTTATTTATTCATGAGAGAGAGAGAGAGAGAGGCAGAGACACAGGCAGAGGGAGAAGCAGGCTCCATGCAGGAGCCCGATGTGGGACTCGATCCTGGGACCCCAGGATCACGTCCTGGGCCAAAGACAGGTGCTAAACCGCCACCCAGGGATCCCCTAAGGAGTTTCTTCAAAACCCTATGTGTATAAGTAAAAAACAGTAAAGTTCTCAAAAGGTGATGATGTACTGCCTTGTAATGCATTTCTTCTCAGGATATCCAAGTGGACAGAGAGTTTGATGACTTCACTAGCTCCGTGAAGGAAGTTCTTCCAGCACTCCATGTAAAGACTGCTGCCCACGGACTGGAGTACAAAAAAGAGTTGCCACCAGTCTTCGCCCTGTCCCTATCAGCATCTGCCCCTAAGTGACTGTGGTATGTGGCTTCCTCATACATATATACATTCCTCTCACATTGGCCACTTCAACTTCAATGCTGGGGGTCCTTGGCTTCACGATACCTTATTACCACTTGAGTCTGCAGTGAGCCCCCTATCTTCACAATGACTCAGACACCTGTATTCTCCTTTCCATCCAATGGCCTCTGTCAGTGCAGAGACTGGGTCTTCCTTTGGTCACACCAATTTGTGTAACATGAACTTGTGCCATGTGCTACACATTGAGCTGGGTATGGGGTCAAAGATGTCCAAAGTCCCTGCCTTGGTGACCTCGGGAGACAATGAAAGTACAAACTGAACTTGCCAGAATGCAAACAGACGCAACTTTTTTGGAAGGCAATTTGTCATTATACACCAAGAGCCTTAAAACTGCTTGTGCTCTTTGATTCAATGGTCTGATTAATCTGCTCTGCAGAAGTAGCCAGAGCTGCATAAAAAGATTGATGCCCAAAGGTGTTCACTGAAATACTATTTATAATATTTCAGTTGGAAATGATCTAAATGCCCAGGAACAGGGAATTGGCTAAGATTTGGAAGTCTGCAAACATTAAAAGCCAAGTGTTCAAAGAATATTTAACAAGTTATGAAAATGTACATGGTTAATGTTAAGTGAGAAAATCAGGATAAAAAATCATGTGGTTTGTCTGATAGTTCCTTAAAACACCTAATATGTAGTTTATCATAGGCCCAGCAATTCCAATCACAGAGAAATGAAAACATATATTTACACAAAAACTTGCACACAGATGTCCACAGAGACTTTGTTCATAATATCTACAAGGTATAAATGTCATCAACTGATGAATGGATAAATAAAATATGGTATACACATACAATGGAATATTATTTGCCCACAAAAAGGAATGAAATTTAGGTTGATAAAAATGTTCTGGGATGCCTGGGTGGCTCAGCAATTTAGTGCCTGCCTTCAGCCCAGGGCATGATCCTGGAGTCCTGGGATCGAGTTCCGCATCAGGCTCCCTGAATGGAACCTGCTTCTCCCTCTGCCTGTGTCTCTGCCTCTCTCTCTCTCTCTCCTCTCTCTCTCTCTCATGAATAAATAAATAAATAATCTTTTAAAAATTTCTAAAATTGATTGTGGTATTGGATGCACAACTCTGACTATACCAAAAGTAATTAAATTGTATACTTTATTTTTTTTAAAGATTCGTTTATTTATTTTAGGGGTAGAGAGGGACAGAGGGAGAGAGAATCTTAAGCAGACTCCTTGTTGAGCACAGAGCCTGTCGCAGGGCTCGATCTCACGACCCTGGGATCATGACCTGAGCCTAAAACAAGAATCAGACGCTCAACCAACTGAGGCACCCAGGAGGCCCTGAATTGTACCCTTTATATTTTTCTCATTTTTTTACACTTTTAAAATTTAAATTCAATTTGCCAACATACTGAATTGTACACTTTAAATAGATAAGTTGCATGATTTGTGAATTGTAGCTCAATAAAGCTGTTTATAAGAAAAAGGAAAGAAGTATCATGCAACTACAGGAATATATCATTTATCAGGAGGACTGTGTCATGGTACAACATGAACGAACCTTTATTTTTTTTTTATTTTTTTTTTATTTATTTATGATAGTCACAGAGAGAGAGAGAGAGAGAGAGGCAGAGACATAGGCAGAGGGAGAAGCAGGTTCCATGCACCGGGAGCCTGATGTGGGATTCGATCCCGGGTCTCCAGGATCGTGCCCTGGGCCAAAGGCAGGCGCCAAACCGCTGCGCCACCCAGGGATCCCTGAACGAACCTTTAAAATATGATGCTAAGTGAAAGAAGCCATTCACAAAAGACCACATACTGTATGATTCTGTTTATATTAAATGTCCAGAATTGGCAAATCTATAGAGACAGAAAGTAGATTCGAAGTTGCCTAGGGCAGGGGTGCCAGGCTGGCTCGGTCCATAGAGTGTGTAACTCGATCTCAGGGTTGTAGGTTGGAGCCCCATGTTGGATGTAGAGATTGCTTTAAAACATAGAAAGAATAGGGTCGCCTGGGTGGCTCAGTGGTTGAGCATCTGCCTTTGGCTCAGGGCATGATCCTGGTGTTCCGGGATTGAGTCCCTCATTGGGCTCCCTGCGAGGAGCCTGCTTCTCCCTCTGCCTGTGTCTCTGCCTCTCTCTCTCTCTCAGTCTCTCTCATAAATAAATAAATAAATAAATAAATAAATAAATAAATAAATCTTTTTAAAAATAGAAAGAATAAAAAGGAATAAAGAAGTTGCCAAGGGCTGGGGAGATGGGAGGGACTGGGAGTTGACAGCAAAAGGGCATGGATTTCTTTGGGAAGTAATAAAAATGTTCTAATTGTGTTCTGATTGTGGTGATGGTTGCACAACTCTTTGAATATACTACATAACCACTGGATTGTACACCACTTTATTTATTTATTTATTTATTTATTTATTTATTTATTTATTTATTTATTTATTGTTTACACCACTTTAATTATGGGGTGCCTGGCTGGCTCAGTCGGTAGAGCATGTGACTCTTGATCTCTGGGTGTGAGATCAAGCCCCACATTGGGTTTAGAAATTACTTAAACATAAAAAAAATCTTTTAAAAAATGGGTAAATTGTATGGTATGTGAAATATGTCAAGAAAGCTGTTACAAAAACAAATCCAATGTATTGTTAGATCCAATTGTATGAAAAACCTGTAGATATGCAAGGAAAAAAAAGACTAAAAAACTGATATACTAATAATGTTTAACTCTCAGTTGTGGGTGAGGGATGATTCTTATTTTTTTTATATTATCCTTCATTTTCCACACTTTTTACTCTGAATATGTGCAACCAGCAAAATAAATAGTACTTTAAAATGTGAGAGGCGCCTGAGTGGCTCAGTCGTTTGGGCATCTGACTCTTGATTTCCGCCAGGGTCATGACCTCAGGGTCCTGGGATGGAGCCCTGTGTCAGACTCCTTGCTCAGAGGGGGTCTGCTTGTCTTCCTCTCCCTCTGCCCCTCCCCCTGCTTGTGCTCTCTTTCTAAAATAATAAAAAGAAATCTTAAAAATATAAAATGTGATGGGCAGCCTGGGTGGCTCAGCGGTTTAGCGCTGCCTTCTGCCCAGGCCATGATCCTGGAGACCAGAGATCGAGTCCCAGCTTGGGCTGCCTGCATGGAGCCTGCTTCTCCCTCTGCCTTTCTCTCTCTCTCCCTGTCTCTGTCTCTCATTAATAAATAAATAAATAAAATCTTAATAACAACAAAGAATCATGACCTTACTAGTTTACTGACCAAACAGGCACTTCTAAGCAGCTGATCAGCACAACCGCAGACACAATCACCAGCTGTATCTAATAAAATCTCTAACTTAAGAAATACTTTTTCAGAATCTAAGTCTCCCGAGATGGAGCACACTTCCGGGGCCAGAGGAAGGCACTCAAGTCACAAAGTAACATCTGTGAACATGAGGTCATAGGCCTCCGATCAAAAGCGTCCACTTTCTCAGGAGACCCTCTGACCCAAATTTTGCCCATAAAAACCCTCACTTATGAGCCATCAGGGACTTTGAGTATTGGTTTCCCGTTCTCCTTCCTGGGTGGCACCACACCAATAAACAGTGTATCTTCACGACACAAGCTCGGTGCAGTTTTTTCACGGGCTTGTCGGGCGTGGGTGGGTGGCGCAACTCTCCTCCGGATTGTTTACAGGTGGGTGATGGGCAGGTCTCCTGGAAGCAAGTCGTGTTTGCAAGGACCTGAATCAGGAACGGGCAGATGGATGGGCCTGGAGCTCCCAGCAGGAAGGCAGCGCAATCTTTTTTTTTTTTTTTTAATTATTTTGTTTTTTTATTTATGAGACACACACACACAGAGGCAGAGACTTAGGAAGAGGTAGAAGCAGGCTCCCTGCAAGGAGCCCGATGAGGGCCTCAATCCCGGACCCCGGGGTCACGCCCTGAGCCGAAGGCAGACACTCAACCGCTGAGCCACCCGGGCGTCCCAAGGCGGTGCAGTCTTGACCCGAAGCCGTTCGCACGTTGAGGACTTGCATGCATGGAAAAGTCCCGCGTCCCACGCGGAGGAAACCGCGGCCACTCCAACCTGAAGGCCGAAGACGCAGCAGGATGCTCCGCCTTTGGCTAGGCACAGCCTTCCCGCCAAAGCCCCATCCAATCAGAAAGCGCCATGCTCCGTGAGTCAAGCCACGGCCAATCAGAAGTGGGCTTCCAGGCCTCGGTCTGCCCCGAAGCGCTGCGGACCAATGGGCGGCTGGGCAGCGACGGGCCAATCCGCGGCAGCGTGCGCACGGCGGCGGAGGCGGCAGTTGGGCGCGTGGCGTCTGTGGCGGCGGTTGAGGTCTAGGAGCAGCGTTGGGCAGCGGTGGAGCTCACCATGGTGAGGCCCCGGGGCCTGGTCCGCGGTGGCGCGACCCCGCCACTATTGCTGTGTGAACGCCGGGCTGGAGGGTGGACGACGCCTGTCACGTGAGGCGCTAGGCCGGGGCACGGCGGGGACCGGGGTGCGCCCGGGAGGCCCGGGGCTGCGGGGCGAGCGGGCCATGTGCTCTCACTTGGCCCCTGGGCGCGTGGGCCCGAGGGCCGTGGCGGCCTGCTTCCTGGGGGTCGGCAGGTGCAGGCGGTTCTGCGGAGATTGCGCCTTTCACCTGCCAGGCTGGCCGCTGGGCGGTTGGCGGCCTCGGTGCGGTCTCGGAGAAGACCAGCCGCGGTGGTGGGCTCCTGAACACGGGAGGGCCCTTCTCAGACTTCTGGGCCCCAGGACATCCCTACGGTATTACCAGTTATCCAGGACTCCAGAAAGCTTTTGTTTGTGTGGGTTACATCCATAGGCATTTGTCATGTTAGACATTAAAAAGTGAGACAACTTTAAAAATATTTGTTCGCTTTAAGGCAACGCGTAAATAACAAACATCCAAGTCGTAATAGCCATAGCTTGTCACCTCTTTGTAGGAAAATAATGTTCCATGACAAAAGCAGCTAGTTCAGTTGGCAACCCAAAACACACAAATGCTGTTTCTCGAGAGCTGTATTTTAGTAGGTATACAAGTACTTTATGGATACTTTTTAAAAAATTATTTATTTACTTACTTATTTATTTATTTATTTATTTGATAGTCACACACACAGAGAGAGAGGCAGAGACACAGGCAGAGGGAGAAGCAGGCTCCATGCAGGGAGCCCGACGTGGGACTCGATCCCGGTCCCCTGGGCTAAAGGCGGCACTAAACTGCTGAGCCACCTGGGATGCCCTGATTTTATTCTTTTTAAAGATTTGCCTATTTATTTTTAGAGGCAGAGCCTGCCAGCCGGGGCCAGAGGGAGAAGAGAGAATCTTCAAGTAGACTCCCCACTGAGCATGGAGCCCAATGCAGGGCTGAATCCCAGGACCCTGAGATCATGACCAGAGTTGAAATCGAGAGTTGGCTGCTTAACTGACTGAGCCCCATGCGGGTGTAGATTTTATTTTTTTATTTTTTTATTTTTCTTAAGTTTTATTTATTTATTCATGATAGACACACACAGAGAGAGAGAGAGAGGCAGAGACACAGGCAGAGGGAGAAGCAGGCTCCATGCAGGGAGCCCGACGCGGGACTTGATCCCTGGTCCTCAGGACCAGGCCCTTGGCTGAAGATGGCGCTAAACCACTGAGCCACCAGGGCTGCCCGCAGGTGTAGATTTTAGAAAATTAATTTTTGCTTCATCATGAACATTCTTAAATGAAATTGACCTTTTTCCCCCTTTTTATCTTGTTACCATGTGTTCATAAAGGTGGATAATCTATTGAGTGCCGGTACAGTTTGTTGCTGCTACCTTGATTTGTGCTCAAGCACCAGCAGTTCTACCCACTTCTGATTATGTACCATTAGTGTAAATGTGAACATGGTGAGAAGGGCTGATCACTTCAGCTGTCCTACTATGAAATTGCTTTAATTTCCATGTACCCGAATAGGTGTTTGGCTCTCTAGTGGCCTGGGAACTCCAGATTACTTTGAGGACTGTTGGTGGGTTGGGAATCGGTAGAAACAATGGATCATTGACAGGAGGAAGCAGAGCTTTATTGTAAAGTAAAGGAATGAGGAAAGCAGAAAGGTCTGCACATTTGCTGGCTGGAAATTGAAGCTTCTGGGTAAGTAGGGAATAAGGTTATCTGCCAAGAATACGAAGAGAGCAGTTGGGCTGGTGCCTGGAAAAAGAGGAAGTTTCAAATAATTTTTTCAGAGGAGATAAATCAGACTAAAGGAATTGTAAAATTTTAAATGATCCACGTGAGGTTGGCAATGGATTTATAACATATAAATTTATAATTTCTGTTGAAAGCTAGGAATGATTTTCCTGATTGCTTTTGATTAGTCTCATTGGTTAGATAATCAGATGAAAATGACCTTGCAAATCACATAGCACATCAGCCCCCATTTTGTAAAAGAAATTGAGGCATTTTCTCAGGGTACAGAGCTTACTGTGATTATAGTGGGGCTGAATAAGTGGAAAACCGAATCAGGCACTCTGTGAAGTACAGGCTGCTTGGATTTAAGTAAGGCAAAATGAATAATACAGATTTGCAAATGGCGTGATTGGGTGGCTTCCAAACGACTTGCCAGAGTGTTGATGGGTTCCTTTTCTGAAGGATTGAGCTCTTGTCATTGGAGAAGTTCTTTCTGGAACTGAATGCTTCCTTCTGGATGGATTCTTGGGGGTTTGCAGCATTGTGTGAATCTCTGTGCTCCTAATTTGAACTTTAGTGCTTGTAATACAAAACAGGACTTCAAGTTCTCTGTATACTGTACATTAGGATTTAGAGTAGGTGGGACACCTTGAATTTCATTTGAGTTCCTCTAAGGATGACATGTCTAAAATAGAACAAATGATTAATAACTGTACAGTTAGGCTCCTGGCAGGAAAGATATGATACTGTCAAAATAGGTATTTTGAGGAGAATCATTAAAAAGGTACTACCTAGGGCAGCCCCGATGGCCCAGCGGTTTGGCGCCGCCTTCAGCTGGGGCTGTGATCCTGGAGACCCGGGATCGAGTTCCACATTGGGCTCCCTGCAGAGAGCGTGCTTCTCCCTCTGCCTGTGTCTCTGCCTCTCTGTCTGATAGATACATACATACATACATACATACATTTCTTAAAAAACAAAAAAAGGTACTATCTAGGGATGCCTGGGTAACTCCGTGGTTGAGCATCGCCTTTGGCTCAGAGTGTGATCCCAAGATCAAGTTCCCATATCGGGCTCCCTGCAGGGATCCTGCTTCTCCCTCTGCCTGTGCCTCTGTCTGCCTCTCTCTCTCTCTCTCTCATGAATAAATCTTTTTTAAAAAGGTACTATTGGGGATCCCTGGGTGGCCCAGCAGTTTAGCGCCTGCCTTTGGCCCAGGGCGTTCCTGGAGTCCCGGGATCGAGTCCCGCGTCGGGCTCCCAGCATGGAGCCTGCTTCTTCCTCCTCTCTGTGCCTCTCTCTCTCTGTCTATCATAAATAAGTAAATAAATAAATGTTTAAAAAGGTACTATCTATAAAAGTATGGGCAGGGTCTAAGGAAACCACCGAAGGACAGTGCAGTAGCATTTGTGATGTCTGGTAGCTATTAACTCCTAGCTTTGAAGGTGAAGAGGAGTGGTTACTAGAAGGTGAGAAGGAAGCTATATGAAGAGCACTGACTGCTGACAGTTTGTGGCCTGATAAACACACTCAAGGAACCCATGGCAGTTCTGGTAGTGAGGGAGCACCCTGACCACACTGTCCTCTAACCTCCCAGTCTCCTGCTGATACCTGCCATTGCCCAAAGGAATGAGAAGCCAGGGGCAAGGAAGCCCTTTAAATACAGTTCACATGGGTCAACCTCCCTGAGCATAGACCTAGATGGGGAAAAATAGAGGTTAGATGTAGGTGGGCAGATAGAAGACAAACATGCAGTGCCCACCAGCCATGGGCTGTGGTGAGTTGTGTCCTAGTTCACTTTTCCTTCCCTGAGTCTATATTATGTGTTACCTTGCCTTTGGAGAAGACACCATCAAAAACAAATACTCTCAGGTGGCTCAGTGGTTGAGTGTCTGCCTTTGGCTCAGAGCGTGATTGGAATCAGGTCCCACATCAGGCTCCCTGCTTGGAGCCTGCTTCTCCTCCCTCTGTGTCTCTGCCTCTCTCTGGGTCTATTGTGAATAAGTAAAATCTTAAAACTTTTTTAAGGTCTTCTGTAATATTCATGAGAGACACAGAGAGAGAGAAGCAGAGACACAGGCAGAGGGAGAAGCAGGCCCCATGCAGGGAGCCCGAAGTGGGACTTGATCCTGGGACTCCGGGACCATACCCTAGGCCGAAGGCAGGCGCTAAACCGCTGAGCCACCCAGGAATCCCTTAAAAAATTTTTTAAAACCTAATATTCTCTAGAGAATAACTTATGGTTAACCATAAAGTGGAGTTTACTACTGATGTTACATGAGTGGTAGGAAATACTTTGTATAGGGGATAAGTCTAGCACTTAGTAGCTAGAGTGATTTAGAGCACCTGTATTCATAGGGACAGAAGGATCACATAAGCTTTCTGGGAAAGGTTTGTGAAAGCCTTAGAAAGTGAAATACATGTATTATGTTTTGCATGCCACATAGTATTCATTGCCTTGAAGACAAGGGAGTCTCAATGCTTCTGTTCTGGTCCCCAGCGCGAGTGCATCTCTATCCACGTGGGGCAGGCAGGTGTCCAGATCGGCAATGCCTGCTGGGAACTGTACTGCCTTGAACATGGAATTCAGCCTGATGGTCAAATGCCAAGTGACAAAACCATCGGCGGTGGGGATGACTCGTTCAACACGTTCTTCAGCGAGACTGGGGCTGGCAAGCATGTGCCCAGAGCAGTGTTTGTGGACCTGGAACCCACTGTGGTCGGTAGGTCCAAGGGCACTTGGCGGCTTTGCTGGGAGAGTGGGGGAGCCTCCCTGAAGCCCCATCCATGTCCCCTGTGCTCCTTCGAATCCTTCTACAGAAAGGATGGGACGTACAAGTGTATGCCCGTGGCTGTGTTAGGTGAGAAACCACGGGGTTAGTGCTTAAAGTGTCCTTGACACCGAGGCTCCTAATTTAGGAGAACCTAAAGTACAGACCAAAGATGGGCTGGGACTAGATTCACTCGTGGCCGCCTCAGAGCCAGGCGGGTGGCTATGTAGACCCCACCTGCAGGGTGCCCAGTCACCAGCCCCGCCCTGACTCTGCACACATCTGATGCAGGTGCACAAGAGTCTTGACCTGCATCTTAGACATAGAAGGTAACTAGAGAAGATTCGTTGGGATCCTGCAGATTAGAAGCCTGAGGTGGTTCCCAGGGAGAGCTACAAAGAGAGAGCACCTTCAGTGGCCACCCAGGAGAAGACCATGTCACCCTGAAGTGTGAGGCGCAGGCCACATAGGGTGCCCCAATGGGACTTCCTGGCAAAGTGCTGCTGACGTGGTGACTGTCCAGGATGTAAGGGATTTTTTAGTTAGACTCTTGGATGTAGCTCCAGATCTGAAGAAATAATTTCATGGGTGAGGGTGTGAGTGGTTTCCCTTCTTTGGGAACCAGTCAGATTGGACTTGGTATCTCCAGCTGATGTGACCTACTAGAGCCATAGATTGCAGCTGTGGTCTGCATGTTGCACAGACATTTTCTATGAGACCCTGATGCTGCTGCCCCCCAAGGAACAGCATGTGCTTGGTAGATCCAAAGGGTCCCCGAATCTATCCCCCTTGGCGAGTTAACAACAGGCCTTGAAGACCCACTGCCCACGTGTCCTCTTTGCAGATGAAGTGCGCACGGGGACCTACAGGCAGCTCTTCCACCCAGAGCAGCTGATCACCGGGAAGGAGGATGCAGCCAATAATTACGCCAGAGGCCATTACACCATCGGCAAGGAGATCGTCGACCTGGTCCTGGACCGGATCCGGAAACTGGTAAAAGGGCGCTAAGGAAGCTTCTTGTGGGTGTTGCCCTGGACAGGAGGGTGGGCAGGAGATGACTTTGACAAAACCCCAGGCCAGAATCTCGAGTCCACATCTTCCTTCGCATGTGGCTTCAGTGCCTCCTCCATCACCCATCCGTCTTAACATCTGCCCCGCTCTTTGCTTCTGAGCATCACGCGGGTGCCCTGTGGACGGTTTGAATGCGTGGTGTCCTGCAGAGGGAAAGAGAAGTGACTGTGGGTCATCGGAGGCTGGTGGTGCGGCTCCTTCCCCGGCGGCACTGACTCTCAGTCTGTGATTTCTCTCAGGCGGATCTGTGCACAGGGCTGCAGGGCTTCCTCATCTTCCACAGTTTCGGGGGCGGCACCGGCTCTGGGTTTGCATCTCTGCTCATGGAGCGGCTGTCGGTGGACTACGGCAAGAAGTCCAAGCTGGAATTTGCCATCTACCCGGCTCCCCAGGTGTCCACGGCCGTGGTGGAGCCCTACAACTCCATCCTGACCACCCACACCACCCTGGAGCATTCCGACTGTGCCTTCATGGTGGACAACGAGGCCATCTACGACATATGTCGGCGCAACCTGGATATCGAGCGGCCCACGTACACCAACCTCAATCGTCTGATCGGGCAGATCGTGTCCTCCATCACAGCCTCCCTGCGATTCGATGGGGCCCTGAACGTGGACTTGACGGAATTCCAGACCAACCTGGTCCCGTACCCCCGCATCCACTTCCCCCTGGCCACCTATGCCCCGGTCATCTCAGCCGAGAAGGCCTACCACGAGCAGCTGTCCGTGGCCGAGATCACCAATGCCTGCTTCGAGCCGGCCAACCAGATGGTCAAGTGTGACCCTCGGCACGGCAAGTACATGGCCTGCTGCATGTTGTACAGGGGGGACGTGGTCCCAAAAGATGTCAACGCGGCCATCGCCACCATCAAGACCAAGCGCACCATCCAGTTTGTGGATTGGTGCCCGACTGGATTTAAGGTAGGACTGGGTGATGATGTGAGGTTTCCCCCGTCAGGGGCAGCTGACCAAGTACAGAAGGCCTTTTGTGGAGAATACCTCTGATCCATGGCAGCCAGCCCCTGGTCATCTGAGCCCGAGTGATAGATAATTTATTCAGTGGGGCCTTTTGAACTTCCTTCCTTAGTTATCACACTGTATATATGTGATGAGAATTTTTTTTAACTTCAAACAGGAAATTTTTAGAACCAATTTTTGTTTCCTCTTTTGGGTGGTTAATTTGTGTGGAAAATGTAGTTTGGGGGGATCCCTGGGTGGCGCAGCGGTTTGGCGCCTGCCTTTGGCCCAGGGCGCGATCCTGGAGACCCGGGATCGAATCCCACGTCGGGCTTCCGGTGCATGGAGCCTGCTTCTCCCTCTGCCTGTGTCTCTGCCCCTCTCTCTCTCTCTCTGTGTGTGACTATCATAAATAAATAAAAATTAAAAAAAAAAAAAAAAAAGGAAAATGTAGTTTGGGTTTAGAAATGCAGAAATTTTGGAAGCATTTTGAGAATTTATGTGGATATTTTAAATTGGGGCATTAATACAAACATTGCTGTTGCTAAACACTTCATTCCACTGGCACATACAAGTTAAACCCAATCTAAATATCGCATGCAATATTTGATTTAGAGAAAAACTGTCATGTTTTTGGGAAAAAATGATGCTATATTTATTTCTCTTTTGGTAAGCTTAGCAGTTCTGACCTGAGTTTGCCTCCAGCATAGTTTGTAGCCACCTTCCATTTGATACAGGATAGGAAACTTGATGTTACTTTGCAGCTTTATCCATAGTTTAAATACTAAACCCTATCAAGGCTTTCCATCATAAAATTTCATGTGAACACAGCCACACCTGTTTACTGATGTGCTGTTGTGGCTGCTTTGTGCTACAAAGACTGAAGTAATTGTGACAGAGACCATGTGGCCCCGCCAGCCTAGAATACGTACTGTCTTGCCCTTGACGTTCTAAGTGACCCTGTGTATTGCTACCCAAACCTCTGTCCTCTGGTTTAGAAATTTGGAATGCCTCTCCTTTGGTCTCAGCCCTGGATTATCACCCCCTTTCTTCTATTAGCACACCTAGGCCGCCTCCTGTTGCAGTGGTAGCAGCAGTCCTCAGACCTCTGACAGGAATCCTGTTGTCCTGGATTCACAGGCTAGCTCTCTCAATGGGAGACCGAGTGGCAGGATGATCTCCCCTCATAATAAAACCATAGTGCTGTGACTCGAGCAGAAGAGGTTTCAGCTACAGCAATGAATCCTCGTCTGTAGAATCCTATGGAGAAAATGCCATCTAAGGCATACAAAGCATTATTCCTTTTTAGAAGAAACCATCCTGTTACCTGAGCACCTCACATGGCTCAGAGGCTGGGACACAGCCCTTCAGGCAGCTTGGAACCGAGCCAGGCTGGCTGGCCCCTTTTTCCCTGTTGTCCTTGTCTAGAAACCAGCACCCTGCTCGCCTGACACTTTGCCTGGCACAAAGAAGGCACTTGCAGGTCTCCTGTTTGCATGAAAGCACCCACCGTTTCTGGGTTTGACTGAAGCTTCACAGACTGCCTTCTTCCTTTTCTCTGGCAGGTGGGCATCAACTACCAGCCCCCCACTGTCGTCCCTGGGGGTGACCTGGCCAAGGTGCAGCGGGCCGTGTGCATGCTGAGCAACACTACCGCCATCGCCGAGGCCTGGGCCCGCCTGGACCATAAGTTTGACCTCATGTATGCAAAGCGAGCCTTTGTGCACTGGTATGTGGGGGAAGGCATGGAGGAAGGGGAGTTCTCCGAGGCCCGGGAGGACCTGGCAGCCCTGGAGAAAGATTATGAAGAGGTGGGCGTGGATTCCGTGGAAGCAGAGGCTGAAGAAGGCGAAGAATACTGACCGGAGCGGAGCTGGCAACCATCTCTTTGTATCGCCCCCACTATAACATTACGAGATAGGTTTACCTATTAAAGTTTCTGTTTGAAGCATCATGTACCTTGTCCTGCACTTTGACATTATTCTGATCCAGATCCCTGCCTTTTCCAAGTGGATTTCCAGGGGCTAAAAAGCAGGTTTTCTCTCAGAAAAAAAATTAAGCATGTCTGTATGTTTAGTTACATTAATCCTAGAAGAAGGCTTCAAGTCCTGGCTGAGGGAATTAGGAAAAATACTTTGGTTCTTAAATCTTTCACTCATTCTTGATGTTCCTTTGGAGAATGGAATTGTAACCCAGTTTGTTTTTCCAAATTGTGGAATGACCACTTTGACTCAGTCTTGTGTGTCCAGGGAGGCAGTCCTGCCCCAGTGCAAACTCATTTACTGAGGCTCCGTTTCTAGCAAGGTCTTTGTTTTGGGGGGCTTTGCTTTAATTTTTTTTTTTTTTTTTTTAAGAGAGCAAGGGAGTATGAGCAGCTGGGAGGAGCAAAGGAGTCCCAACTCCTGCCAGACCCTAGGACCCCAAGGTCATGACCTGAGTTGAAGGCAGATGGCTTAACTGAGCCACCCACGTGCCGTTGTTTGTTTTTTTAAAAGATTTATTCATTTTCATTTAGACCCAAGTACAAACAGGAGGGGCAGAGGAAGGCTGACGGAGACTCCCAAGCCAAATGCATTGGCCCAGGGGTTCCACCTAAGGACCCTGAGGTCATGACCTGAGCTGAGACCAAGAGCAGGATGCTCGACTGGTTGGGCCACCCATGTGCCCCTAGGCACTAATTGAGCGGCTCCTCGGCCAGAAGGAATTACAATCGGGCCTTCTGCCCATTACATTTTTCCGGAGTGTGGGGAGTGGCCACCGCCCGCCCACCCCATTGCCGGCACCTCTCCCGGAGTAGCTGCGGGTCCTGGACTCTGTCAGGTCATTTTGATTCGCATCTTGGCCCCCTTTTCTTCTCGCTGGAGCTCCTTTCTTGCAGTCCGGCCAGAGTGGGTCCCGGGCGAATCCTTGGATGCCGAGGTGTTCCCAAAACACAAAGAGGGACCACGTGCGGGACGGCGCACCCCCGGCGGCGAGCTGAGGCGCCCGCCGCTTCCGGGGCCAGCCCCGCCCCTCGGCGGCGCGCCGCGCTCTTCCGAGTCTCTATGGTACCAACTTCCCCCGCGCGCCACTCCTCGCGAGACTTCGGCGGCGCAGCAATGGCGAGATCGTGAGTGCCGCTGACGGGAGTCAGGAGAACGGGCTGGGACGGGGCTCGGGCAAGATCGGGCCGGGGGAGATCCGGCAGGCCTGGGCCGCCTGGCGCGGAGCGGCGGCTGGGGGCGCGAGGCCCCTCTGGGCCTGGACAGCCGCCCACGACCAAGCTCCCGCCTCTTTCCCAGATGCCGCGTCACTGCTCCGCCGCCGGCTGCTGCACACGGGACACGCGCGAGACGCGCAACCGCGGCATCTCTTTCCACAGGTCAGCGCGCGTGCGCATGCGCCCGTTTTACCCTCTTCGCGGAGCCACGATTGCGCACGCGCCTTCCTCTGTTTGGCGCGAGGCTTGTATTTGTAGGTGGGAAGGGGTGACGGGGGCGGTGCCGGTAGGACCGGCTCTAGACGGAAAGGTGGCGCGGGCGGCCCGCCGGCCTGGGGCCTCTGCCCTCGGGCCCTTACCTGCCGGGTGATCCCCAGGAAGTTGCTCTCCTTGAGGCCTGTTTCCTGGCCTGGGCCTGGCAGGTGGCAGCGGGTGCCCGGCCAGCCCTTGCTGCCCGGAGCGCGGGCACCCTGGTGCTCACTGGTTTGTGGCTCCGCAGACTTCCCAAGAAGGACAACCCGAGGCGAGGCTTGTGGCTGGCCAACTGCCAGCGGCTGGACCCTAGCGGCCAGGGCCTGTGGGACCCGGCTTCCGAGTACATCTACTTCTGCTCCAAACACTTCGAGGAGAACTGCTTTGAGCTGGTGGGCATCAGGTGAGCTCCTCGGCGGCCACGGCCGGGCAGGGTTTGAGGAGCTGGCCGCTGGGGGCGGCTGCAGGGCCAGGAGAGGAGGCTCCTGAGTCACTGGCTGGGGGACAGCGTGGCTGCCTCTCCCCAGCCTCGTATCTCAGGGACCGCGAGACCCATCCCCTCGGGATGACTGTGCCACTGGCAGAAAAACACGAGCTTTCTCAGAGGCCGTTCCTTGCAGCCCAAGTCCTGCCAGCAAGTCCATAACAAAATCATTCTTTTTGGCTGGTCAGCCTAGTTCTTAACTGTGAGGAGTCCTGCAGGGAAGAGATTGGTGTAACTGCCTACCTTGGCATTCCTTTAGCTACGTGCTTGCAACATGCCTACCCACCTCCCACAGCGCTAGCATGGGAAAGCCTGATTCGGGGTGCTGGAGGCGTGGTAGTTCTGTGCCCCGCAGGTGGCCCTGGGTGGCAGTATGTGTTGTCCATCTCATCCAGGCTGCTTTCCCCTACAGTGGGTATCACAGGCTGAAGGAGGGGGCGGTTCCCACGATATTTGAGTCTTTCTCCAAGCTACGCCGGACGACCAAGACCAAGGGACACAGTTACCCACCTGGCCCCCCCGACATCAGCCGGCTCCGGCGATGCAGGAAGCGGTATGTGTGCTGTGGGTGGAGGGTGCCCCACTCCCACATCAAGTCTGAAAGCTTGGACTGTGTTTAAGGTGTCAGCAGTCTTGCTGAAGAGGGTTCAGAGCCAGCAGCATGGACTCTGATGGGCTGGTGACTTGGGATCTGGCAAGGCCTTGGCCCACCCCATTAGTCTCTCTCTTCCTCTCTCTCTCTCCTCTCAGATGCTCTGACAGCCGGGGGCCCACGACTCCATTTTCTCCACCTCCACCTGCTGATGTCACCTGCTTTCCTGTGGAAGAGGCATCAGCCCCTGCTGCTTTGCCTGCCTCCCCCACTGGGAGGTTGGAGGCTGGCCTCAGCAGCCCCTTCTCAGACCTCCTGGGGCCCCTGGGTGCCCAGGCAGATGAAGCAGGCTGCAGCGCCCAGCCCTCACCGGAGCGGGAGCCAGAGAGACAGCCGTCCCCCCTTGAGCCACGCCCCGTGTCACCCTCAGCCTATATGCTACGCCTCCCACCCCCAGCGGGCGCCTACATCCAGAATGAGCACAGCTACCAGGTGGGCAGCGCCCTGCTCTGGAAGCGGCGGGCTGAGGCCGCACTTGATGCTCTGGACAAGGCCCAGCGCCAGCTGCAGGCCTGCAAGCGGCGAGAGCAGCGCCTGCGGCTCCGGCTAAGCAAGCTGCAGCAGGAACGGGCACGGGAGAAGCGGGCGCAGGCTGATGCCCGCCAGACTCTGAAGGAGCACGTGCAGGACTTTGCCATGCAGCTGAGCAGCAGCATGGCGTGAGTGAAGGGCTGCTGGCCCCGGAGCTTCGGGCTCTTCCTCCCTCAGAATCCACCTGGAAAGGGACCCGGTCTGAGCTGTGTCCACCAGACCTGCCAGATGCCATAATAAAGTGGATTCTAGGAGGCCCTACTATCTGCTTCAGCTGGGGCTGGGGTCCCTTCCCTGGAGTCCGAGCTCTCCGCTGTGGAGAGCAGGAAGTCTGGCTCTTGCCCGCCCCCCCTCATGCAACTCCAGGCCCCACAGGTTCTCTGAAGGACAGGATGGTGTGAGCAGAGGCCAGGGCCGGCGCCAGGAACCTTCTCCTTGGTACCTGAAGCAGTCTAGGCTTAAGCGGTCTAGTCCCTTTGAAAATATTCGTGAAACCCAGGCCAGATGCAGTTTGCGGGGACACCTGCGTGGCTTCCATCTGCTGGCCCAGTCTGCCCAGCATTCAGTAGGGTGCAGCACCTGAACACCAGCCACCCCCTCACCACCGGGCTGGCTCATCTAGAAAGCGGACAAAGATGGCAATTTCTGACCTGGTGCCATATGCTTGGCAAGTAGTAAGGGCCCACCCAGAAATGACCGGTCTAGTCCCCAGAGCTCTGGGAAGACGTAGGGGAGCTTGGAGGCAGCCATAAGGGCAGCAATCCTGGCCTCAGCCTGAGTTCTTCAAGTTGACTGGAACGTAGGCTTCCCCGCATCTGTGACTGGCAAACAGCTTGGTGTGCAAGGTGGTTTTACTTGCACACGTGGCCTCCCTGCTGGGCCTCAGCGACTGTAGCCCCTAGAGCATAACGGAATTGTCGCCAGTCCTGGAAAGTGCCACGCAGTGTTCTGAAATTGGCTTTCCAGGGTCCTCGGTGTGTAAGTTCATTTATTCATGTTTAGGAGAATCAAGCGACCGGTTACAGGGTCCACTGTAGGGCAGGGTTTGCAGATGTTTCCTGGAGTTTCCAGGCCCCCAGAAGCTCATCTTGTGCCGGGTCATTTCCTAGCTTGCGGCCTTATGGACTCCCCTTGCCTGAGGGTGCCCACCTGCCGCTGAGGCTCCCATCTGTCTATACATGACACCTGCCAGTGTTCAGGAAGGGCTGGGGAGTGGTAGGTGCCATGTCCCCAGATGTAGCTTCCTGGTAGCCAGGACAGAAGAGTCCCTGGGGTTCTTGGTGCCAGAAAGGAGGCAGAAGAGTGCTTTCTGTGTTAGGGTGGGCTCACAGGGCCTTCTGCTGGGGGAGGGAAGGATGCAGTGGCCAGTCCTTAGTGCCCCAGCCTAGGCAGGAGCCTGCAGTGCAGGAGCAAGGTAGCCTTGGGACCTCAAGGTTCCCCTCGGGAGGGAAGAGGCTAGCCTGGATTTCCACCACAACCTCCCCTCCCCATGACTGGGTCACCCCAGATGGGGCTGGGAGCTGCTGACATGGAGAACTGGACAGGACTGGCTGGTCCCAAGCACTTGGACCACATGATCGATCCTCCATTCAGGGAGGGACCATACCCGTGAGGTGTGTGTAGTGGATTAGCACTACTGTCGTCTTAATGGCATGTCTAGGACAAAGAATAAATACTTAGGAACAGACGGGGACCTAGGGGGCACCTTCCCTGACTTCTTCCTGGCACAGCTGGGGGCCCCTGATGTGCACACAGTGGGGTGGGATCCTACAACCCCTCTGGAAGCCAAGTCTAGGCCAGAATGGCTAACCTCTCAGGCTAGGAACTGACTCACGATCCTCCACACCCCAAAACTCACCCAGAGTCCGATTCTATCTGCTCACCCACAAGCTCTGGGTGATCATAGGGGCCCTTGCAGCAACCTCAGTGAAGGTGAGGGGGTACTGTGTATCCCCCAGGTCAGACGGGCCTTGGAAGTAGGATCAGTGGCCAGATGGACAAGCCAGGGACAGTCCCTGCTGGCGGGCTCCCACTGCTGGGTCCTGCCTTCCCACCCATACCTCCAGCCGGGGAGAGGGTCCTGCCTGGGGGCCTGTCTCACCATCTGCTCCCCAGGGGACCTGTGTGTCCTCAGCAATGAAAGGGGGCGCTCAGAACCCCCTGGCCCCTCTCCCTTCAGAGGCTCTGGGCCCCCTGCCCCGTGACTGGCAGGCCTGACGACTCTGCCTCAGGCCTCGGCGTTGCCAGCATCATCTGTGGCAGGTGGGGCATGGGCCGGCACAGTCGTGCTCCTCAGGGGGGAAGGGGTTGGCGCCACGTGCACCCTCATATGTCGGCGCCCAGCTCTGCGCACTGCTTGTCGGAGATGTGGGAGGCCAGCGAGTCTATGATGTCGAGCAGCAGCTGCTGACTCAGCGAGCGCAGCGTGGGCAGCTTGGAAACCTGCGGGGGGGCAAAGGGCCGGGACAGGATAGACCTGGAGCCCCGTGAGGCCGAGGTGGGCGCTGGAGCCTCCCGGGGGCTCAACCATGCCAGGGCACGGCCACCCCAAGTGGTCAGCGGGGAGGGGGACGCTCTGCTGGGCTCACCCCAGGGCCCCCTGCTGCGGGAGACTCCACCCCCGCCCCCCCAAGCCTGGCCAAGGCCAATGCGGAGGGGAAGGGGTCCCTGAAGAGGGCAGGCAGCAGGTGCTGGGTGGGGAGGGCCCTGACCTTGGTGAACTGGTGCACGATGATGTGCAGGCAGTGCCGCTTCATGTCCAGGGCCTGCGTCTTGTCGGCCGCCTCCAGGATCTGGAACGGCAGGTTCCTTGAGGCGCTGCTGCATCTCTCACCCACCCGCCCAGGTGCAGGGAGGCCCGCGGGCTCCAGGTGAGCTACCTGCAGTACGTTCTGCACGGTCACGTTCATCTCCAGGTTCTGCTTGCAGTACGCTTGCAGCCGGTTGTTGTAGAAGCCGTAATAGTAGGGGGCCGCAAACAGGTAGCTGGGGACTGGTTAAGGAGCTGCCGCCCAGAGGAGCGTGTCCTCCCGCCATCTCCCCTGGGAGGGTGCAGCTGGAGCCCCAGGCCCAGCAGGGGCGGAGAAACCTGAGCCGCCTGCTGCTTGCTCAGAACCCAGAAACCCAACTCCACGCCAGGGACCGATCTAATCAGGACACTGACTTGCTCTCTACGAGGGACAGTGAAGTACTTAGGGGGTCGAAGGTCCTAGTCCACACCCAACGAAAACCCAGGAATTTTTTCCCAGGAAAACACCCATATGCGCACTTCCAGAACCAACCATGGCCTCACAGAGGCCTGAAAGACATCTTGCACCCAGTTCAGACCCCCAACAAGCGATGTGACCGGGAATCACTCCATGGCGATCTACTCACCTGTCACATAGCACACAGATCGACCCCTTCCTCTGGGCGTGGAGTCAAGGGTCGTGAGGGTCAAGCACCCACCCACCCCTCCTGGCTGTGAGCCCCTCTCTGCCTGCCGACCAGCTGCTTCAGGGAACCCTGAGAGAGCACCAGGGACCAGGAAATCCTTGGGACAGCGCCCAGCCAGCACCAGCCTGCCAGTCTCCAGAGCGGTGGAAGGTGGGCCCTGGGACCTCCAGTGGTGACCCGGGAGCGTCCCCGGGGGTGGGGGCAAGGATGCAGAGAGTCCTCCGGCGGCATGTTGACCTCCCCGTAGTAGATGTAGCGCAGCATGGACTCAAAGGCCTGCCTGCTGGGCACCATCTCCCCAATGGAGATGTTCACCTGGCCGTCCTCCGGCATGAAGGACCGGAACATGGCCTCGAAGTAGCTGCAGACAGGGGCGGTGGAGTCCTGGCTCTCAGCAAGTGCAGGCAGGGCTGGGGCCTGCCCTCCCTGCCACCACACCCCCACCCACCTGGAGCGAGCGGCCAGGATGGCCTTGTGGGCCGGTCTCGGGTGCCCATCCAGCAGCAGAGTGATGTCACAGAACTCCGCACCTGCTCCCTCCAGGTATGCCTTCATGTCCTGGATCAGAGACGTGCCTGGTGGGGAGGCCAGGGGGTAGTGGGGGGGTACCTTGAGCAGACGCCTCCCGCCCCTCAGCAGACTCTGAGCCATAGGATTCAGACCCAGGGCTCCACAGGCACCGCTTCTTGCTCATCTGCCCATGTTGCTGCCCTGAAAAAAACCTCCCAGAGGCCAGCAGCCCTACTCTGGCCCGCCCCGCAGAGTCTGATCTCCCCAACTCAGCCCAGTGAGCCCTCCTCCCCACCCTGGTGCTTAAGCCCCGTCTGGGCCTGGCAAGCACCCTGCCCTGCCACGGGTCACTCCGGGCCAACGGCCAGAGGCACCACAGGCCCCAGGGAGTCAGGGGATGGAGACTGTGCTGTCCCTTCCCGGGCTGGGTGGGGACAGGGAGGCACCAGGAATATCCGAAATCTCTGGACTGCGCATACCCCTCACTAGACCCCAAAGGGTGGGCGCACCTAGAAGAGCAGCTCAGCGACTGTGAGCACGCTGCTCCCGACGGAAGCCCTCAAACCTGATGTCGGTCAGGGCGGCCCCCCTTGCCAGGCAGGGGCCCTGTGCCCACCTCAGAAGCGGGCTCAGGAGATTCCCGCCCTCAGCCACACAGCCGGCAGGACACCCCATGGGTCGAGGCCTCTTCCTTCCAGGGAGCCCGAGTGGACTGAGTGCCCGTGCCCCTGTGCCCCAGGAGCACTACAGGGGGAGCACTACAGCGCCCCTGCACCCCTACGCCACCCCGAGGCCAGGCAGGTACTTCGGCGGCTCCCAAGACTCCACCCAAGATGAATGCCATCCCTGTCTGCTGCCCTCAGGGCTGGGGACGAGGTCCCTACCGATGTCCACAGGCTGCTCTGAGGGGGCGCGGGGAGGCGGCTGCTGCTTCCGCCGAACGATCTCCACGATCAGTGGGGAGGAGAGGCGCTCGAACTCCTTCATCATGATCACCTGGTTGAAGTGGGACTCCTTCACCACGAAGTTCAGGCAGTGCTCCTGGGACACACAAGCCGAGCAGGCAGGCAGGGTCAGGCCTTGGCCGGGACGGCAGCCGGGCTGGGATGGCTTGCGGGGGGCTGGCAGCAGAGGACAGGGGGGCGGATCTGGTGGCAGAGAGCGGCGGCCGGGGGTGGGGGGCTGGCAGCAGACAGAGGGCTGGTGGCAGAGGGCAGCGGCCCGGGGTGGGGGCTGGCAGGGGAGGGCAGCGGCCTGGGGGGGGCTGGCGGTGGAGGGCGGCGGCCTGCGGTGGGGGTTGGCAGCGGCCTGGAGGGGGCTGGTGGCAGACGGGGGCTGGCAAGGGAGAGCAGCGGCCCGGGGTGGGGGCTGGCAGGGGTGGGCAGCGGCCTGGGGGTGCTGGCGGCAGACGGGGGCTGGCGGCGCAGGGCGGGGTGGGCGGCACACCCCCGGCCGCACCTTCAGCTGGCCCAGCTGCAGCCTGGCGGCGCTCTCGCACACGACCAGCACGTTCTGCAGGTCCACGGAGGCCTCGATGTACTGGCGGCACAGCTGCTCCAGGCGGCACAGCTGGAAGCTCAGAGCCAACTTGTACACGTCCATGATGAGCAGCACGTCCTCCACGTGGCCTGCGCCCAAGAGCTCCCTGAGCCTCAGGGATGTGGGGAGGGGGAGAAGGTACGGCACAGGGCAGAAGGGAGGAGGAGGCTCCCTTCCCGGAGGACATTAGGCAGCAACTCCACCACACGGGGTGCGGGCCGGCCGTGGCCCCTGAGCCTCGGGGTGCCCCCCCACCCCGTCCACCCGGCTCCCCCGGCAGCCCACCTTTCCGCGGGTACTTGATCTTGTCCGTGTAGAGGAACTGCATGAGCACTTCGAAGGGCCGGGCCTCGGCCTCGCGGATGGCCACGCGCAGCAGGGGCGGCCGGGCCCCCCCCACGGCCCCAGCAGGGACCTCCCTGGGAGCCGGGCCTGCCTCCTCCTCTAGCTTCTGCGGGGAGAGAAAGGGGAGCTCAGGGGTGCCCGCAGGCGCCGCTGCCCTGGCCGGACGGGGCCGGGCGGCACCTCACCTGGCCCAGCCGCTCCCGCGCCTGCACGATCTTCCTGCGCAGCCAGCGGCTCCGCGCCGTGACGATGGCCACGTGGCCCTGCACACACTCCTCCTTCTGCAGCAATAGCGACACCTCAGTGGGGAGCGCAGGACCCTCGTCCTGGCAGGGATGGAGGCCCAGCCGGCCAGGGCCAGGGGAGGGGGTCGGGGCCTCCAGGCCGGAGTGGGAGGCACGGCCTCCACCGTGCAGCATGCGGGCAGGCCGGGCCGAGGGAGCGCACCCACCTCACCCAGCACAAACTCCACGTCGCAGAACTGGCGGCTCTCCCACAGCCGCCCGTAGTCCTCATGCAGCGTGCACTTGGGGTAACAGGAGAACTGCGAGAGGACACCCAGTGTTGGCAAGGGAAGCCACCACCGGCCCGGGCTCTGGCCTCCTCTGGGCCAAGCACCCCAGCCCCGCGAGCCCCGGAGGCCGCCCACCCCCCAGCCTGCACTGACGTTCCTC
Source organism: Canis aureus (assembly GCF_053574225.1). Taxonomy (NCBI): domain Eukaryota; kingdom Metazoa; phylum Chordata; class Mammalia; order Carnivora; family Canidae; genus Canis; species Canis aureus. The sequence continues at coordinate 34,459,932 of NC_135637.1, read as the reverse complement.
CGCTGCCCCCGCCTAGAGTCCCAGCAGACGCAGCCCTGACTCTGGTGCCCTCCCGCCACGCTGGGCCTCAGTGTCCATCATCCGGGGCCCATCCGCCCTGGCTGCCCCCTGCCCACCTGGAACCTGTACATCTCCCCGCTCCGGATGTTGTTGTCCACGGTCCCCCCGAAGATGTACATGGCGTCTGAGATCACAGCGGCCGCGTGGAAGAGCCTTCCGCTGGGCAGCTGGGCGGAAGGGGGGATGCACACTCCTCTGAGCCTCAGCCTCCCCCCGTGAGAGGGGCCGACCTCAGGGCCCGGCAGCGGGGGCGATGCAGAGCGGGCCGGGCGCCCCCCTCACCTCGGAGGCCGGCGGGCCGGGCTGCTTGGCCGTGCTGGTGCCGAAGTCCAGGCCGAACACATCCCGGGACTTCTTGAAGCCGCCCCGCTCCTCGGAGGGCAGCGCGGGCACCTCCTCGGACGCCGATGCTCGCTCGGGCACCTCAGCCGCGCCGACCTGCAGGGGAGAGGCAGGCGGGTGGGACGGTCGGCGGGGCCGGCGCCGAGCTCCTGCTGACCCTGACCCGGAGCCGGGGCTGCGCATGGTTTGGGCCGGGCCGGGCCGCAGTCGGGGCGTGCTGGGAGAGCACCCCCAGCACCGTGCAGACGTGATGCGAACGGAAATGCTGAGAGCCCACAGGCGGCAAGGACGGAGCACAGGGGCCCAGGGCCTCGGGCCTCACGCATCCTGGCCTGGCTCCTGCTGGCTGTGCTGTGCAGGGCAGTGGGAGCAGGTGAGTCAGGCCCCCCTGGGCCCCCCTGGCCCCCCTGAGCACCGCAGCCCGGCAGCACTCACCTCGCTGTCCGAGCTGGGCTGCACCACCTCCCAGGTCTGGAAGTCCACATCATAGCAGTGCAGCTCGTTAGGCAGCGTGTTGTCCGCTGCGCCCCCAAACACGTAGAGGTGGCGGTCAAAGGCCACCATGGTGTGCCCATAGCGCCGCTGGGGGGGCGGTGGGGAGCCACGAAGCAGGTGCTCGGTGGGGATGCGGGTCCACCTGGGGGCATGTGACAGTGAACCGGTGCTAGGGTGGGGGGTCCTGCGCCCCCACGGCCTCTACCCGGGTTCTGAGGTCTTCCAACAGCAGACCTGGGCAGGGGAGAGCCTTGCAGCCCCCGGGGAGACCAGCTGGCTCCAAGGAGGGCCTGCAGCGCATCCACCCAGCGCCCCTCATCCCCTTTCGCTCTGGTACCTGCTCAGCCTGGGTGCACTCAGCCCACCGTGGGGTCCTGCCTGAACCCCTTTCTGCCCCCCCGGCCATAAAGCAGGCAGGATGGGTGGCCTCTGTACCTTGACGCAATCCCACTCTCGGGGGAATGGGGACATGCCCACACTCTGCCCTGTGGGATGGTCCCCACAGCCAAGTCCTCACTCCCGGGAGCTACCAGGACCCCCCCTTCCAATGCTGCTCCTACAGTCTCTACCCTCCCAGGACTTCCTAACACCTCCCAGCACATCCTCTCTTTGACACCCACACGATCCTGGTCAGGCAGGCATGCCATCTGGCTCCACGCTGCCCCCTGTACCCGGCACATGCTGGGCTCACCGGGTGCCCTGCTGCCCCTGCTACTGGGGCGGGGGCGGGGGGTGTTCAGCACGCAGACCTGCCTGGGCAAAGCCCATCTCCAGAAGGCAGGGGCCCTGACTGCCCATCTGGGGGTGGGGTAAGGTGGAGGTGCTCTGTAGGAGACCTCAGTGCTAAGCACCTCAGAGCAGCAGCCTCTGTGTGCAGTCATTGGGGGTGGCACCTGTGCAAGGCCCACAGCACACACCTACGCACAGCCTAGAGAAGGCCAGGGTGTTTGTTTCCACCTCCAGGGGCGGGGGAGCAAAGGGCACAGGCATGATGTTGGGCAGGTGGCTGTCTGGGGGGCTGGAAGCAGGCCAGCCTGAGGAAGGTGGCACCACACTGACCCCACCCCCTGGGGCTTCTCTGCTGCCAGGGGCCACTGCGGTCTCCTGACACCCGGCCTGAGCTGCTGCCTGTGGCCAGACTGCCCCTGATTTTCTTCCTACCCCTGTCCACTCTGCCCCAAGCTGCAGCTCTGCCCCCGGCTCTGGCCTGGGTCCCTCACGCTGCAGCCCTCCACTCCGTCAATGCACCTTCCTGAGCCCCCACACCCCCGGGCAGCCCCCGGGCCCTGTGTCTCCCCCAGTATGTGCACCTCCCCGAGAACCCTGCACACATTAGCCACCTTCCACCTGGCCAGAGACTGCGTGTCTGCCCCCGCCCCCCCACATCTGGGCACACCTGGCCTCTGCTTCCAACATCCCTCACCTCTCCAGGTCTCTTCCTACTGGCTCTGAGCCATCTTTACTGCCTCCCGCCGTGAGCACCGAGGCCAGGACGGAGACACAGGCCTGTGTGCAGTGTGGCTCTTCTCTCAGGCCCGGCCAGCCCGAGACAGGAGGCCTGGGCAGGTGTCAGCGGGACTCCCCCTGCCTGGGATGTCCTGACCTTTCTCCTTCCCAGCCAACACCACTGGCCCTCAGGGCAGCTCCAAGTCCCCTTCCAAGCCTCTATGACCTGCAGCAGAAGCTCCCTGTTCCATCCCCTCCATTCACTCCCAGAGCCAATGCCCCCCCGTGCCACCTCCAGGGCTCAGTCCCCATCACGAGGGCTGGCCAGCAGCCAAGGACGGCATAGGCTGGATGCTCTCAGGTCCTGAGCACCCCTCCAGTCTTCTGCATCATATGAGCTCTACGCCGGCCACATCCGTTACCAGTGGCACCGACCAGGCCATCCGCGGGGCAGGAGCCATCCTTTGCACTGGGCAGAGAGGGGCCCGGCCTGCACGGTCTGCATGGGGGCGCCCGCATCTCCCCGCTCTGGAAGGGCAGCTCCTGCTGCGCCAGGAGCCCAGAGGACCGCTCCACACCATGCGTCCCACCACCAGGGCACTCACGTCTTGTCCTTGAATTCAAACTGGAAGAGGTTGTTGGTTATCTTGGCTCCGCTCTGCCCTGAGAACACAAACATCTTGTCGCGGCACACGGCCACCGGGAAGTTGCAGCAGGAGGGCGGGATCTCGCCACTCTGGGCCACCTGGGGTAGGGAGGAAGCTCAGCCACAGGCCCCGGCCGGGCAAGGGGCTCAGACTTACACTGCTGAACTCGGACTACTTTCATTCTTGAAACTTCTGTGAATGAGGTTTCAGAGATTGATTCCTGGAGAACAGCTTAAAGTCCCACCTCGCCCACCTAAAAATGGGCCCAGTTTTTAACAGTGGATGCTAAGAATCCTCACCACCAGGGAAAGACACCCCAGGGGAAAGACGGCAGGGCAGTCAGATCGACTGGCCAGAAACGGCAGCGAGCAGGACACCCGCCAGCAGGCTGAGCTCGCTGTGCTCAAATCACAAGTACCCAGGCTGCACCAGTCACCAGGACCAGCTGCCATCTGAGCCACAGAGCCTTTATTTATTTATTTATTTATTTATTTATTTATTTAGGTTTTATTCATTATTCATGAGAGACACAGAGGGAGAAGCAGGCTAACTGTGGGGAGCCCAATGCAGGACTCGATCCCAGGACCCCGGGGTCACGACCTGAGCCAAAGGCAGACGTCCAACCCCTGAGCTACCCAGGCGTCCCAGAGCCTTTTGCCAGTACTAGGTCAGTGCGGCTGGAATTGGGCAGGAAGTCAGCAGGGAGGGTGAGGCCTGGCCTCGGCAAAGGGGGAGAAAGCAGCTCCTACCCCCGCCCACCCCAGCCCCCCGCCCTGTGCCCCTTACCTCCCGGCCTCCCCTGCCCCCCATCGCCTCTCCCTGTGCCCCTCACCTCCTCCCAGCATGTGAGCTCCCGGTCTTGGAGGCCAATGGTCCACATGTCATTCAACCTGCATTAGGACGGGGGGGGGGGGGGGGGGGGGAGGCATGGAGGGACGAGTGTCAGGATCTCCACAGCTGGGAATGGTGGCAGGGTGGGCTAGGCCCAGCCAGGAGGGACGGCTCCAGGGAACGACACATCATGCAGGACTCTGATCAGGGGCCTGGGGAGCAGCCATGAGGTGGGAGCTTCAGGGTAGGGGCTGCACTGAACCCTTGCTATGTGGCCCCCCAGCTCCCCACCCAGGGAACACACACCATCATTCACAATGTCTCACCAGTGTGGCAGGGTCAGTCTCACTCGGCTCACCCCTGGGGCTTAGAGAGGACTTCAGAGGCAAAGCTCCCAGAAACCACCACTAACATTGCCACCTCTTGGAGCTGCTGCTTCTTCTTCTTTTTTTTTTTTCTTTTTTTTTTTTGTAATCTCTATATCCAACACTTAGCTCAAACTCACAGCTCCAAGACCTGAACCAGCCAGGCGCCCCACCCCTTGGAGTTTCTATAATGCTGAGATCTCAGGGAATGAGCACATGCTACTTTTGTAACCAGAAAAATGCAGCGAAGCCAATTTTCTATAGATAGGGGGTCCCTGAGTGGCTCAGTGGTTTAGCGCCTGCCTTCGGCCCGAGGCGTGGTCCTGGGGACCCGGGATCGAGTCCCGCGTTCAGCTCCCTGCATGGAGCCTGCTTCTCTCTCTGCCTCCCTCTCTCTCTCTCTCTCTCTCTCTCTCTCTCGGTCTCTCATGAATAAATAAATAAATAATAATAATAATAAAAAAGGAAGGAGGTAGATCCAGTCCCTGCTACGTAGGCAGGAACCCCATGTTGTCATCCAGAGAGGAGGGGCCGGGTCTGAGCCCTGCTGCTGCCACCACCTGCTCACCTTGAGCGCGAGTATTTTCACCTGGGCAGTTCAGACGCACACCCCCCTCCCCCAGCTCTGACACCAGCTAGGCCACCTATTGCCGTGGAGACCAGCACACTCTGAGCGGCACAAAAATGGGCCAGGCTTGCCGCCCCCTCGGATGTCCCCAGGAGGGGCCTCAGGGCTGTGGGGTTGGGTGGGAGCTCCACTCAGCTCCCCTCCACCTCCATCCCACCCTCCCCTCACTCCTGTCCACATTACCCTCCTGAGAAACCCCCAGCCTGAGCCTTCCCATGCCAGGAAGGCCCCCCTCGGTACACGTACAGGGCTGCCCAGAGGCCGGTGCACGGGCACCACCTACCTGGCATTGCCGTCATAGCCAGCAAAGATCCACAGCTTGTCGCTGTACACCGTGGCGCCGTGGGCAGACCTAGCGACTGGCAACCTGCAGCATGGGGAGGGGGTGAGGAGTGAGGCCACCCAGCACAGACCCGAGCTTCACAACCCCAAGCGGCGGGCCGGGACCCCAGGGTTGCCATGCCTACATCTGCCAACACCAGGGCTCTGGGGATGCCAGCTGGGGGTCATGAGGCTGGGTTCATGAGGCGGGGCAGTGGGATGAGGAATTCAGATGTCCCATGTCCCCAGGGTAAAGGCCTCTCCCAGCCAACACAGAAATATCAGAGTCGGGGTGGGGGAGGGTCCTGGCAAAACAGGACCAGAGAAGGGCCCATCAGTGCACCGGGGCTCCTCTGCTCTCTGAGAGCAGGGAATCCAAGAGCAGGGAGGGGGCCTCAGACAGTCACAGCTGGGAATGAGCACGACTCAAGCCTCCTGAGCCTCGGGCTCTCCTGTAAAGCTACAGGGCCCAGATCGCAGGCCAGCTGCCACCAGGGACCCAGCGCCGTAGCCATCAGGACAGCCCCCAAAGGTTTCAGCAAAGTCTCTCACCGTCCTTCAATTTTCCACTCCGTCCATTGGCCAGTTGCAAACTTATATTCAAAAAGGTCGTTTTTATTCTTCAGGTTAGAATTGGAATAAATGTCCCCAGTGTAGCCCCCTGGGTAGAGAGAGCGAGAAACCATCACACCCAAAGGCAGGGGGAGAAGAATCCAGCCTCACTTAAGATGTACTCTGGGACTCCCTCCCTAAGCCTCAGGGAGCACCTACCGCGTGCCTGACTCTGTGCTAGGCTCGGACACAGAAATGAACAGACCCCTGCCCCTGGCAGAGTGACAGAGGAGGGAGGAGAGCCACCTTCCCGAGCAGTCACCCCATGAGATCGGGACAATGAGGGAACGAGGCCCTTGAGGGGCCCCCAGCCCAGTGCAGGAACTCAGAGGACTCCGACAGAGGACAAGGCGGGACAGAGGCTGGCCATGCACAGCACAGGAGCCCCAGGCCTGGTGGCGGGACAGGGGAGCTGGAGCCCCGAAGAGGGCACGGCACCCAGGAGGAGAGGCAGCTCACCAAAGACAAACATGCTGCTTCCGTAGACAACGGCCGAGTGGTGGTAGCGGGGGGCTGGTGGGGTGCCAGTGGTGAAGGCCCTGGTGGGGGGAAACGGGGCAGCGGGTGTCAGCGGGGCTCAGCTGTGCGGTCCACGCCACACCGGGCAGCCCGCCCCCGCCCAGGATTCCTTTTATATTTGCATCTAGTAGGCAATACTTATCTCATTAGAGAAACTTAAAAAAAGAAAAGGTTTTTTTTAAACCTTTATTTTATGGGTTGTTTTGTTTTGTTTTGTTTTGTTTTGTTTTGTTTTAGTAGGCTCCATGTGGGCCCAGCGTGGAGCCTAACATGGGGCTGGAACTCATGACCCTGAGATCAAGACCTGAGCTGAGACCAAGAGTCGGACGCTAACCGACTGAGCCACCCAGGCGCCCCCTCATTATAGAAACTTTTAACAAAAGTTGCTGATAAGGAAAAAACACAAAACCAGCACTGAGACTTCCATATAATCCCTTTGCCAGAAACCACCATCTATACCTTTAGGTCACCCCTCCACACACCTTTCCTATGCGTATTTATGTCTCTGAGTAATTTTCTAAGTGGAGTCATGTGGTAGGCATCTTATGACACCTGCTTTTTGAACTAAACAGTAGGTCTTCCGGCTACTCCGGGATCAGCTATCCTTGTCCTTTCACGGCCAGTGTCCTTTCACGGCACTGGCTTCCATCCGCAGGGGTCAGCCACACACTTGACTTAGTGAGTTAAAAACCCCTTTATACTGCTTTCCTGGGGCTGCTCCTTTTCAGAGTTTTATCCTTAAGCAATCATTAGTAAAGGATTGTACAGTTTGTAGGGTGATTTTTAAAACTGATCCATAACTATGGGCTATGTTATGAAACCCAGGATGAGACGAACAACACAAAACTTCTCTTGTGATCCCAGAGCTACGGAGGTCTCCTGAGCAGAAGGTGGGTGGTGCACAATGATGCCACCCTGGTTTGCCAGGCTTGGAGGGTGTGGGTCCTGGGCCTGGATGTCCTCCTTCACCAAAGAGGGGCGGTGAGACCCCACCACAGAGGGGACTCGGGGGACTGAGGGCTACACCAGAGCTCCTGCGCAGAGCGTGGCAGCCAGGTGGCTGGATGGGTCTGTACTCCTGCACGAGCAGATGGGAGAGCTCAGGAGGAAGCCCAGTGTCTCCTAATCCTGAGATCCCTTTTCTCCCCCTCAGCTGAGAGCTGCCCCCTGGGCAGGCTGCAGACTGGAGCCGATGGGTACACGTATGCCATGAGCAGAGAGGGCAGGTGTCTTGGCCAAGGCCACACAGCTGGGAGGGCCATCTGCGGGAGGCGGCCAGGGCTTGCCTGTTGCCCACTACCCATGTGGGGTCTCCAAGCAGAGGATGGGCCCCACAGGGGCACGGAGGGGAGGAGAGCCAGTGCTGTCAGCCCCTGGGCAGCATCCTACAGCAACACAGGGTCGGTCCTGGAAGGACCCACAAGCTGACGCCCCCCCACCCTGTGTCACCTCCCATAGCAGCCCCTGGCCCAGGAGACAGGCCTAGTGATGGAAGGGCTCTCCGCAGGCAGAATTTGAGGACTTGCAACCAATGAAACAGATGCCTGTAATTAACAGGATTCAGAATAATCGGAGTTGGGACTGGAGAAGGAACCCAGGAGAGAGAGAGGAACGCTAAGGGCCACTGTTATCTCCTCCTCGAAGCTTCTTTCTAGCTTTCCCCAGCATGACTCCGCTGGTGATTGGGGCCTGGCACAGTGCTACCGGTTTCTAGGGGGAAGAAGGTGTTTAGGGCTCCGAGGCCACCTACCTGCACCAGGAGCAGTCCTTCACGTCGAACCGCAGGAGGTCATTGAGCATGGTCTTCCTGAAAGACAGCCAGGGACAGGTGGGGTCGGTCCTGGGCTGATCGGACACTGCAGCCCAGGGGTGGGGACCGTTGTGGGGACTTGGCCAGGGCCAGGCAGCCAGCTGATGCCCGAAGGCCCAGAGAGGTGACCACAGAGGAAGCTCCCCAGCTGGTGCTGGTACCGGGGCTGCAAGGTACGTGGGACTGGCCTGCCTGCAGTCGGGTCCAAAGCATGACCCTGGCCACCCAGCAGGTAGCCCTGAGGACTCACACCAAGGCAGGCTCCAGAACCCCAACTCCCACTCCCACATCTCAGAGCCTCCTTTCCTGAGGTTGTGCTACCAAAATGCAGAGCTTCCCAGATCTCAGGGGAGGCCCTTTCCTCCTCTCTGATCTTCCTTCCACCTCCCTGTTGCAAAGCCAATGTAACCACATTAAAGATACAATCAAATGGAAAACAAGTCCAGTGACAACCTAGCAGGACCTGCATGTTTCCACTCAGCCCTTGTCAGTCAGTAAGAAGGAAGAAGGGAGTCAGCCAACAGGAGCCCAGCACCCCCTGCATGCCAGGCCTATACAGGGCACCGCCCTCTACCCTTCCCTCAGTCTGCACCAGGGGCTCCACCTGCTTTGCAGAAGAGGAAGGGGCCCGGGACATAAAGGGCCTGCCGAAGGCCATGCAGCCATGCAGCCAGGAGCTGGGAAGCCGAGATGTGACCATAATTTCTCCCTTCTCCCATCTGCTCCTTCCCCCCTCCTTTCCTCCCCCCTCCCAGACGCTGCAGGAAGGGGTCTTTCTCTGCACCCAGTGGATCTCTACAAAATTGCAACCAGGGTGAGACAAATCTGTACCCTGTTTCTTGGTGCCACATTGTAGCAAATTATTTCTGCTGGTTGCTACACAGTTGCCATGCCAACTCTACCTGCTACAGAACTCTGGGAGGGATGTTCCCACTTCCTGCTCTGGGCTGGACACCAGGATTGTCATTAAGGCAGCAGGGAGCATCTGTGGGCAGATGCCTCTTCCCATTTCATTCTTTCACGTGACACACATTTATTGAATTGTCTGTGTGGCAGGTACAGGTCCCCCCCTCGTGGAGGAGACACATAAACATCTGTGTGTTCTGAGAGAACTCTGAGGGTATCTGTGGGATCGGTGCTCTTACCATGGGGCCGGCAAGAGGTGCAGAAGGGGAGGGGAGGGCCAACAGCTGGTCCAGGTGGCCGGGAGGGCCTCACTCACAGTATATTCAGAAGAGAGGCAGGAAGGGCGGGAAGGAGGGAACAGCCAGTACCAGGGCCTGAGCAGGAGATGCTTGGTTCACTCAGAACACAGCAAGACAGGGGTGTAGCCCAGTGCCGTGCAAAACAAAGGCAGAAAATCAGGGCGGGCGCAAGCGTAAAGGGTCTTACAGGCTGCCAGGACAGCTTGGGCTTGTACTCAGAGGGAGGGGAGTCCCCAGGGCTATGTGCTGAGGAGGAACACACTGAGACTTGCATCTTCAAATGGGTCCCTCTGGCTGCTCATGGGGAAAGAAGCTATTGGGGAGACAGGCTGGAGGCCAGAGGCCATGCCCAAGGAGACCACACTGTTGGTCTGCAGGTCCTTGTGGGGCCCTGTGTACCCCAACACCTCCAAGTCAGCTCCCTCACCCCCAGGGAGTCCTGAAAGACCAAGGCTGCAGAACCGATCAGAGGCCAGCCCTTTTTGGACCTCAGGCCACGTCCTGTGGTTGAGAGGCAGGGATGGACTCATGGGCAGAAATCGGTCATGTGCAAACACTGCATCTGCAGGACAGCCAGACCTCTGTCTTGAGCCCTTCCCAGCTTTGTGCTCACTGACCCTGAGGAGCACACTGCAAAAGCAGAGCATGCAGGCACCCCCTATACAGAGGAGGAGATTTAAGCCACCACCCGGAGCCCAGAGTCACAAAGCTCTAATTTGAACTGAGCTCGGTCTATCCGGATCAAGCTTCAAGCTTCAGCCCCACGTCTAGCAGGCTCCCAAGCCTCCCAGAGCCCTGGTGGGCATCCCTGGCCTTTCCTGAACCACATCAACGAATGAATGCGGGAGGGAAGCCCTGTCCAGACTCTAGGCCTGGTGCCATTCTGCATCCCCCAACCTCCGGGCCATTGCCCATGCTGGTCCTTCTGCCTGGAACACTCTCTTTTACCTGACTCACTCTAACTTATCTTTCAGGTCATCAACCCCTCCAGGAAGGCTTCTCTGCCCAGACCAGACCCCTTCTCTCCAAGCATGTCTGCTATGCCCACGCCCCGTACTTAACATGGCCCAGCCTGTGATAAGAGCTCTTTCCCTCTGGGAATGGGTCTTAGGGGAACACCACCAGAAGGAAGCAGTCACACAAACCAAAGGTTTACCTCAGCCATTATCTTTAACCAAAGGAGACCAGCCACCACTTAAGTGGGAACAGTTCATGGGATAGAAGTGTGTCCACCAACAAAACATCAGGAAAGTTGTTTCCCAGGAATTTATGGCAATGTGGGAACACCTTTGCAAAAAGGTGGAAAATATGGGAAATTAAAAACAAAACAAACAAAAAACTGTGCCCTCTAAATGCTGCCATGTGAGCATGTGGATAAAGTCCAAAGAGAACTACAGTGAAGGAGAAGTGCCAGGTGAAGTGCCAGGTGAAGAACTACAGTGAAGGAGAAGTGCCACCATGTTTCTCCCTCCCCCCGGTTCTAACACCCTGATGCATACTCACTCACCCATTGTCTCCACCAAATACATAGATGGCATCTTTATAGGCCACCACTGTGTGCTTGCTGCGCCTGGAAAGAAAGAATGGGTGGGCGGCAGTGAGGTCAGGACCCTCCTGGGGGCGCCCAAGGAATGAGGCTAAGCACGAGGGCTGCCGCAGAAATTAGGTAACACCTCTCGGCTGCTAAGACGGATAGAGGTCCCTAAATTCCACCAGTACCCCAGGACCCTGTATACAGACCCCTGATATTGCCGGGGGGCTCTCTGGACTCCGGGCCCCACTGCAGAGCTGCTGGGACCCCAGCTCCAGACCCACCAACACCACTTGGCCCTAGTACCTGCCCCGGGCCCCACCCCGCCCCGAGACGCCCTCTGCACACCCCCTCCGCTCCAGACATCTTCCAGGGCACCATCACTTCCTCCCCACCCCCCACTGCCAGGACCCAGGGCTGGACTCCACGCCCTGGCCTCGCCCCTGGGCCCCTCCCCGGGACCTCCCAGACACCCCCGGTCCCCAAGACCCCCTCTACTCCGCCGTACCGGGCCCCCACGAACTCGTCGCAGGGCGGGAGGCGCCGCCAACGATGCACTGTCTCGAAGGGCCCGAAGTTGAGTGTCAGGTACTCAACACTGTCAGAGCAGCTGTGGTCAAAGTCCACGCTCGGGGCTACCTTGGACCGTGCGCTGCCCGCCAGGGCCCCGGCCCCGATCGGGCCTCCCGAGCCCCCCGGCCCAGCCATCCCGGGTCCACGCCTGATCAGCCACCCGGTCCGCGGGACGTGCAGCCACCGCCCCGGGCCGCCCCGAGGGACTACATTTCCCGGCGAGCCCTGTGCCGACCGCGCCACACTTCCGGCCTGCGCCGCTCGGCCGCCCGCCCCTCCCGGCAAACTGAGCGCTCCTCGTGAGTCCGCGGGCCGGCGCCACCCCCGGGAAGCGGGGAGCCGGTGACCCCCTGGGAAGCATTTCCCGCCCAGTACGCGCGGCCGCGGCCCCTTCCAGGGAAGGCGGCGTCCGGTCCCCAGCCCCGTCCGGACTGCACTTCCCCGGCGCCGGCAGGCCCACGCCTGCGGGAGAGGGGCCACACTTCCCGGCATGCCCTGTTTGCGCGGGGCTCGGCCTTGACCGTCCGCCGCCCCCGGGATCCCGGGTGGAGGGTTCCGGGCTTGCAGCGACCTAGGAGGAAGCCCTGCGCCCCCACTTCTGGCTGCCGCGTCTCCCCCGCGGTATTCCTTTTGGCTCTATGAGAGGCTCTAGATTCTCCTTCCTACTTAATGGCAGAGCCTCATTTTCTTCCCCTGCAAAATGGGGACTCAGGGAACTAGCTGCCATGAAAAGCATGGGCTCTGTCTCAGGACCCAGGCCCTACTGCCCTAGGCAGGCACATGCCCCCAAACTGCCAAGCGAGCTGCCTCTCACCCCCGAGGAAGCACTTCCCATCTCAGACGCTTGGCACGTGCTGTCCCTTCTACCTGAAGTGCCCTTCTTTCAAAATCCAGATCCAAGACACTGCTTAGAGAAGCCTTCCCTAACCCCAGGGACAGAATCAGTTGCTATCTCCTCTGAGTGTGCTCAGAGACCAAACTTCCTTGGTGTGGCGCTGAGCACCGTGTGCTTGTGCTTTCTCCCTCATGAGTGTCTGTCCAATTACAATGGAAGTCACACAGATCTGCAAATGTGTGTGTTTTAATTTTTTAAGATAATATCTAATATGTTGCAGGGTCCTGCAGGGGACCAGTCTCAAGAAAGGGAGAAGAGGATAGGCCTGTCCTGCCTGGATTGCCAGCCATCAGTGGCAGCTGAGGCCTCGGGGAGTAAGCATCTCCTGGAGGCAGCAGAAGCCTCTGGAGGTGAGCCAGGCAACCGAAGGCAAGCACTGGGAAGGCTCAGGTTCTGCCCTGGGGGATCCTGGGAAATTGGAGGTTGGCACCTGCCCCCAGGGCTTGGCCTCTGTCCCTGGTGCCCAAGCGTGCCTGCCCAAGTCTGCTGCATGCGAGCTCAGGATCCTTTCCCTGTGAGCCAGGACATGTCGCCGGTCCTGCAGGAATGAGGGGAGGAGGAGTCAGGGTAGAAGACAGCAGGTTACCCACTCAGCACCATGAACAGGTGATCCCCGAGGACAGCAGGAGGCCCGTTCTGTGCCAGGCCCTGGTGCCCAGGAGGAATGGGTACTTAGCAGAAAGGGGAAGACCATGGGGGTACAGGCTCTGGGCTGAGGTGGGAAAGGCTCAGAATGGTCGACAGGAAGGACAGAGGACCACGTACTTGCTGTGCAGCACAAACAGCCTTTTCGAAGGCAAGAGGGAGAGAGACAGAGAAGGCCGGGGAGAGAATATGTCATTCATGTTCCCTCTTGGTTCTCCATTGTTTCCAGCCTGAGGCCTACTCCTGTCCCTTGGTCTCCAAACTTTCCCCAGTCTCTGGGCAGGGGGAGGGGACCTCTCTGTAGGCAGTTTGAGCCCACGGGGTGACTTGCATTGGCACCATCCTGGGGTGAGGGTAATGGCTGACATCCAGTGTCCCCCCACCCCCGGACCCCAAACAACTACCCAATATCTCTGTGCAGGGTGTCCCCAGAGGCATCACTAGCTGCCTTCACCACTACCACCCCCAGCTTCTGTCAGGCTCAACACCACCAAGTCCAGTTGGGTGTCCCAGGCCAGGTGACTGCCCAAGCAGTGGCTTTGACCAAGGGCTTTGACCCCTCCGCACAGCACTGGCCCTGTCCTTCTAACCCACAAGAGCACAAATAACCAGCCCATTTGCAACCACAGCCCTTGCCCCACACCACCCCATAGTCCTGATGCCCCATAGACTGATGTGGACCAAGAATAGGGGAAGGGCTCTGTAGGGCTATGGGGGTGGATGGCAACCAAGGGCCAGTCCCTTGGGGAACCTCCCCACCACAACCCACCAGACCTCTGAAGCCCACACTCACTCCACCTCCCGCTTTCGGATGGCCCGGCCAGAAGCCAGCACCTCAGCCACCTTGGACACGATGGGATCGTAATTCATGCTGGCCACAGCAATCACCTCATCGCCTCTGCAGGGACAGAGTACCTGAGCCTGAGGGCTGCCCAGCAGTGGCCTTCCTTCTTGGAGACCCTGATGCGCTCCTCTTCCACTGGGGCCCAGGGAGGGATCTTACCCAGGACAACAGGGCTCTCCTGAGCCCCCAGCCCTCCTTGCTTTGCTTGGCCCACCAAGGGGATCCTGCAGAAGGCCCACGGAGGCTCTAGCCTTCCTCCTCTAGGGAGTTCAGGGCTGAGCTCCAGTCCTGGGATCACTTCTACCTGTGTGACTTTCCTCAGTGTAAAAGTGCCAGTGGACAACACCCACCTCAAAGAGCTGTCCTGAAGATAGAATGTCCCGCCTCCACGCCTGGCTGCTGGACTCCTTACTACCCCACCTCCTCACTCGTCCGTGGCGGGTCTCCTGTCTAGCTGCCTCCCTGGGCCACTCGGGGACCTATCGGGCAGGTCCCCTCCCTCTGGAGCAGGGCTCCTCTGGGAGGAGTTCCCCTTCCCGACCGATCTCCCGCTGCTCCGCACCGCCTTCCACCCAGTTGCTCTCACTTGGTGTAAAAAGCCACGAACTTGAGATCTTCCAGATCCCCCTGGATGATGACGTCGTCAAAGCCTTCTCCGTACCCTGGGGGCCGAACAGGAGATGGGGCTCCCCCGGGTCAGCGCCCTGTGCCCTCCTAAATCCTCCCGAGCCCCCCACCCGGCCCCGCCCCCTCGGTCCTTTCAGGTGGTTCTCAGTGCCGCCCCCAACCAGTTCTTGCTCTCCCTCCGCAGGGCGAGACCCCGCCCTCCCCCAAGCCCCACCCTCCCTCCGCTGCGCGAGGCCCCGCCCCCGAGTGCTCTGGCCCCGCCCCTCCTCCAAGCCCCACCCCTCCCCTGGGCGAGGCCCCGCCCCCCGAGGATGCTCAGGGCCCGCCCTCCCCTCCAAGCTCCACCTCTGCATCCGCGGGGCGAGGCCCCGCCCCCGGCCGGCGCCCCCGGTTACCCGCGTAGCGCAGGCTCTTGCCGAACATGGCAGTCCACAGGTAGGGCACCGTGCTGATCTCCGCCTCCTGCGCCAGCATGTTCTGGGCCGCCACCCGCCCTGTGGGACCCAGGGTCGTGAGAGCCCCGACCCTAGCCCGCACCACCCCTACACTCCCTGCTCAAGGGCTCTCTGGGGCTCCTCCTCCGCCTCCTCGCCACCCCCGCACCCCCCACCCCGAGGTCAAAAGATGCACCATCGCCCGCTGCCCACTGTCGATTGCAGGTGGTTGGTGCGGAGGGGACACCTGGCTCAAAGCCAGTCAGGTCGCTCCTCTAAGAATCTAAATGAAGTGCCCCAGATCGGGAAGGTCGGCTTCCTGGGGTTGTGGGGGCTGCGCGCCACTTCAGGTGTGCACAGCTAATCAGACCCATCAGGTATGAGGAGGGCAGGAGAACGGGCACGAGTGCCCGGGGAAGCAGAGGGGACAGCCAGGCCCGGGGCCCAGAGAACAGCGCGGGCGGCTTCCCGTTCACGAGGCGCGCTGGGCTGTAGTTGGCTGTGCGTGAGAGTCCCTGGACCCTCTCAGTTAAACCTCAGTGATACGTGGCTGGTGAGTGGCCAGGCTTTGGTTCCTTAAAACCAGCACCAACGTTAGACCTTGGACCTGAACAAGAACTGATACCGGAAATGGGATTTCAGGCAGCAGATGCTGAGGTAATGTGAGGCCAGAGAGGAGAGGTGAGTGCGGGGAGTCTGGTGATGATCCTCCCCTTGAAGGCAGCCCACCTGCTGGCACCTACCTCTTAGGGACCCAGACCCGGTATGCATAGTAAGTGAGGCTTTAGGGACTTAAGGGGTGGGGGGATTCCTCAGAGAGCACAACAGTTCCCCACTGAGCCCAGTTTCCAGGCCCAGATGGCTGCCTTCCAGGGGCCTGCGTGAAGCGATCGGGTTCACGGAGCGAGTGGCCCAAGAGAGACAGAAACACTGAGTGGGAAGGCGGCCCATATCCTACTACGTCCCTTTCTCTTTCCCTGGGTGACTGCACAGGTTGGTGAGGACAAAAGGAATGGAGAGGCTGGTGGAAGGATGGGGCGGGAGGCTGTGGCTAGTTGGATGGGGTGTCCTGAGGGCACAGGAAGGATGTCTCTGGATGGGCCCCAGGGCTTGCTCGGTCAGCTGGCTCCATCACCTGGAGGAGGCTGGTCAGACAGGCCACCACAGAGCCTTGAAAGGCTGACCTAGGACCCAAGGCCAACAGCTGGAGGGGGGGGCAGGGAGAAGCTGAGACCTTGGGACCGCCCCCCATCTCTCCCTTCCCTGTCCTGCCACCGGGCTGGTTGTACGTACCCTGGGCATGAGCCATCTGCCAGTGTGGGATGTTCACTTTCCGATTGTTCCTCCAGGCCAGGGGGAAAGTGACAGCATCGCCGGCTGCAAACACGCCTGGGACGTTGGTCTGCATCATCTGTGGGGAGAGGACCCAGGGCTCTGTGGGTGGGACGGGGGCCTGGGCGGGACCTGCTGCCACCCCCAGCCCCGCACCCTGCCCACCCCTCCCAGCCCCGCGCCCTGCCCACCCCTCCCAGCCCCACCTTGTTGACAGGGATGAAGCCTCGGGAATCCAGATTGATGCTGCTCTGCCTCAGGAAGCCCGTGGCGGGCACCGCGCCTGAGAGTGCAGGGGCCACCACGTCCATGCCCTGGTCCCTCCCGTCTCCCTCCTCGTTGTCCTCCATGACCCATATCCTTCCCTCACCACCATCCAGCCTCAGGCCGATCTTCCAACGGGCCTGTCCCCTCCGCCCGGACCCCGGACCCCTGCAGACCCCCATGCCTCACCGCCAAGCCTCCCCTCCGGCCTCAAACTCGGTGAAGGCCCTGGGGGGTGGGCAGGCCGTACATCCCAGCTCCATCCCTCCCCAGGAGCAGGGCCAGTTAGAAGCTGGTTTGCGTCCCATCCCACAGCCATTGGGGCGGGGGGCGGGGAGGGCAGGCCGTGGAGGGGTCTCCGTGAGGGCAGCCGTCTCTGGGAGCATCCCCCAGGCCGAGCCCTGTGAGGTGGGTACCGTCGGGGGGCGATCGCGATCTTACAGAGGCGGGGACCGAGGCTGGGGAGGGAAGGGACTGGCCCAAGGCCACTCCGCGCACCTGCCTGCCCACCCACTCACCAATGCCCACCACACAGACGTCGGCCCGCACAACCTTGCTGCTCTTCAGCACGACCTCCTTCAGCTGTGGGGAGGGGCGGGTGAGGAGGCAGGCCCAGCTCCCCAGCTCCAGACCCGGAGAGAGGGGGGCAGGAAGCAGGGCCCACCTTTCCCTCCTGGGCCCGCAGCTCCGACACCTCCGTCTGCATGTAGAACTTAACCCGGTTGTTCTCAAACATCTGTCGGGGCGGAGGGGGGAGGCAGGGGGCCGTGGATGAGACGCGGCCTGGGGTTCCGAGGGGCTGGGGGCTGGGCGCCAGGGTGGGCTCACCTTCATGAGGGCACGACCGACACGTTCCCCCAAAAATCTCCTGAAGGGCGTCTCCTCCAGCTCCACCACGGACACCGAGTGGGCCTTTTCAGTCAGGTAGGCGGCCACCTCCATCCCTGGGGCCGGGGTGGGGGGCGGTGGGCAGGCGCCCCGCACCTCCCGGGGCCAGTCCCGCCCTGGACCCGCTACCACCCACCGTCGCCCCCCAGCCCCGGCTGCTCACCCAGGAAGCCAGCTCCCACGACCACCGCGTTGCGGCCTCGGGCCAGCCTCACCACACGGTTGGCGTCTTCGGGTGTCCGGATGGTGAACACGTTCTCCACCTCCTTGCCTTTGCAGCTCAGCGTCTTGGGGCTGAGACGCGGCCAGCATCGGTGGGGGGCTCCCGGCACCCCGAGCCCTCCCACCCCTGGCTGGTGCCCTGCCGGGTGTCCAGCAGGGGACAAGGGGAGCCACCGTCCCACCTGCTCCCTGGTGCGAGCAGCAGCTTGCTGTACTCCAGCTTGAAGCCATCCTTGAACACGACTTTCTTGTTTCTCACATCCACTGTGACCACCTGTAACACCCCCCACCCCCGCCGGGCAGCGTGGGGGCCTGGGCGTGGACTCGAACCCAGCTCCCGCCAGACCCTCCGAACAGAAGGTTCCACGGGGGCTGTTCCTGCCACGTGGGTCATCCTTCCTCCTGGCTTCTCCTCTTTAAACTTCAGACACCACCTTCCCCTCAAGGCCATCTTTCCGCTCTCCCACCCCAGCCCCGGCCCGAGCAGATGTCTGCAGGTGCCCATCGTCCTGCCGGGAAGAAGATCCAGTGCTGCCTTCCAGGCCGGGAGCACCCCCAGGTTCCCGGACAGCAGGGCCAAGAGGGCAGGTCACCCCGCACACACACCTCCAGGGGCTTCGGTGGCCTCACATCATTTGCGGTCCCCCCTAAGCCTTCCCTGGGCTTGTTTCCAAGTCTTGGCCCCATACCTGGGCCTCGGTGAGCACCTCGATGCCATAGGCTCGGAAGAACTCCTTGGGCCTCAGGGCCAGCTGCTCAGGCTGGGCGTCCAGGGACTGCAGGAGATAACTATCTTGAGATAAGGCCAGTGGCCATTATTCCATCTTGCAACAGAGGACTGGAGGCGGGGAGGGGGGCTGGGCCCTGTTCACAAAGGGGCTGCAGGATAGAGTTCAACAAACCCACATCTTTGTGGGGTACCACCGATCCGACTGGCGTGAGCAGAGAGGGCAGCCGGCCGGACCCCCGAGGGGCGACAAGCAAAGCGCTGAGAGGGCCTGACCATGCCCAGAGGGCTAGGGGCCTGGGCCCAGCCCGGGCCCCCGTCTGCCCCTCCTCCCACCTTGCTGAGCTTAGGTCTGTCATAGGGGAGGTGCCGGTCCAGTGTGCACAGGACGATCCTGTCTGAGAACCCCTCCTGCCGCAGTGTCTCCGCACACACTAAGCCAGCTGCACCTGTGGGGAGGGTGCGGTGGGTCAGAGACCACCTCTCCCCCCACCCCACCCTGCCCCTCATAACCCCACCACCAACCTGCGCCTACAATGAGCACGTTGGTGCTGCTGCTGTGGCCAGCGCTTGGAGAGATACATTTGGCCATCACCTTGGTTCTTCGCTGTAGCTGCAAGGCCTGGGGGTGGCCGGAGAGCGGAAGGCAGCTGGGAGCTGGTCCCGGACATCCTCCCTGTGCCATCATCCCAGCAGGCCAGGTCCTGCTGCTGCAGTCCAGCCTCACCCCCACCACGTAGCCTTTCACTCTGTTCCCCAGCCACAGGGCCTTTGCACATGCTGATCCCCAGGCTAAGAAGCTCTCCTCACTTCTCCCTTTTGCCTGAGCCCCAAGCCACACCCTCACCTGTTTGCTGGCCCGGACATACACCTTCTCCTTCTCAATCTTCACCTGCAAGGGCAGTGTTGCTCAGGATCAGGTTTTGGGGTCCCCGTCCCCTGCCCTGCACCCCCAGGCTCCCTCCTCACTGGGTGCCTGGCCCCACCTGGAATTTGTGCAGACTGTCCAGGCCGGGGAAGTCCTCCAGGTCTCCGGTGCCGATGTTGAAGCAGGCACCATGCCAGGGGCAGCGCACTCGGCCCCGGGACAGCACGCCTGGGGGAGGCAGTGCTGGGCTGAGACCACCAGTGACAGTCCCTCTCCCCTGTGTCCCAGCAGCTGCTGGCTCTTCCCCACAGCCCAGGAGACCCCACTAGTAGATGGGGCCCTGGAGGCCCAAGGAGGACCAAGCACCCTAACAGGGGGTCCCGCGCCACCTCCTGTGTGTGCTGGGACAGCTCACCTTTCACCAGGGGTGCCCCGTAGTGTGGACACTTGTGGCCCAGGGCGTGGAACTCCCCGTTGTCCTTCACCAGCAGCACTTTCCCCCAGCCCAGCTCCACTTCCCGCATCCTGGCGAGGGGCGGCACTCAGACCCCGGGCCAGAACCCAGGCACCGACCGCCTCTGCTGGGCACCTCTGCCCAGAGTCCGGCTTTCTGGGGAGCAGGCCCGGATCCGGAGAGCCCACAGCGGTGGCGGCTGCAGGTGCCGGGCGAGGCCCCTTCCAGCCTCCCAGTCCACCCCATCCATGGCCTGCACCTTGCCTTCCCATCTTGGGCCCTCTGATTGCCTGCCCCCCCACCCCGGTTGCCCTGGGGCGCAGCACCCACTGGCCATTCTCCAGGTCCTTGACGTGGCACACGGCGGCTTCCACACAGTCCTGGGGGCCCGGATAGGGGTGCGGGGCGGGCAGGCGCTCCTCGGCGTGGAAGTGGCGGGCCGTGCCGTTGCCCTGGTAGGCCCGGGGGCTGCCCTTCCCGCTGGCCGACAGCTCCTCCTTGCCCCGCTCCTTCTCGGGCAGCACCACCTCGATCTTGAGCTCCACTGTGGGCAGGCGGGGCAGCACGGTGACCCCCAGCCTGGCCCACCTCCCTACCCACCCCTCAGGCTCCCTGGACTGGCTCCTTGGAGTGGTTTTTGCTTTTTTTTTTTTTTTTTTTTTTAAGATTTTATTTACTGATTCAAGAGAAACACAGAGGGAGAGAGAGGCAGAGACACAGGCAGAGGGAGAAGCAGGCTTCACGCAGGGAGCCCGACACGGGACTCGATCCCGGGACTCCAGGATCACGCCCCGGGCCAAAGGCAGACGCTCAACCGCTGAGCCGCCCAGGCATCCCATGGAGTTTGAGTTCTTTCCCGTGCCTCTGCCTTTCCAGAAAGCCACCTGCACCATCAGCAAAGAGCCTCCAAACCGGCATGAAGCAGAGAGGAGGCAGCAGGAGGCGGAGCTGAGTTGGCCTGAGTTAGTGTCTGCACGTTTCCTTTTCCAGTAACAAATTAGTGAGGGGGCCACTATTGGAGCTTCTTTCACCCTGTAATTGCCTTTTCTCCAAGAAATCGAGGTGGAGGAGAGAACCCTGGTGCCCTGAGTCCTGCTCTGACTCCAGCTGCATGGCCCCCCCCTGGAGGAGGAATCCCTGAAGGATCAAGGCAGGTGTAGAGACTCAGGTGAGAGCAGGGTGTCTGAACCTGGGTGTGGGCAGAGGGTTTGTTCTTCTGTTTCCCTTAGGTCTGAGTTTTGTTTTGTATTTTATAATTTAAAAAAGGAAAAAAAAATGGGACGCCTGAGTGGCTCAGCGGTTAAGCGTCTGCCTTCAGCTCAGGCCGTGATCCTGGAGTCCCAGGATCGAGTCCCACGTCGGGCTCCCCACATGGAACCTGCTTCTTTCTCTCTCTGTCTATATCTCTGCCTCTCTCTGCGTCTCTCATGAATAAATAAATAAATACTTAAAAAGAAAAAATGTATATAATATATTTTCAACTTCTTAAAACAGTTCTGTTCACCAATTTAAGAATCTATGATTTGCCAAGCCCTGGTTTTTCAGTGTTTTCATGTGCAGGGGTCTGAGGCCTTGGGTGTGAACCGCACCCAAAGGGGTTGGTGCAGAGGGTGCATGGGGCGCCCACACAGAAGGTACTTCCCCAGAGTGCTCATGGGGCCTACTCTAGCAGCCAGTGAGCTAAAGACTGTCATTTTCGTCTTTCTTCTTTTCTGCATTTTCTAAATTCCCTACAATGTGCCTGGGGTATTTTTCTAATTAGAAGGGAACAATAAACAGAATTTTTAGCAGCGATAATCTGGCCTCCTGGGCTGAGTGATGGAAGCTAAGCCCCTGGCACAGCAGGGGCCCGATGAGGAAGCAGGAGGTGCCTCTCCCCACTCCCAAGGCACCAGAACCTCCAGGCCTCTCCCCATCTCACCTCCACCCCAGACCTGACACTCCAGAAACAGAGGACATGGAGTCACACCTCTGGGCCTTTGCCTATGCAGTTCCCTCGCCCTGAATGGCCACCCTTCCTGGCCCCACGTCACCCCTGCCCATCCACCTGGACAGCTCAGGTGCTGTCTCCGCTGGCTGCCCATTCTCTGCATGTGCCTCATCTCGTGCTGGGCTAATCTCCCACCCTGCCCTGGCCCGGAGCCCGGGAAGGCAGGCCCGCACCCCCTTAGTGTCAAGTCCCAGCCCTTAGCCTGACCCGGGCACGGCAGGGGGCAGGGGTGAAGGTCTGCTCCAGGATTCCAGCTGGGCGGGAAGGGCCCCAGAGCACACCACCACCGTGCTAAAGCTGTTGTGTCAGGTGGGGGAGGGGGGGTTAAGGGAGGGGGGGCTTCTTTGCCTCCACTTTCCATACTTTATGTAATGGTGTTAGAATGTTTTGAGAAGAATTAAAAAGGAAAATACTCCCAACTCAGCTGACACCAGCTATGAGAACTGTAGAGAGGAAGCTCACAGGAACAGCCTGGCAGGGGCCCAGATAACAGCCAAGCCAGACTGTTTGCATCCTCCACCTCCTTCCAGAAGGCTCCAAGGAGCTCGCTGATGCAGTCTAACGGGAAGCCATTAAGTCAGAGGCAATAGTGGAAAGGTGGATGGGGAGGGGGTCTCTGCTCACCCACAGAGCCAGATCAGACCCTAGCTTCATGATTCCCAGGAGTCCATGTGACCATGGGCCCCTGCCTTATCCCCTTGGGACCTCAGATGCCTTCATTATAAAACCGAGAGAACAGTGCCTACCCTTTTGGTGATAGTATTTGATGCTGAAGGATTTAACATATGTAACTTAGAGTAGAAGCTGAACAGATGAAGACCAGTAGCATTTTACTGGTTAGCTCTGAGCTTCCTGGCAGCCATGGCAAAAAGGGAAAGCCTTTAAGAAGCACTTGTGCTCTAATAAAAGGCAAGTGACTAGATGCCAGAAGAGCTGCACTGCTTCCTAGTTCTGAGCTTAGCAAGGGTCTGGCGCACACACTTCTTATCACGAACACAGAGCCCATGCAACACGGGGAGTAGAGTGAGCAAGTTCAGAAAATGTGTGCTGATGTGCTCCAAGCCAGTCAAGCAAGATAGAAGGTAAAGAATTTGCACAAAGACCTTCGGCTTGCTCTGGTCTCCCTGCAGCCCCTCCTGACCCCAGCTGAACTTTTATGGTTCAAATGCTCACTCATACACCCTGAAATTCCCTGAACCTCACCATTGACCTGTCCAGCATGGGTGCCTGGGGCCTAAGCTCCTGCCCCCCTGCCATAGCCCCACAGGGGGTCTTGAAAGCAGAGTCTACCTCCCAAAAAGAAGTGATAACTTTCTGCACATGCCTCCTTCCTGTGTGCCAGGCGTGGTGCTAAGTAAGCATGACAGTCTGCAGGGGTGGGGGTGGGGGGCAAATTTATCCATGAGAACACAGAGGCTCAGAGACGTGAAGTCACCTGCCCAAGGTCACACAGCCAGGAAGGGGCAGGGCTAGATTTGGGCTCTAGATGGCAAGTTCTTACTGCTGCCTCTGAGGTGGTGAGACCTGCTGGCTCGCGATCTGGGAGCTGGGGGCCAGGGGTCTCAGGCAGGCCAGGCTGCTGAGACCCTTTAAAGGAAGCTGCCGGTGGTCTCCTCTGCTCTTGGCCTCCTGCCAGACCAGCTAGCATTTTCTTGCCCACTCCTGATAGGCTTCATTTGCCCAAGTCATATGTGGACCCAGGAAGGGTGGTGGGATCGGGCCCGGGGCTGGGCACCCAGAGCATGGGCATGGGAGGAGGGGCAGCTGGCTCCTGAGGCAGGTGCAGGGGGTTCCCCTCTGCCTGGCAGGGTGTCAAAGGTCTCCTCTTGCCCCCAGGTTCTCCCTCAGACCCAGGAAAAGGAGAAAAGGCTAGTGTGTTCCAAGGTAATGGAGCCGATGGGTATCAGGTAAGGGGAGCTGGCCGGGGCAGGGTGGCCTAGGTGGCAGGTGGGCGGGGGCACTGACTGGGCCTCCATGTCTTCATCTGTGACAGGCCTCTGTTCTTTTGGTTTCCTGAGTGTTGTGAAGAGAGAAGAGGGCAAGTCGGGGGGGGGGGGGGGGCAGGAGAGAGAGCCCAACAGACAGAAGTCTCCATGGAGTGCAGACCCAGGCCCTCCCTCAGCACCCAGGAGGCCCCACCTTGGGCTGGAACCCCTAGGGCCAGGCAGGGCAGAATTTCCTGCACAGATGGGGAAACTTGGCCCCAGGTCACACAGGGCATCAGAAGAGGTGGAGAGGGTTCTGACCTGTCTATTCCACCCTCATGGCGACTTTGAGAAGAGGTCAGGCTCATTTTGGAGAGAGGGAAACTGAGGCTCAAAGAGGTAACTTGCATGCCCCGGGTCACACGGTGGCTGAGGGTATCCTGGAAGTCCCTCTTGGCCGCCCCTACCCTGAAGCATGAAGAACCCTACTTCCACCTTCCCAGAAAGGTTCAGCTGCTATTCCCACCAGAAGCCCCCAAAGCCCCAAATAAAGAGGGGGACCCACTGGAGGGGGGCCAAGAGAAGGCTCCAGGCCCCCCACCCCCTCCTGCCTGCAGGGAATTAATATTCAGAGCAGGCTGCCGCCCAGCCTGACCTACTTTGGAGGCGGAGGGGGGAAGGGGAGGAGGAAGGTGGCTGGAGAAGGGAGGGAGGAGAGAGGAGGAGGCAGGGAGGAGGAGGGGGCAGGGAGGGGGCAGGGAGGGGGCAGGGAGGAGGAAGAATGAGGTGTGAAGAGAGGAGGTACCTGGCTTGGGCTTGGAGAAGCACCCACCCATGGCGAGTGGCCCACAGATCAATGGGGGGGCAGGTACGCAGATGGAAGGCTGTGGGAGGCCTAGGGTGCCCCGGGTGGGGCTGGACTCCCCATGGCCCTTAGAGATGCTGGAGCTGCCATTCCTGCTGGAGCTGCCTCCAGGACCTGCAGGGGAGACAAGGGGCGTCTGTAGGGACCAGGGCTTTGATGGGGGTTGTGGGGAGAGACACTGGGGGAGGGCTTCCAGAAGACGCGCACATTTGAGCTGGGAAACACTGCATATGTAGGGGACCCTGGCAGGCACCTCGCTTTGGAGGCCCTCCGGCTCGCTACCCTCACTCTCCCCTCCCATCTTTGCCTGTGGGCTGTGCCTACTGCCAAGGGGGCCCTCTGCTCAGATCTCAGCGTCTCTTTCAGGTCCAGGGCCACAGCTGCCTTGTTGGGTAAATCCTGATTTCGGGAGCCCACTGGAAATCCAGCAGCCTGGGAGCCCTGGAACTCTCCATTCTTCAGGGAGGCCACCACGCCTGGGGTCGGACCCTAGGTCTCCTCAGGCAGATCAGAGCCCTCCTGATCCTGCGGTTTCTCCTTCCTACAATGGGGGTCACATTTAGTTCTGGGCCCTGGCCCCCACCCTGGCTGGCAGCCCCTGGATACCCACCTCCTCCAGGGGCAGCCACTGCTTCTTCCTCCTGGATGGAGGCTTCCCAGCCCTGGAAGGCAGGGCAAGGGGGGGCAGGGGTCCAAGCCTCCACCCCTCCCCCCAGTGTGAGTGAGGCCAGGAGAGACTGGGGGGGTGCGGCTGGGCCAGTCCACTGGTCCCCAGGGAAACCCAGCTCCATGGTGAACAGAAGTGGGCGGCCAGCCCAGGCCTGATGGGGTTGGGGGAACGGGAGGCCAGGCACACTGCCCATGCCCAGCAGCCATGAGCTCCCACCCTGGACGCAGCCCCCCCTCCACAAATGCCCTCCGGGCTGCGGTGCTGAGATCACAACCAACAGCAGATGGAGAAACTGAGAGGCCAAGGGCTTGGCAAGGTCAAGCAGCAGGCAGGGGCAACCAGGCGGCCTCCCACCCCCCTTGGTTAGTTTCAAGATGGGCAGGGACCCAGGAAGCCCCCATAACACCCTGCAAGAGACAGGGCTGGGGGAGAGGTCACCGGGTCAGCAAAGAGATCCCTGCAGCCAAAGAGTCCTCATGGCCACAGGGTGGGCCTTCCAGAAGATGCAGCTTATAGACTGGACTTTGGAAGGCTCTGGACAAAGGTGTAGCTGCCCTGTTTACAAATGACCTCCCCCTGGTCCGTCCCACTGTGTTTCCCCTGGAAGTTCTTCCTGAAGTCTAACTTGAGGTGGGGCTGGGGCCTCCTTGGTCTTGCCCAGATCCCAGCAAAGGCTTTGAGTGGGTGCCTGAGAGCAAGGGGACCAAGAAGACAGGAGGAAACGTGGGGAGGGATCGTCTACTGCCTGGCACCTGATCTTACCTGCGCTAGACCCACCCACTACAGTTCAGGGGGCAGCGGCACCCAAAGGCCACTTGGGCATACCGCTACCGTTTCCCCCTTCACCACACCTGACTTGGCTCCCACCTGCCCCACCCGGCCCCTCCCTGGGCGCAAGGGGGCCCCTCCCCAGATCCTGGCTTCTCCTCTGGCTCAGCCCTGCCCACCTCCTTCCTGCCAGGTCTCAGGCTTCACCTGCTGGGCCGCAGGAGTCAGAAAAGTTGGGACCTCCGCTCGCTGCCAGGTCCCTATCTAGGCTGTTTCTCCCTTCCCAGACGCCCAGATGTCTTAGACCCTCCCGGGGCCTGGGGTCTGGAAAGAGATTTGCTGGGGGTTGAAAGGCCTCCAGGCCTACTGTGTGCAGGCCCTTGGAGCCCTGCGGCCTCAAAGGCAAAGGTTCTTGCCCGTGGAGCAGCAGGAGGCACCCCAGGATTTTGTGTGGGGTGCTGTCCCTTGCCCACACACTACCCAGTGCTGAGAAGTTGTAACAGCGCCCAAGGGCTAAGTACCCACCAGGAGCCTGGGTCCTGTTCCCCTGGGCGCCGCCCCCCAGGCCAGCGCAGGCTGGGCAGAAATGGGGGGATGCTCTCCAGTCGGGGCCCTCCGTGGCCTCCAGCCTCCCTGGGATTGGCAACGGAGTCAGGGTTGCCCGCCCTCACCGCTCCCCCGGGGCCGGCGCCCGCCTCCCGCGCACTCTCCGGGCCTTGGCACGTGCGGTCCCCTCGCTGCGGGAGGACCTCGCCCTCGCCCGCGCCCTCGCCCGCGCCCTCGCCCACGCGGGCGGCCGGGAAGGGGGTCGGGCACACAGTAGGGCCCCGCGGCGAGCGCGGAGGGGGCAGCGGGGAAGGGGCCGAGACGCTCCGGCCCCCGCTGGTCCCCCTCCCCGGCCGCCTACCCCAGCCCCCATCGCGCGGGGCCGGCGTGCGGGGCGGCGGGGCCGAGGGCCGGGGGTGAGGGGGTCTCCCGGGACCGGGGGCCGGGGGGTCCCCGGGGCGGGCGCTCACCTGGGCTCGGCGCGGGCCTCCGCTCTGGAGCCGCTCGGGGCCGCGGCCGCGGGGGGGGGGGGGGGGGAGGAGCGGGCGGGGGCGGGGCCGGCGCTGCGGCGACACTGCGGCCCGGAGCCCGCGGCGCCCAGCACCGCCCCGCCGGGTCCCTGCGGGTAGGCGGGGGTCGGGGTCGGGGTCGGGGTCGGGCCCGGGCGGGGGCGGGGCCCTTCTGGCCTCGGACGCCCCCAGCGGGGTCTGGCTTCCCGGGGATCCCCTGGACCCTAGAGGGGCGCCAAGCCGGGCGGCGCGCCGGGTCCCGAGCTCGTTCCTCCTTCTTTCCTGTCTTTCGAATCCTGAGCGACGTGAGGAGTGGGAGTCTAGCCTCCCCAAGAAGGAAACCCCAAATCCCCTTCCAGCGACTGCTCCGTAGGTACCTTGACTCCCTTTGGGGGCTCAGTCTCCTTGGTCTCTTGGCTCCCTCCCCTGTCCCCACACTTCATAAGGTCTATCTTAAATTATATTTTATTACATTTTCTTTTTCCCATCTGTCATTATATCAGGAGAACGTCCCGGGTCCCTATAAATCATGATGCGCCCTGGGGTTGTGTCCCCTCTTCCGGGAAGCCCTCCCCGACCAGTCTTCCTAGACTGAGTTGATCAGGCGGGATATCCTGGCTCCTGGTTACCTCGTGTTTCAGGGTCCCGATTGTCTCCATCTTTGCACTGTGTCCAGGCAGAGCTTGTGCCTCCAGCAAACGGATCCAGTGACTATGTGGGAAATGAATGAATGACACTTTCCAGGGAAACGATGTCACATCTACCGTTAAGTACATCAGAGCCCACCAACTCTGTCCTATCTGGTGCCTTCTGTTGGCTTTTTTGCCCCTTCTCCCCTTTCTGGGCCTTGCTGTCCTGTAAGGATGACCAAAAAGTGACAGGGGTAACAGTCACCTGCACCAGGCAGATCCACCTTCAGAGGAAGACTTTTATTTAAGACCTACCCCCAAAACGAGGGGGACAATCACAACACCCCCTCATTTTACAGAAGAGGAAGTCCAGAAGGTTGAGTCTCACCCAGGGCCTGCATGGGTCACCCTTATGCGAGTGGGTGTGGGGCCCAGACCGTGGAGGGGACATGTGGCTCTGCTCCAGCCATCCCTCTGAGGCCACATGTGTGGTTTCCACAGCGTGATCGTTGCCACTGCCACAGGAGAGACCTCATCAATGGGTAGATGGTGGATTGGGATTGGGCCTGGTGCCCTCGTCCTCCAAAAACCCAGCCCCTATTCTACACACTTGTTGCTTTTGCAGCTCCAGCCCCCTTAGCCAGGAAGACAGAGCCATGGCTGTGTGTTCACGTGCATTTCTTCCTTTTCTTTACAACAGCCTGAGGAGGAAGTTTCCCTGTGTATCATCTTCATTTTACAATTGGGGAAACTGAGGTTTAGAGAGGTTAGGGACTCCCCAAGGCTACCAGTAGGTGAGTGAGAGCAGAGACTTTGAATCCTGGCAGGCTGGCTAGGCTGTGCTGGGCTTACAGATGGAGGGGTAGCAGTGGGAGGGGTGAGGCCTGACAGGGCTGGCCAAGGTCCCACAGTCTCCAGGGCAGAGTTCGGGTCCTATGAGGGACCCGATTGTGTCAGTGAGCCCCTGTGCCTCAGGCTCCCCAGAAAATGTGGGGGTAACTGCAGTGCCCTCCTCCCAGGTCACCAGGACAGGTGCGGAACCACAGGAACTAGAAGGTACTCGGGATGTGGGGCAGGGGCTGCTAAGTGTGGGGTAGCAGAGATGAGACGAGGTCAGTGTGGCTGCTGTGAAGAGGCCAACAAGCTGTGACATGCCCCGATACAGGGTAAGTGCAGCCCTGATGTGGGGCAAATCCACTGTGGCCTCCTTGGTTCTAGAGATCAGGCTGGAGATTCCAGCTGCCCTGAGGGGGCGGCAGAAATCGCAAGATCATCAGGGAGCAAAAGCCAACACCAAAGATAGGCTAGGAGTGCCGCCTCAGAGAGGCTCAGACCCGGGAGTGGTGCAGGTGGACAAGGGGATGGAGGGAGACTCAGGAGGCGTCTGAGCCTTGGGCAGTCTGAGGTCCTGATCCGGCCCTTAGGATGATTCTGGCAAGGCAGTAACATCTGGTCTGGAGAATACCCACCGGGATGATCACAAAGAGGGAAATGGAGCTGCAGGTTGAGATGTAGTGAGGTGACCTGGGGTGGCTGAGAGATCCCTACAGCCAGCAGACACCCTGAAGGGTGGGGGTTGCCAGGGTTTGAGAAGTGTGTGTGTGTGTGTGTGTGTGTGTGTGTGTGTGAGAGAGAGACCCCTGCCCAAGCCTGTCTCTGTTTTCCTTCCGTCTACCCCCTCCTGTCAGTTTCCCTGTTCCCCATTACCCTCAGCCTAGGGCCTGGAAGCCAGGGTGCAGGATTCTTCCGACAGACACAGCCTCGATGCTTAACCTTGGGATTGACACTGGCGCCCCCTGGAGGCCACTCTGAGGGCCAGCAGGGCCTCCCTGAGCTTTGAGATGGGGGGAGGGGGGGCGGTCGGTGGATGCTGAGACAGGAGGGCCCTCTTCTCTGATAGATTTAAGTGGATTTCCAGATCCGGAGACCTCAGATTTACTAACTGATTCCCAGGAAATATTAGGGGCCTGATATAGCACAGTCAACGCCTGAGCTGAGGCCGGCTGTGCCCAGAGACTCACTGTGACTCAGGCATAGGGAAGCAGAAGGTGGGGAATCTCCAGGTTGGGGAGCCTGGGCTAAACTGCACACCCCAGACTCATTCTTGACTTCCTCTGGCTCCTGCACCCCAGCCTCCCCCTAGCCTGCTTTGGTCTACACAGGCTGAACACCGTGTACTTATTAGCACCCTCTGTGGAGGCTGGCTCCAGCTCCTACTGACCTCTTCAGCCCCGCCTTGGTGCTCTCCAAACTGACCTGTTCCCAGGCTGTGGAGTAACCAGTCCTAATTCCAGCCTTACAGAAGGAGGGAAAGTTCAGAAGGTGGAGGTGGCAAGGACCCAGGACAGACAGGCCCTTAGGAGTTCACTAGAGAGAAGAAGGGCATCCAAACAGAAGGACTGTCCCAGCATAGGCAAGGAGGGAAGATGGCAAATTCCAGTCTGGCTTGAGTGCTGAGTTCTGGGCAGGGGCATAGCATGGAGGTATTTTATGAGCCCAAAGAGGAATTGGGTGAGAGATTTTGGTCACATGTGCTTTAGTAAAAAAAAAAAACAAACAAAACCAAAAACCATAGCAGTAACTAGGGCTGGCACTGGAGTGGAACAGGGCACAGAGGCCGGGAGGTCAGAAGACACCTGGGATGAGCCTGGGCCAGAGTCAGCTGGTGGCCTGGAAGGTGGGCCATGCCCCTGCAGCCCTTACTTAGACCTGAGGATTTTCTATCGTCATAAGATTGGCAACAAGCTCCACACACCTCAAAGACAAATGTGCTAGCTTAAACTACATCAGCCATGTGAAGGAATATTGTTCAGCCATAAAAGGTGTCTACAGATAATTTGTAAAAATGTTATAAAGATTATCTTAAAAAAAAAAGATTTTCGTATACATTGCTGACAGAAGTGTAAATTAAGGTAATCCCTACTAGGGTAATTTGGCAACACTTCTCAAAATTGCAAATGCCCAGAGTCTTTGATCCAGCAATTCTACTTGGAGTGGCTCATTTTAATGCATCTGACCCCCTTGCAAAGGACCTCCATGTCCATCAATAGCGGACTATTGAGTGGCAGTCCATCCGTATCAGGGAGTACGATACAGTGATGAAAAAGAACAGAGACTCAATATACAGATTCACAAAAATCTTTAAAACCGATTGGAGAAATAAAGTGAGCTGTGAGAACAGTATCTATGCTACCTTGTGTAGAGAAAATATTTAGAAAGGATATTTACAGAGGTATTTGCTTGTATGTTATAGAATAACTGTGGATATATAGAATTATATTAATTATAGATATAATATATATTATAGAATTATATTAATATATTATAAAATATATATCATAAACTGGAAACAGGGAGCTGCTGGAGAGTGGAATGGACAGTGGAGGGCACGCTTCATCAGATGCCCGTCTTTTGAATGCTGCATCCTATGGATGTTTTTCCTCCAACCTTGAGGCCAAAGTGGAATTTTCCAAACTCCTCGGAGCTGTTTTGGGAAGCTGGGGTGGACTGCGAATCGCCATTCCCGAAGGGCTGGCAGTGGGGCTTGGGTCCCTTTCCTCTCTGCTCACTGGATCTGGTGCAGCCCTTGCCCAGGTCTCTCCTCGTGGTGCCGGCCCACGATAGATCACTCCCTCCCTCCGGAACCTGGCTGCTGGGCAGCTCCTGGCGCCCACTCCGAGGGCCTAACCCCCTTCCCCTTCCGGAGCCACTTCCTCAGACTGCTCAGCCTCAGGGCAGGTTCCGCCGGGCTCTCCGCGGCGGGCGGGGGCGGGCCGTCCTCCCAGGGCTCCGCCTTAGCCCCGCCCCGCCCGCCCGCCCCCTCCGCCAGGGCCCGCCCCCACGTCAGCGGGGGCGGGGCCAAGGCGCTCCGGCCCCGCCCCCGGGAGCCTTCAGGGCGGGGAGCCCAGGAGCCCCGGGAACCGTCCGGACAAGGGCCGCGCTGACGGCCGCCGGGCCCCATGCCGGCCACCCCACCCGGCCCTCGGCCCCGCCGCCGGGAAGCCCCGGCCAGCGCCCCGACCCCGCGGCCCGCAGGGGGTCCCCCGGGAACCACGCACTCTGGACAACGTCAGGGAAGGGACAAGCCCTTTCTGGGACCTGAGGGAGTGGGGGCGGCGGGGAAGCTCCGGGGTCCCCGGAGTCTACGTCCTCCGCCTTCACCTCGCGCAGGGTCCTCCCTCTCGGCATCCCTCCCCGCGTGACTGTCCCCGCCTGTCCCGGGGACCGACGGCTGCGGCGGGGCGTGGGGAGTGCTGGAGCCAGGTATTAGGGGTCTGGTGGACCTGGCGGTAGTAGTGGTCCCCAGAACCGGCCCGCGAGGTGGTGGACGGGGGTCAGGGTGACGCGGCCCTTGGCTGGCGCCCAGGACGCCTCCAAGTACCAGGTGTGTGGCGCCGGGGGCCCTCCACCCCAGGGTCTTCTCCATAAAGGAGGGGCAGGGAGTGCTCCCAGAAGGGCAGTCCTCCCACTGGCTCCGGTCCGCGCTCCCGGGCGGACTCAAGCCTCGATCACCTATGACAGGCTTCAGTGGATAGGCCACAGCTCCTTGGCCCAGGGCTTCCGAGAGCGCGGGAGGGAGTTCACTGGCAAAAGTTCTCAAACTTGGCTGCATAACAGAAACTCCGGAGAACTTAAAAAAAAAAAAAAGAATCCAGCGTCCAAATCCATGAAATCGGAACCTGGGATGGGATCCCCAAGGTCTCCACTGTGCAGCGAAGGTGGAGGGCCAGCGGTGTTGATGAAACCAGAGGGACCAGGAAGGGCAGGTCACTCGAGGTCTCAAGTCAGCAAGGCATCTCGGGCCAAGACCAAGCCAGGGAATGCTCCAGCCCTGAGCTGCTCCCCTAGGCCTGGATTACATTTAGTTCCCCTCCCCCAGACAGCCAGGAAGCCTTCCGGAACCTGTCGGAGGCTCCACAGGGGCTCCCATTGTCACAAATCATCTTTGTGCCAGAAGCCTTCCAGGGCAGGGCAGGGCAGGGCAGGGCAGGGGTACCCCCTGTGCTCCAGCTCAGGGAACCAGGGTGTGCGCACAGACTCCAAGGGCAGGGTCAGGTCTTTACAGGGGGCTGGGAGAGAGGATCCATGACTAGGCAAGTTAGAAGGGCCTCCCAGAACACGGACCAGGGAGGAAACTGTGTGCAAAACCCAGCAATGTCCCGGGTTTTGCTGTGGAGTGAGGTTTCAAGATCTGGGCAATGGCCTCTGCGGGCCCGCACTGAGCCTAGCTTAGCAGAGGGAGACTATACAACATTGAGCAGCCCCCCACACCTGGCCCCATTTCCAAGGGTTTCCCTGCCACAGAGGAACCCAGCCCAGTACTGCTGATCAAAATACACCTTTTCAACCTGAAAGTATTCAAAGGGGTCCGTCTTTAGGGTGTTTCTTTCAGAAACATTTAACAGTTTGGTATTTCCACTTAAGACAAACTTTTCTTTCAAATTTTGCAGAATCCTGAAAGTAGGAGCCAGGGAGTACATATTCGCAGCATAGTTCTATATAAATATGGATTGGAATCACTTCCTGAAACTAATTTCCAGAGGTTTTACTACAAGGAAATGTGGACCTCTCAATAGGCACAGAAATACCTGGAGGAATGGGGCTCTGGCTGAGGGGGATGTCAAGAAAATCACTGTGGTGTGCTCTGCCCCTCAACTGTCTACCTGCAGGTCCCTAGAGTTCATCAGGAAGGCTATATACAGATGGGAAGAGAAAAGAATATAAAAAGTTAAGCAGGTATCATGCCCTAACTTGGGATGAGGCTGCTCGTTTTCTAGGACTTTTACTTGAAACCACTGAACGCTGGGTAGCTTGTGCTGAACAAATATTTAACAGAAGCCTTCAGATACAGGTGCCTAGAAGGGAAAACATCCAAGTTTTCCTTGGTGACAAAGTGTGGCAACTACGGTTTCATCTTCCAAAGGGGAACACAACACCAGCTGCTTCTCTTTTGGGTGGGGGTGGGGGGCTGAGGGTGGGGAAGGGCCAATGCAAGACTTCTTTTTCGGTCAGCAAGGACAGGGGTGGGCTGCAAGACGCATCCCTGGAGGAGCACTGGTTATTTCTGTGTTTCACAGGCATCCACCAGGTGCTTAATTGCTTGGGAGGCTGATGTGGGCTGAGAGCCTGCAGGCAGCACTGAGGAGACACCGAAACACCAAAGCCGCCGCTGCCACCACCGGCTGATGCAAGTTTTATTGAGACAATGTACAAACAGGCCATGGAAACAAGGGTTCTGATGCCGGGACCAGTAACGTAAAATGAATACAAAAATAAAAAGGCACTAATCTGTTAAGAAAAGACACTCGATGTTCTAAGAATATAAGTCATTTAATACTGTTAATTTTATAGCACAAAATAAAACAAGCTATGATCCCCAAAAATAATTTTAAAAGCTTACACAGAAAATATTATTGCCTGAAGTTTATGATCTTTAAGTTACAGGTCAAAAGTTTTGTGTTGTTGTTGTCATTTTAAAACACACAGTGAAGACCGTCTAGAAGCAAGGCCACTGTTCCTCCTGCAGAGACAACGACCCTGTCTCAGGGAACTGTCCTTCTACTCCTTTAGAATATACAACCAGCTCAGTTTCCACACTGATAGCAGTTAACCAGGGACAGAGGTCTCTGGTCCCAGAGGGTGGAGTTTGAGGCAGAGCTCAGTGGTGTCCACAGAAAGCATTAGTCTTAGGTACTGTGTTAAAACAATCGAAAAGTCACTCATTTTAAGAGGTTAATGAACATAATATTAAAGGATTAAATTATAAACACCTGGCACAAAAACACATCATCCCTTTTCAAAAATAAAATGGTCATATTCCTCTGAGCAAACATTACAAGAGCAGTGGCCGTCTGCCTTGGCCTGTCTTGTCTGTAAACAGCTGTAAAAGAAAGCACGGAGCCAAGGATCCTTGAGCTCCAAGGAGGGGAGCAGCTGTCCTTCCCCCCTTTCAGTTTTCCAACCATGAGCACAGGTGGTGTCTTGTATGGGTGATCAAAGTTGTCAAATGGCAGCTCGTCGACACGTGCTCCTCTTTAACCATGCCATCAGGTGGTACACCACACCACAAAGAAATGACAAGGAGGACTCCTGTGTTGGAGGTCCTTTTCAGGATAAATAAGTTTTGAGTCAAACTGTCAATGCCCTTTAGTTCGTAATTTGTTCAGTTCCCAAGTGAGTTAATTTAACATCCAAATATTTTCTTAAGTGACACACAGTAGAGCAGAGCAAGTAGCAATAATGAACAATCCTAAAAGGAGACCAACCACGGAGGGAAGGCAGCTCCTCTGGAAGAAAAGCATCGCTTTCTGAAACAGGAAGTTTTCCCCAATCACTGGGGAACCCAAGCACGAAGCTGAGGTGAGAGTGCTGTTTTTTGTCTATTTAGTGTGATGAAGAGAAATTCCCTGCCTGATAAAAAAACTAATAAGGTCCTAAGTCAAAAAGGTACTACACTTTTGGCACATATCTGGAGAGTTCAGAACTCAAGACTCACCTTATTTCAGGCTCCCAGTCTCCTGGGCAGCCCTGGAGACATGTACATAGGTTGAAGTGACAAGCAGACTTATTATGAAGCCAAAGTAGATCTGTAGGGTGTTCTGATTCTGAAGTGCTCCACATGAGGTGGGTCTTGTTATGGGTCAGGAGACAAGGCTGAAGGGAAGTCTTGCTTTCCAAAATGCCCACATACTTCCTGAGTACTCCGAACCAACTACTGTCACCAAAAGGTGCTAAGCCCCTCAGCTAAACTTGGTTTAAGAAAGCCGTAAGGTTTGTGCCCTCTCTGAACAAGGCACATAGCACATACTCCACCTTCTGTGGGACAACCCCTTTAGTACCGGGCCACTGGCTGCAAGGTGAACACTGTGTCCACGCAGGCAGAGGGAATTGCTGCCACATGTGTGCCACTTACTGTGGGAGCTGGGGGCGGGGGGGGGAGCTAAACTCAGAATAAGAGGCAACTACAATGGACAGGCACCTTCAGAGCAAGACGTGGCCACAGTGCTCACTGATTAGGGAGAGCAGACTGCATTTTTATCAGGAAAACCACAGACAGGTAGCCACAGTGATATTTTTTTCCAATTGATCATTATTAACTTTGTCATGGGAACACTTGCAAGATTCTTCAATATGGCAGTTATCTACCTAATGGAATACTGATTTAAGGAGAGATTGAAAAAATGGCTGCTTTGCTGGTTCTGTCACCAGAATATATACATATACTGCTCTAATTCAAAACCTAAGACCGTTAGGAGACAGGGCCAGGGCTATAGCAGCCGCTCAGCAAATGATGCAGTCACTCACTCAGTAGGTGGCTGCTACATTTCCAGGTCTGCTGTATTCATTCTGAGCTGAGGCATGTCTTCATCAGTTTCCAGAAGGGAGAGCAGACTGAACTGCATGAAGGTTCCAGAATCCTAGTCTGCTATGTACACCAGACAACGAATCAGCCACACCTTTGTACCCAGCTGGCTTGTGTGAATAGCCCTCTTTTAGCTAACAAGGAAATGTTTACATCAAATTGCTAAATCGCTAATGGTTCTCCCAAGTCACTAAAATCTTAGACATCAGATGCATTAACCAATTTCCAGAACTTGAACTTTCTTTGCCTGGGAGCATCTCAGACACAGAGACTGGGGAACCAGTATTAGCAGCACCATCTTTCTCTGGCAGCTTTGTGAGCTTGGCCTGCAGCAGCGAGGAGTGAGCCTCAGTGAGTAGAATTTAGATTCATTAATGAAGTCAATGATTCTATGAACAACCTCACTTTTTAAAGAAATTTAATTCCTATACCTTAAAGGGGTGTATTCACTGAAACACTGGACAGAAAACTAGCCAAGTGCTTTCCCCCATTGTTCCTGTCATCACTGACAAAGTAAGCAAAGTCTTCCCCAAATCACCCCCTACTCTGGTGCTTTTGGGGAAAATGTAATCCAAGGAGCCAGGCACACAAGCTTGGCACATTACAACTGACTTTTGTGGGTTGTTTACTACATGGCAAAACAGGTACAACTGGCAGCCAAGACAATAAAGGCCTCTGCTTCAGGGTTGTGTTTTGTTTTGTTTTTCCATATTCCTTTAGTTACAGCAGCTTCAGTTTGGGAAGCTCAGAGGCACGTGTCATTCCTTACAATATCACAAAAATCCAACCTGCTACTTAAAAACCTGTTCAGAACACACAAGTCTAATTAAGTCTTCCAAAACCAAACGAAAAGGAAAAAAGAGCCAGATTTGGGGAGTTTAGGACAGAATTCCCTCTTCTTTAAGGTCCATTTGCTCTGTTCTTCAAAGGAAAAACAAAACGGCGACTGAACCATTGCTTTGTGGAACAGCAACGTGCAATGTCTCACCATGGCCTCAAGCTCCATCTGATGAACATGACAGAAATCAGTCACAAGTACAAACAGGGCAGTGACGAGAAGACCGACCCTTTCCTCATCAACTTCTCTCCACTTGTGTGCTTCCACCAGTATATCCAGTTTATGATCCAAAAGAACTCTAATATCTGCTACTCTTTGACAATACGACTATGATACAAATGCCGAGGCAGCCACTGTGCATTCCAAATGTGTATGAGAGACCGCCACTCTGCAGAAAGCTGGACATCGGCAATGCAGTGTAACTTGCCTATGAGAGAGAATGCTTTCCCACTTCAAAGGAGACTATGACAGGCAGAACAAGGAAGCAGCAGGAAACAGGCAACAGTAATCACTCGTTTTCATCAGGGTTTTGAGGGTCAATGATTTTGACATGCGTAAAGGGGAAAAGCCCTTTGCGCCCATTCACTTCGCCTTCCCATTGGCCATTTATATTCATCCTTGTGACTTTCACAATGTCACCAACCTGTAAGGATGGAGAAAGAAGACACAGTCAGCATTTTCTCTGCAAACTAAAAAAAAAAAAAAAAAAAGTTTAACCCATACATACTGTTCTATCCAAAGGAACCTATAGCATTTTTAAAGTTTTTTTTTTTTGGGGGGGTGCATAAACCTAAAATCAAGCAGTGCCAAAGACACAATGTGGGGGGACCTGGGTGGTCAGTGGTTGAGAATCTGCCATCAGCTCAGACTGTGATCCTGGGGTCCTGGGATCGAGTTCGGCATCAGGCTCCCCAGAGGGAGCCTGCTTCTCCCTCTGCTTCTGTCTCTGCCTCTTTCTCTCTGTGTCTCTGATGAATAAATAAAAATCTTAAACAAAAACAAAAACAAAGACACAAGGTGCTACCATAAGCGTGCTGTCCTCCTCAGCTGGTGAGAATGTGTATTTTTTTTTTTAAATTTTTTTATTTATGATAATCATACAGAGAGAGAGAGAGAGGCAGAGACACAGGCAGAGGGAGAAGCAGGCTCCATGCACCGGGAGCCCGACGTGGGATTCGATCCCGGGTCTCCAGGATCGCGCCCTGGGCCAAAGGCAGGCGCCAAACCGCTGCACCACCCAGGGATCCCGAGAATGTGTATTAAGTGAAGGACCTTCTGAGCATAAAAGCAACTTTTCTCCCTATGTCAGTTATTAACTCCCAACAGGAAAGAAATGAACACTTAACTACTCTCAGGATGGTTGAAGTGAAATCACACACAAAAAAAGGGTATTAAAAAAAAAATCTATCTCCACCCTAATATACATGGGATGGAAATGCTGTCACCAACAAGACCTCAGTTACCAAGCCACCCCCCTCTCCTGCCCCAGGCAGCAATAATGTCTCCCTGATTTGTCCATTGCCTGCCCCTCTGTGGGGCCATCACAGGGAAAGGAAGCCCAACTCTGGGCATCTATCTTTTTCAGCCTACTTTAAACTTCAGGGTGGGAGGAATTCTATCTATTGTGAGAGGACAGGCACCAGTTAGGGACTGCTCCACTCATTAAGGAGAAGGCAGGAATTTTGTTTTGGAAGTGGTTTTCAAATTGTTCTGGAGACCCACAGAACTCTAGGGAGGTATTTTAAGGGCCCAACAAGTGTCTGGGCTTTCAACTTTTTAAACCTTTATTTATAAAGTTATAATAGAAAAAAGTATACTGAAATGCACCACTGCTAAACTAACCTGTGCTGCCTGCTACCTGCTTTTCATGCAGATCTCTCTTGGAATTAAACTGCTTTCATCATGTATTTGAAGACTCCCCCCAAATGACAAGGTAAAGGTTAAAAGATTCCTATCACTGCTCCAACAACACACATTCAGAAATAACCTGGGTGCTGAAGTGGATATCAGACTGCATCTATCATTCATATTATTTCCAATTTTTCCTGCCCATTTTAACAGTTAACTGTCCTGACTTTTTTATTTTTTTTTTATTTTTAATTT
Organism: Canis aureus; assembly: GCF_053574225.1. Lineage (NCBI taxonomy): Eukaryota > Metazoa > Chordata > Mammalia > Carnivora > Canidae > Canis > Canis aureus. The sequence goes on along the minus strand of NC_135637.1, from coordinate 34,421,142 downwards.
TTATTTATTTATGATAGTCACAGAGAGAGAGAGAGAGGCAGAGACACAGGCAGAGGGAGAAGCAGGCTCCATGCACCGGGAGCCCGACGTGGGATTCGATCCCGGGTCTCCAGGATCGCGCCCTGGGCCAAAGGCAGGCGCCAAACCGCTGCGCCACCCAGGGATCCCCCTGTCCTGACTTTTTAGCAAATTCTTAGAAATCTCAACTTTAAATTTTTTTTTTAACTTTGAAAATTTCATTGGGAAAAAAGGGTCTTCTGCTAAAACTATGGTCCAGCAAGCTTGACTACTAGCCTGGATTCCAGAGGGGACAATGCAGCTTTAGAAGTCCACCGGCACACAGCTCTGCTGGCACACTTCATGCGAATTGTGCCAGAATGGCTTTGCTGCCATTCGTGTGAAGGCCGACCTCCTTCCTCCTGCCCCATCCCTGCTCCAACCCCCTGAAGCTCAGAGGTGTTGGGCCCAGCCCCATCGCCTCTCTTGGTTACCAGGGAGGTCAATGCCCTCTGAGGAAAAGGAGGTATGTTTTCTGAGGCAAATATGAAAGTCATTTGGATTAGTTTATGAGATGGCTAAGACTCAAGCAGAAACACTAAAATCCAGTAATGTGGTTGTTTAAACATAGGTATCTATAAAACAGAACAAAACAAGAAACAAAAAGCTAAAACAAAAGGGATGCCTGGGTGGCTCAGCTGTTTGGGGGTCTGACTCTTGGTTTCAGCTCAGGTCATGAACCCAGGGTCCTGGGATCGAGCCCTGCATTGGGCTCCCTGCTTGTGGGGTGTCTGCTTCTCCCTCTCCCTCTGCTAGTGCACGCTCTCTCTCTCTCAAATAAACGAATGTCTTGGGATCCCTGGGTGGCGCAGCGGTTTGGCGCCTGCCTTTGGCCCAGGGCACGATCCTGGAGACCTGGGATCGAGTCCCACATCGGGCTCCCAGTGCATGGAGCCTGCTTCTCCCTCTGCCTATGTCTCTGCCTCTCTCTCTGTGACTATCATAAATAAATAAAAATTAAAAAAATAATAAATGAATGTCTTTAAAATAAACAAATCCTCAAAAACCAAACCAAACCAAAAAAAAAAAAAAGGTAAGGTGCATAAAATGAGGAAAACTTCAATTAACAGAGACCTAAACTCTAGACTCCAACACCTATTTAGACCATGGTCCAAACAGAAGATCAGCCCTTTCTTTTTAAGATTTTATTTATCCATTGGCCGGGGTGGGGGTGGGGGTGGGGGCACCAGCGACAGTGAGCAGTGAGGGAAAGGGAGAGAAAATGAAGCTGACTGAGCACAGAGCCTGACATGGGGCTTGATCTCCCAACTCTAAGATCATGACCTCAGCTGAAACCAAGAGTTGAACGCTTAACCAACTGCACCACCCAGGCAACCCAAGATCAGCCATTTCTAAGACAGCATCAAGAAATTTATAGGGGGGGTTTACAGACATGTTGCCCCAAGATTTTATTTATGAGATAGAGAGCACACGAGCAGAGTGAGAGGCAGGAGAAAAGACTCCCCGCTGGGCAGAGAGCTTGACCTCTGGACCAGAGGACCCAGTCCTTGGACCCAGGACTCCAGGATCATGACGAGAGGTGGAGGCAGATGCCCAACCCACTGAACCATCCAGGCACCCCCAGGCCTGTTTTGCTTTGTTTTGTTTTTTCAATTCAATGGACACCGTGAGTCAGGGACCCTTTTTCACAGAGGTTTTTACTTGCAGAGCTTCTTCAGAGTTGTTATTATTACTCTTGATCCCCAATGTACACTAACGTTCTATAAGGCAAGGCAGGCTGACACAACAGATCTAAGAGTCTGAACCTCTCCATCATCACAAAGTGCTGGTTTATCACAAAGCAGAGGTAAAAACCAAGGAGCATCCAGTGCTGGTCATCTGTGTTCTTGCCACCTTGCAGAGTGTAAAGGCAGCATGGCCTACCTGTGCCTAGGACCACTCAACCTTCCACTTTCAGCCTCTTCTCACCGAGACACTCACTGCGTTTAATGGTCTATCTTCACAACTTCCCCTCGTGATCGCAGACTGACTGCTCTGAATTTTCTACCTCTCTGCTCTCCATTTTTTATTCTACCATTTTACTTGTGATTCTCCAAATATACTGAGAAAAATGCAGTCACTATATTTAGGTGGAAAATAGCACTATTAACAAATGAAACCTCTCACACCTTGTGGAAACCAGCTTGAACACTTGACAAATGAAAATGGGTAAAAAGAACTTTAAAACCATGAGGCGGGATCCCTGGGTGGTGCAGCGGTTTGGAGCCTGCCTTTGGCCCAGGGTGCGATCCTGGAGACCCGGGATCGAATCCCACATCGGGCTCCCGGTGCATGGAGCCTGCTTCTCCCTCTGCCTGTGTCTCTGCCTCTCCCTCTCTCTCTCTCTCTCTCTCTGTGACTATCATAAATAAATAAAAATTAAAAATAAAATAAAATAAATAAAATAAATAAGACCATGAGGCTCCTTGGTTGTAACACAGTACAAATTTAGTTTAAAAAAAAAAATTGCCCTAGGGCAGCCCCAGTGGTGCAGCGGTTTAGCGGCGCCTGCAGCCCAGGGCGTGATCCTGGAGACCCGGGATCGAGTCCCACGTCAGGCTCTCTGTGTGGTGCCTGCTTCTCCCTCTGCCTGTGTCTCTGCCTCTCTCTCTCTGTCTCTATGAATAAATAAAATAAAATCTTTAAAAAAAAAAAAAGAAAAAAAATTTGCCCTAGTAAGTTCCTTTCTAAATTGTGACTCAAATGCCTCTATAGGAGCACCACTAATTCAACTCCATGGTAAGATGCCTTATAAAGAGTTATCTAGTAATTAAGAATTAGATTCTGGGGTGCCTGGGTGGCTGTCATTTAAGAATCCAACTCCTGATTTCAGCTCAGGTCGTGATGTCAGGGTCATGAAAATCGAGCCCTGTGTCAGACTCTGCACTCAGCACAGCGTCGGCCTGAGATTTTCCTTTCTCTCTCTGCCCTCCAAACCCCTACCCTACTCATGTGCACATGCTCTCTCTAAAATAAAATAGATAAATCTTAAAAAGAATTAGACTCTTAAAATCTTTTATTTATTTTTAAAAGTAGGCTCTAGGTCCAATATAGGGCTTGAACTCATGACCCTGAGACCAAGAGTTGCATATTCTCTTGCAATATGGTAAGAAGTTCTGAGACAAAATAAAATGTACTCTAGCATTCATATTTTTGTAGTCAAGTACTAGATATATATAGGAGAAAGAGAGGGCGTAAAAAGCCAACTACATGTATTTATAGATTAGCAGATTATTATTATTACAAATTATTTTCAAACTCATGTCACAGGCTCAACAGAAATAATTCAGTTAGTCGAACAATTAAATTTTCTTTTTAAAGATTTTATTTATTCAAGAGAGGCACACACACACACAGAGAGAGAGAGAGAGAGAGAGAGAGAGAGAGAGGCAGAGACACAGGCAAAGGGAGAAGCAGGCTCCATGCAGGAAGCCCAACGTGGGACTCAATCCCAGGACTCAAGGATCACGCCCTGGGACGAAAGGAGGCACTAAACTGCTGAGCCACCCAGGGATCCCGAACAATTAAAATTTAAAGGGAAAGACCGATAATTCTATTTTTGAGATTTGCAATAAAATTTAAGTTGGCCCTTTCATAAAGATGGCGCCAAAGGCGAAGAAGGAAGCCCCTGCCTCTCCCAAAGCCAAAGCCAAAGCCAAAGCCAAAGCCAAAGCCAAGGCTTTGAAAGCTAAGAAAGCAGTGCTGAAAGGCATGCAGTCACCAAAAAAAAGATCCATGTGTCACCTACATTCCAACGACCCAAGACCCTGCTGTCTCGAAGGCAGCCCAAATATCTTCGAAAGAGCGCCCCCAGAAGAAACAAGCTTGACTGATCACTATGCCATCATCAAGTTGCCCCTGACTACTGAGTCAGCCATGAAGAAAACAGAAGACAACAACACACTTGTGTTCATTGTGGATATAAAGGCCAATGAGCACCAGATCAAACAGGCTGTGAAGAAGCTCTATGACATTGATATGGCCAAGGTCAACACCTTGATCAGGCCTGATGGAGAGAAGAAAGCATATGTTTGACTGGCTCCTGACTATGATGCTTTGGATGTTGCCAACAAAACTGGGATCATCTTAACTGAGTCCAGCTGGCTATAAATCTAAATACAAATTTTTTCACCATAAAAGAAAATTAAGTTGTAAAAAATATTAATTTGTAAAGTACCCAGTGGAAAAAAAATTACAACTGAAAAGACACGTTTCTCTGATTTTTGTCTTAAAAGGAAATAATAATTTGATGGATAGATTATTTTTATTTATTTTTATTTTTATTTTTTTAAGAATTATTTATTTACTCAGAGAGAGCAAGAGAGAGGCAGAGACACAGGCAGAGGGAAAAGCAGGCTCCATGCAGGAAGCCTGACGTGGGACTCAATCCTGGATCTCCAGGATCACACCTGGGCTGTAGGCGGCAGCCACCGGGGCTGCCCCGAATAGGTAAGATTTATTTTTTATTTTATTTTATTTTTTTAAAGATTTTATTTATTTATTCATGATAGTCACACAGAGAGAGACAGAGAGGCAGAGACACAGGCAGAGGGAGAAGCAGGCTCCATGCACCGGGAGCCCGACGTGGGATTCGATCCCGGGTCTCCAGGATCGCGCCCTGGGCCAAAGGCAGGCGCCAAACCGCTGCGCCATCCAGGGATCCCTGGAATAGGTAAGATTTAAATAATAAAACTTAAGGACGCCTGGGTGGCTCAGTGGTTGAGCATCTGCCTTCGGCCCAGGGCATGATCCCAGTCCCGGACTGAACTTCCTGCGAGGAGCCTGCTTCTCCCTCTGCCTCTCTGCCTACATCTCTGCCACCTCTCTGTCTCTCTCATGAATAAATAAATAAAATCTATTAAAAAATAGTAATAAAAACTAAATTTTAAATATTTGGGAAATATAGATTGTTTTATGATTAGTGCCTGGAGTCCAAGTATTGCTCTTTCTCCAAATCATAATATTTTAATTTATAGATAGTAGAAAACGTTTTTCTTACTCATATGTGGGGAAAATCATGCCAATTTAAGAAAAATTTCATGTTCCTTTATAGAAAGCGGACCAAGTAATTATATTATTATGAGAGAGAGAGAGAATATGCTAGCGCACGCACACCAGAGAGAAAGCACTCGCATGAGTTGGGGGGGGGGGGAAGAGGGAGAGGAGGAAAGAGAATCTTAAGCATGCTCCACGCCCAGTGCAGAGCCTGACATAGGACTCTAACTCATAACTCTGAGATCATGACCTGAGTCGAAATCAAGAGTTGGTCATTTAACTGATTAAGCCACTCAGGTGTCCCTTTTGAGCCTTTTTCAGTGCAGGAACCTGCTATCTCATGTTTGGAGCACAAGGAGGCTAAGGAGATGAAGAGCTTCACTGTCTGGCCTTTCTCTCCAACATACAACATTCTTTACCTCCCTTTGACCCAGGAAAACAGACTGCCTCTGTCTTTATTTTTAAAATAATGAAATAGGGGGATGCCTGGGTAGCTCAGCGGTTGAGCATCTGCCTTTGGCTCAGGGCATGACCCCAGGGTCCCGGGATCAAGTCCCACATCAGGCTCCCTGCATGGAGCCTGCTTCTCCTTCTCCCTGTGTCTCTGCCTCTCTCATGAAAAAATAAAATCTTAAAAATAATAAAAATAGAATAAAATAATGAAATAGGAGAGCACCTGGGTGGTTCAGTTGGGTGTCAGACTCTTTGTTTTAGTTCAAGTCATGATCTCATGACTCCGTGCTTGGGACACCTGGTTCCCTTTGGTCTGCTTAAGGATTCTCACCCTCTGCCATTCCCCACGCCCCCCCGCCCCCAATAAATAAATAAATCTTTTAAAAAAATGATATAAAGAAAATCATGGATAGAAAGCTACTGATATCATTCTAAATTAACTTCTAGTTATTGTTAATGATCACAAAGAAAATACAATTAATGTATTAAAATAACTATACAACAAGGCAAGGACAAGTAAGAGAATGTGTAGGTATAAACGTGTAGGAGAATTCTGTGACGAAAGAGGGGACCCAGGTGAGCAAACACCCAGGTAGACTCTGCTGTACAAAGGATGATGGCTTCAGGGCACCTGGGCAGTCTGTAGGTAGTGAGCTGGCACTCAGAGCCAGATCCATTCTGCCAAGATGTTACATGAGGAAAAAAAAAAAAAGGCTAAGGCAAAAATGAGCTGAAACTGAAAACAAAGCTACTGTTTGAGGTTGATGAGTGTTGTTGACAGATAGTGGGCCCAGCAACTTAAGTTTTCGTTAGGTCCACTCATTTGATGTCCTACAAAAAATACTTTGGAATTTTGTCATTTTATCTATGCTTTCTCTATCTTCAACTGGACTCCAGGTGCCCAGAGAGCATACATTTTGCCTGAAGTCTGTAATCTTAGCCTGCCCTGGCTGATGTTTGATAAATATGAAAGAAAACAAAGTCTTACTTTCCTGAAAACCTGGCCTGGGGCAGCCCTCTTCCACATCTTGGGTGAGTGCACCCCTCCAGCCTGGGGGCAAGGAATATACTCTGACCCCAGGTTAATGCCTCCTCCCTGGTTTTCCTAGCCTCTCACTACCTGGGTTTATCAGTGTAGCCATCTTACCCTGATCTGTCTTCTATCATCTAATGTCACCCAGCCCAATCAGCCCAATTCCCAATCACTCTGGTCTCCTACAGCCAGAACCTACCTACCACACTCTGGCTATTGCTCCCACCATTTCATCATCAAGGAATACCTGCTGGTCCAAAGTTAGCAACACCAAGTCCAGTTCTCTACCTCTGATGTTTCATGGCACCTAATGTGGGAGACTTCACCTGCCCTTTTCACTCTCTGCTGCTCAGCTCTCCATTTTTGCGGTATTGTATAATATAACACTACTGCCAGGGGGGTACTTCCCATATGCATTTGTGGAAAGTAAAGCTCTGTGTGAGGTCAGATGCCTTGTTCTCCAGGATTCTGGCAGACTAGACCAAGGAGGCTCCATTCTCTGCTCTTCCATGGTCACCTCTTGGCTTCCAACACACACCACATGGCACTCTCTGAAAAGGAGAAACTTGTTTTGCTTATTTTATATTATTTTATTTATTATTTTATTTTATACTCCATGTTACAGTACTGTAAAGTACTTTCTGGAGAAGTCTGCAGAATCAAGGTTTAAAAAAGAAGGGGCAGCCTGGGTGGCTCAGTGGTTTAGCGCCCCCTTCAGCCCAGGGTGTGTCCCTGGAGACCGAGGATAGAGTCCCACGTCGAGCTCCCTGCATAGAGCCTGCTTCTCTCTCTGCTTGTCTCTCTGTCTCTCTCTCTGTGTCTCTCATGAATAAATAAAATATTAATAAATAAAATAAAATAAGAAGAGAGGAGTGCCTGGGTGGCTCAGTCTGTTAAGCGTCTGCTTTCGGTTTAGATCATGATCCCAGGGTCCTGGGATCAAGTGCCGCATCAAGCGCCCAGCTTATTGGGGAATCCACTTCTCCCTCTACCCCTCCCCACTGGTCGTGTTCTCTCTCTCAAAAGAGAAAAAGAAAAGTGCAGGTTGATGTCCCCCATCTGCTGGGGATACACAGATGGCCAAGTAGAGAAGAAAGGTCTTGGGAGGACAGCAGTAACAGGCACAGGGGTCTAAGGATAGTAGAATACAGTCCCTCACCTTTTTTTTTTTTTAAGATTTTCTTTATTTGAGAGAGAGAGAAAACACATGATAGAGTAGGAGCAGGGGTAGAGGGAGAGAGAGAAGATCCCTCCCCGCTGAGTAGGGAGCCAGATGTGGGGCTCCCTCCTAGGAACCTGAGATCATGATCTAAGCCAAAGGCACACACTTAACCCACTTAGCTATCCACGCACCCCATCTCATGCCTTCTAATTAATTTATGATTCTGACAGTCTTTATAAGACACTTTCCACACCATTCTACATCATCAATTTAATAAGATTTACTGCATATCTATTGCAGCTCAGTTCTCATCTTCAAGGAACCTCTGTCTCACTGTGGGATACACAATAATCTACTGTCCAGATGTGGTAGATGTTCAATGAATGTTTGTTAGAGAATAAACAATACAAAAAGCAGCAAGTGGAAGAAATACAGTACTGAGTCCAAGCTGCAGAGCACAGGAGCAGGGAGCTATTGCTTTGACCTAGGGAACCTTGACCAGTAGAGATAAGTCAAGGTTCAGGCTAGGAAGAGAGAATGAATGGGAGACATGTGATGGCCACCTGACATTAAAGCCACATTCTGGCCTTGAAGGAGCTCTCACATGTGAAAACATAGCATGTCATTCTTCATGCTCTTTCTAGCTCAGTCCAAGACCCTTCATATGGGGAATAACCCTAGAATACCAACACAGAAAAGATGCCCTGGCTGTGTTATGCTGCCTGCTGCCCACAGTTACAGGCCTGGCTATGGACCAGCTTCTTTACTGCTCCACTGAAGAATGCTTGGGCTCAGATGCCATCTTGCTGCTCCTCTCTTCACTCCCAATTCTGGTACAATGCCCTTCCTTTGGCTTCACGATAGAAGGACTGAGTCCAAAGAACCACTCACTTCAGAGAGCAGATTGACCTCAAAGTTGGTGGATATCAACTCAGTTCAAGGAGCACTCTAAGCCTGGAAGATAATGGCTGATCCTATCAAAAGATCAAGAGGAGACACATATCTTATTAAATGTCACCCTATGACAACCCTGATTATTACTAGAACTGCCACACTATTATCTTTGTACCGGGGTGCACTCAGCACTTGGGAAGTGCACACATCAACTCTAAAATCAAGCACACATCAGTAGGACACCCCAGTCACCCTCATGCTTTGTGTCTAGTGAGGACCATGCAAGAAGGCAAGACAACACTTCCAATGCTAGTAATAGTTTCTATAGCTCTACTCGTCCAGAGCATAAACAGAAGAGCACTGGCAATACTTCTACAGCCTGACTTCTGGTACTTGAGTCCAAGAGCAGTCAAAACCCTCGAGGGCCCAGGTACTGGCTGCCACAGCAGCTTTCTGCTTCCCCTACTCATTCAATCCGTCTCTTTTCCCCATTCAGATATTTTCAGACTGTATTCTCAGGTTACATAAAAATAAGATCAGAAGCACAGTAAGTTACAATGGAATCAGAAGTTCTAACTTGGGTGACATGAACATGTCTCAGATATCAAAGAACATCCCGGAAGTATATGCAGAAATGTATATAAGTGCATTAATGCATTTGTTTTCCTGGAGAAAGCTATCTTCAGATTGTAAAAGGGTTCCATAACCTCAAAAAGGTATAAAACACAACAAAAACCAACATCTTGCAACCACCAGGCAGTTTTAATTCTGCAACTTGTGGCTTTCATTTACTTGTTCAACAAATAGTGATTATTTATGTGCCAGGCCCCAGAAGGGTACAACAGAGAGCAAAGCAGATAACAGCCCTGCCCTCACGGAGCTGCCTGGGGTCTTCACCTGTTTTAACACTTGCCCTTGTGTTCTCTGTACACCAGTACCTGAATTAAAGCTACCAGAGCTGAAGAGGCTTTTAAGGGCTACAATGGTCCTTGTCCATGTACCCTGAGTAGCCGTCAAGTAGTCTCAGGTACTCTCTCCTAAAACTGATGCTACTTACTGGTTTTTAACACTGAAGACTTGTTCTATTCCCATTATCCTCCAGGGGAGCAATTTGATTTAAGAAGGCTGTTTACCAGTTAACACTTTTTATGAAAACAGGGATTTTATTTTAAGATGGTCCAGGGGTTAAAGGTATCACAGGCCAGTATGCTGTGATGCAAGAGAATGTGGGCTATGGAAAGGAAGGAGTAAAACTATCTCCATCTGCAGATGACAAGATCTTATATATAGAAAATTCCTAAGATTCCACAAGAAAGCTATTAGAGCTAATAAAATGCAGCAAAGTTACAGGGTACAAGATAAACAAACAAATACCAGTTGTGTTTCTGTAAGCCAGTAATGAACAATCAAGAACGCAATTCCACTGAGAGGTGCCTGGCTGGCTCAATTGGTGGAGCATGTGACTTGTTGATCTTGGGGCTGTGGGTTTGAGTCCCACGGTAGATACAAAGATAACTTAAAAAAGTAAAATCTTAAAAAACAAAAACACAATTCCATGGTACAATGCCATCTAAAAGAATAACTGGAAATACATTTAACTTAAATAAAACACTTGTACACTGAACACTACAAAATACTGCCAGAAAAAAATTAAAGAAGACTTAAGTAAATGGCAAGACATCTTGTGTTCACGGATAGGAAGCCTCAGTATTATCAAGATGTCAACACTAACCAGAGATCTACAAGTTCAACACAATCCCTATCAAAATTCTAACATTTTTTTGCAGAACTGGAAAGGATGATCTTCAAATTCACGTGGAATTGTAAGATACTCTGAATAGCTAAAACAATCTTGAAAAAGAAGAACAAAGTTGTTAGACTTCTACTTCCTGACTTCACAACTACTACACGAAGATACAGTAATCAAAAAAGTGGTCTTGGAGGGACACCTGGGTGGCTCAGCGGTAGGGCATCTGCATTCACCTCCGGCTGTGATCCCAGAGTTCTGAGATTGAGTCCCACATGGGGCTCCCTGCAGGGGGCCTGCTTCTCCTTCTACCTGTGTCTCTGCCTCTCTCTCTGTGTCTCTCATAAATAAATAAAACCTTTTAAAAAAAAGTGGTATTGGGGGGCACCTGGGTGGCTCAGTCTGTTTAGCGGTCGACTTTTGATTTTGGCTAAGGTCATGATCTCAGGATCATGGGATCGTACACTGGATACTTCAGCTCCACACTCAGCAGTAAGTCTGCTGGGGATTCTCTCTCTCCCTCTTTCTCTGCCCTTCCTCCTGTTCATGCACATACTCTCTCAAATAAATAAGTAAATCTTAAAAACAAAATACTGTGGTATTGGCACCCAGACATACATATAGACCAATGGAATAGAACTGAGAGTTCAGAAGTTAACACACACATTTATGACCAAATGATTTTTCTTAAAGATTTATTTATTGGGGGCGGAGGGGGTGGGTAGAGCATTGGGGGTAGGGGTAGGGCAGGAGAATCTTCCAGCAGACTCCCTGCTGAGTGTGGAGCCTGAATGGGGCTCAATGCCACAACCCATTAGATCACAACCTGAGCCAAAACCGAGTTGGACACTCAAACAACTGAGCCACCCAGGTGCCCCTAATACTAAATGATTTTTGACAGGAGTGCCAAATTCATTCAAATAAGGAAAGAACAATCTCTTCAACAAATGGTACTGGTACAATTGGATTTTCACATGCAAAAGGAAGGATTTGGACCACTACATCAGACTACATACCAAAATTAACTCACAATGGAGAAATAATTACATATAAGAGCTAAAACCATAAAACTCTTAGAAGAAAACACTGGGTAAATCTTCATGACCTTTAATTTGGTAAGGGATTATTCAGTATGAATCAAAAGCATGAGTAGCAAAAGGAAAATCAGGTAAATTGGATTTCATCAAAATTAAGAATGTGCATTGGGGCATCTGGGTGACTCAGGTCACAATCTCAGGGTCCTGGGATTGAGTCTTGCATTGGGCTCCCTGCTCAACAGGTAGTCTGCTTGTTCCTCTTCCTTTCCCTCCTCTCCCTCTCCCTTCTCCCCACTGCTTGCATGCATACTCTCAAATAAATAAAAATCTTTAAAGAAAAAAATTAAAAAAGAACGTGCATCAAAGCAGACTATCAAGAAAACAAAAAGAAAACCTACAGAAGGGGAAAAAACATGAATTTAATATCCAGAATATATAAAGAACTCCTAAAGTTCAACAACAACAAAAAACAAACAACCTGATCAAAATATGGGCAAAAGACTTGAGCATTTTTGCAAAGATATAAAAAATAGCCAAGCAGCATATGAAAGGATGTTCTATTTATTTTATTTTTTAATGCATTATTTTATTATTATTTTACTTTATTTTTTCATGAGAGATGGGGGTGCGGGGAGAGTAAGAGAGAGGGAGGCAGAGACACAGGCAGAGGAAGAAGCAGGCTCCATGCAGGGAGCCTGATGTGGGACTCGATCCCAGACTCCAGGATCATGCCCTGGACCAAAGGCAGGCTCTAAACCACTGAGCCACCACCCAAGGATCCCTCAACATTATTATTAATTATAGAAATGTAAATCAAAAATTTTAAAATGGAAATTAGTAAGTGCTGGTGAGGACATGGAGAACTAGAACCCTTGTGTACTGCTTGCTGTAAAATGGTGCAGCCACCGTAGAAAACAATATGGTGATTTCTCAACAAGTTCAACATGGTTACCATATGACCCAGCAACTCCAATGTTAGGTATATACCCCAAAGAACTGAAAATAGGTATTGAAACAAAATTTGTACATGAATGTTCATAATAATACTGCTCAATTTCCAAAAGGTGAAAATAACTCTGATGTCCATCATCTAAAGAATGTATAAACAAAATATGATATATCCATACAATGAATACTATTTGGCCATAAAGAGAGTGAAGATACAAGCTACCACATGGATGAACTTTATTTTTTTTTTAATTTTTTTTTTATTTATTTATGATAGAGAGAGAGAGAGAGAGGCAGAGACACAGGCAGAGGGAGAAGCAGGCTCCATGCACCGGGAGCCCGACGTGGGATTCGATCCCGGGTCTCCAGGATCGCGCCGTGGGCCAAAGGCAGGTGCCAAACCGCTGCGCCACCCAGGGATCCCGTGGATGAACTTTAAAACATTATGCTAAGTGAAATAAGCCAGACCCAAAGGCCAATATTGTAGGATTCCATTTATATGAGATATCTAGAATAGGCAAATTTATATATACAGAAAGGTGGTTACTAGAATTTACCAGGGCCTCATGAGAGGGGGAATGGGGAGTTACTGCTTAATGGTTACAGAGCTTCTGTTTGCAGTGATGAAAAAGTTTTGGAAATAGATAGTGGTGATAGTTGCACAATTACGAATGTAACTAATGTCACTGAATTGTGTATACTTAAAAATAAATTGTTATGCTATTTTACAATAACAATAAAAAAAGAACGTAACACACCAAGACCCCTGAACTGTAGGTTAAAATGGGTAAATTGGGGGTGCCTGGGTGGCTCGGTCAGTTAAGGGTCTGCATTCAACTTGGGTCATGATCCTGGGGTCCTGGGATGGAGCCCTGCATCGGGCTTCCTGCTGCTCCCCTTATTTGTGGTCTGTCAAATAAATAAATAAATCTTCAAAAAATAAATGGTATACTGTAGAATATGTGAATTATATCTCAATAAAGCGGTCTAAAAAAATAGGATTGGTGTCACCTATCCCATAAGACTAATAATCTCTGTGAAGCCCCTAGCTGATGGTTCTTATTCAACAGCTTTCACACATACAGAAAACTAGGTCAGCATAACGACCAGGCTGGGACAGGCCTTGCCTGAACCACACCAGGGCATCATTTTCATGATATTGTCACCTAATTTACACATTTAAGAAAGAAGAACAAAAACCTATTAATCTTCTCTCATTCACAACCCAATGAAAACATGATTATGTTAGAAGAAAAAAATGTTATTAAAAATACAAGAACTTTCTAAAATTCTAAAGGACTTTCTAAAGATTCCTACTTTTGATAAAGCACTGTGATTAATGAAAAAAACATTTCTGGTACAGAAGAAGTAGAATAAGTCAAATTCCTAACTAGATACTGTTAAGCATAACCAGCAAACATCAATGTCAGAAGGGCAGAGAAGGAGCCATAAGTCTTGATGAAAAGTGCTGAAATTCTTACTTAACAGGCGACTAGGAAGTGGTGGGGTCATTGCTGGAATGTGACAGGAGGTAAGACAGAGTGGCCCTGTTACGTTAGGAGGTTATGACCCTGTATAGATATCCAAAGCTGAGTTAGATGTTTGATGATGATCCTGTACAGATCTGACATCACTGTGGATAAATATTACAGGTGACACAGTAGCAGAGGAACTCACACACGATTCCCGAAAGGCTGAAAAATACAACTAGTACTAATCTAATTTTGCTTTGCAGACAATTTGATCTCAGTCAGTAGAAGAATCAATGAAGAAACTAAATTCAGCTAATGTGAATTTAATTCTAACCAATGAGGCAAAACCAACTGGTTGAAGTAGAAACCTAAGAATTCCAGGCCACTCAGTGAAGAAAGTGGTGCCATGGGCCTTAAAAAGATTCAGGAGGAAAAAAAAAAAAAAAGATTCAGGAGGGATGCCTGGGTGGCTCAGCGGTTGAGCGTTTGCCTTTGGTCCAGGGTGTGATCCTTGAGTCCTGGGATCGAGTCACACATTGGGCTCCCTGCATGGAGTCTGCTTCTCCCTCTGCCTGTGTCTCTGCCTCTATCTCTCGTTCTCTCTCTCTCTCTCTCCCTATCATGAATAAATAAATAAAATCTAAAAAAAAAAAAAAAGATTCAGGAGATTTGGAAACCAGATGTAATCCACTGACTAGGGGTTTCAAAATGGAGAGAAGATAATCCAAGAAGATATATGAACATAATCACTGATGACCCCAATGGGAACGAACAGCAAGCATCTTGAGAATGCTGGTGAACTCACACAAAGAACTCTGAGCATCATAAAAAAAAAAAAAAAAAAGGACCAAAAATAAAAGGATATCCTTATACTGATAAGACAGATATTGAAGTACTGACCAAATACACCAGCAAGCAGGAATGAAAGTCCAACTCTGGTCACCTGCCACAGACCATTACAACACAAGACACTAGTAGATCCTATAAAAGGTCAAGTTTCTTGGTTTCATTAAAACAGGGACAACGGCAGATTCTATAAAATGTAAAAGTCGAGTGAGTGTGAAATCATACCTGGACAAAATTCTGAATGCAATTAGCAAACAGATGGTATTTGGAAGGCAGTACGGGCTCAAAAAAGAACAAGTCATGCCAACCCAATCTCATTATCTTTTTTTAGATATGCAACGTAGATCATGAGAAGCTGCAGGGGAGGACTTTAGTACAAAGACCTGGATCGTGCTTTTAGAAAATCTGCAGATAACATGAAACTGAGGGTAGGGGGGTGATCAATATACTAGATGACATAATAAGGATTTTAAAAGATTCAGATAACTGTACAGATGGTGTATGACAAAAACCATAAGAAACGTGCATCCCCCCTCCCCCCACATACCCAAACCCTGAAGAAGGATAATTACAGGGTCACATACTAAAGTCACTGGGCTTTAGCAAATACAGGAAGGGGCCTCGTAGTTGTTTCTCCCTGGTGGACAGCTAAAAGGAATCACTCACGAGACTATATTCTAGAACTTTCAAAAGGACAGAGACCTTTGTTTTCTTTACTACTGAACTCCAAACTCCCTTAACGTTTGCCTCACAGTAACTACCCAGTAAACCTTTGCTGAAGGGGTATTTTTGGAGATGCCCAACCTGAGACCAGAGGGCCAATGGATTTAGGCGCTGCAGAAAGCTAAAACCATCAGGAAGATGGGCAGACTGAATGACCTATTACTGCAACTTGCCTTTCTTCCCCATCCTGAGTCACTTGAAGCCTCACTTGCAGTCCCCATCCTGAGTCACTTGAAGCCTCACTTGCAGTCCAAGAAAATGTTATTCTTCCTCCACAGAATCTGTTCCACAGACTCTGATTCCTACAGATCTGTCACCAACTGTTTTCCTTCTTTTTTTCTTTTTTCTGAAGTAGGCTCCACGCCCAACACAGAGCCCAACATGGGGCTTGAACTCATGACACTGAGATCGAGACCTGAGCTGAGATCAAGAGTCAGACACTTAACTGATTGAACCACCCCAAGTGCCCCCATACCAACTGTTTTCTTAACCCATACCACAGGGGAAAGCTCCACCACAGCTACATTTAGATGCTTGGATACAAATTTTCATACAGCAAATAATCACTGGTGTGGAGCCCCAGAGCTAAGGACAATGCTAACTACTAAGTAAGTTCTTCCCTTTCTTTTCTAGTCAGGAAAGTATACTGGAATACAAGTGTGTGAGAATGCTATTATTACAGGGAGACTCAAGCACTTGCTGTCAATTATTTAAAAATCAATCAATAAAAATGTAAGTTGCCTGCAAACTTCAGAATCTCCATCAGTTGTGAGAAATTGGTTCAATTATGCCTCCAATGAAGGCAACATAAGGAAACCATTCATCTGCTCAGCCCAGTCATGGCAACAGTTCACTTGCTCTGCTTTGTCTTTTGCCACTTTTGCCCTCTGCCCAACATACCACATATTCTCACCAACCTGCAGCTGCTCAGTGGTGTTAGGTCTTGTTCATGTAAGCTCTTCCCTCTGCCAGGAATGTGTCTCTGCACTTCATCCAGCTAACTTCTATTCATCCTTCAAAACTCAGTTCAAGAGTCACCTCCTCCAGGAGGGCTTCCCAGACAGATACCCACACTCCCATCTCCTACCCCCTTCCCTACTCTCCCTCATACTCTGAATGTTATTAGAGCACTTACCACACTGTTGGTTTCTGTATCTATTCTCTCACGAGGTGGTAAGCACATTGGTAGTAGGATCATACAAGACATCCCTCACAGGTTAGTTGCATACATGGATAATTAATGAACAAACTCACATCAGCTCTCAGAACAAGTATGCCTTTTAGACTCTAAAGAATTTAAGTAACCTGCCCAAGATCACACCATGAAAAGCCAGGACCTGAACACAGGTCCATGATCTTTCCCTAACCACCTTGCTATTCCACTGTCAGAGAAGGACGACTACAGTTATTTTATAATGACAATAGCACCCTTGCTCTAAACATTCTCTTCTGGTCAGTGATCTACTTTTGGAAAGGGCTACATTTCCCTCAACCTTAGAATGTTCTTGTAGGGTGTGACCCGCTTCCCAGGAGCCCTTTCCAGCCCAACTACACCAAGAACATGGGAGAAATCTGCAGTTTTCAAGGAGTGGAGACACCCACCTTAATCTCCTCGCATAGGTACCAAGTATTCCATTTCAAATTAAATCCGAAGGATCAACTCACTTCTTAAAAAGAGGTAATAAGAGAGAAAAATGGCTAAACACAGACCTGTTTTAAATCTTTTTGCTTATAGGAATGTTCTTTTGAAAATCAAATTTTATGAAAAAAATGTGTGAAATAATTCACAAAATAAAGTTCATCCAGGCCCTCATCGTTCTCCCTAATAACCATCAAGGGAAATAAGGGAGCTTCAATTACTGGCACATTTTGTCCTACTTGTCTCACCTTTCTTATTTTAATTTTATACTTTTCCTGGTAACCTAATTGCAAAAGTCTCAAGAGAGTTGTTTTTAAGATCAGACAAGCACTAAGTTTTAGAAGATACTGTAACTCATAGAACTATTTAACTTATGCTATAACCAAAAATCTCATTTAAATACACAGAATGAAGAATATCATTAAGTGGAATTCACCAAAAGTTTATTACTTGGGTCCCCCTTACACTCTCAGTGATACACACCAAAACAAGCCTTTGATGAGGCTTACACAGCTGGGGTAGTGCCATGAGCAGACTCAGGTGTAGAGACCTCTCTCTGGCGTCTGAGAAACAAGGAGAGCTGCGTAATGGCCAAGTATGTGGGTTATCTTAAAATACACATCATTAACCAGGCTCTTTATCCTCATCCTGGTCTAAGGCCCATGTATCTGCTCACCAAGCCCAAAAGATCCCCCCTTAAGGGCTGCCTGGGTGGCTCAGTCAGCTAAGCAGCAGACTCTTGATTCTGGCTCAGCTCATGATCTCAGGGATCTGAAATATTTTTTTTAAATTTTTATTTATTTATGATAGTCACAGAGAGAGAGAGAGAGAGGCAGAGACACAGGCAGAGGGAGAAGCAGGCTCCATGCACCGGGAGCCCGACGTGGGATTCAATCCCGGGTCTCCAGGATCGCGCCCTGGGCCAAAGGCAGGCGCCAAACCGCTATGCCACCCAGGGATCACTGGGATCTGCAATCTTTGATCCAGCTGTGATTCAGGCTCCTCCACTGAGCCAGGAGTCTACTCAACGATTCTCTCTCTCCCTCTGCACCACCACCCACCCCCTCCCCACTCACAAACTCTCTAAATAAATCTTTAAAAAAAAATGCTCCCCCTTTATAGTACCTGGTCTTCCACTCTATAACCCTCTCTATGTACACTCCAAGGAACACATAGGAGATACAGGTTTGTAAAATGCATGCACATCTTAGAGCTAGAGGTCAATAGGCAGGTGGCCTAAATGGAGTGAGGCTTTAAACCCTAGCTCAGGGGCACCTGGGTGGCTCAGTTGGTTAAGCATCTGCCTTCGGCTTGGTCATGCCTTCCAAGGGTCCTGGGATCGAGCCTGCCTCTCCATCTGCCACTCCCCCTGCTTGTGCTTCATCAAATAAGTAATTAAAACAAAACAAAAAACCCTTAGGCTCAGGTAAGAGCCCAATTCCCAACTTCCTCTATGGAGCTTGGAATTCTGATTGGGCCTTGACCTCAGTGTGTCTAACACATGTGAGTCACAACAACTTTGTGAATCCTAGCTCTCTATTCCTATGATGAGACAACAGACATAAAAATGCCTCAATTGCAGGAATTACTCTGCAAACCGGAAAGTTTTTAGAGCCCAGAACACCCTATGTAATTTTAAGGTACTGATGTGTGAACTAGGCCAAAGGTATGTGCCCGTGCAGGGGCACGTGCATGTGGAGATGAGAAAGCTGCAAGGCCTACTCAGCCAGGATTCAGTCTGGTTTCTTTCCTATTCCTCCACTGGTAAGCATTAAAAGCATGTGGGTCCTCCCTAGACCTGGTCCCTGCCACAAGCCTCAGATGCTCACTCCTTTATAGCCAACATGAGAGGGAGAAGTAATCAGACTCAATCAGACTCAGGCTCCATTGCTTCATCCTTCGGTCTTGCAGCCCTGCCCTACTCTGACCTTGGGGTGAACACAGAGAACAGAGAACGATCACTAGCGTAACCTCAGTTTCTCCAACATATATGCAATTTAATAATATCAACAGAGTATTCAGCTGTAATCACATTACAATGATATTTACCTTGTAGCTTGTGGCTCACAAAGCATTTTCACATCTTATTAACAAACTAGGATTTGCGGCACTGAATTCCATGTTCTGACACGTTAATATTTAGGGCCCATCTCAATTTATGTATTTTATACCTCATTAAAAAAAACATGAGGGATCCCTGGGTGGCGCAGCGGTTTAGCGCCTGCCTTTGGCCCAGGGCGCGATCCTGGAGACCTGGGATCGAATCCCACGTCGGGCTCCCGGTGCATGGAGCCTGCTTCTCCCTCTGCCTGTGTCTCTGCCTCTCTCTCTCTCTCTCTCTCTCTGTGACTATCATAAATAAATAAAAATTAAAAAAAAAAAAAACATGAAAAATATACAGGACTGTTCTAAAAACATGAATTTTTAAAAAATCCTTTTTTCCCCCTTAAGTAGTCCTTCTGTTGTTCTTCTGGGGTTTGTGCTCATTTATGGTCACTCCAGGTTTACCAGATGTCTCATCAAACTTCTACGTTCTGTGATATGCCCTCAACAGGCTTATCAATCAACACTGACCTTCAGGACTTTTTGGTTCAGAACACCACTCTTGCTAAGCTTTGCAAAAGTTTTTTTTTTTTTTTTTTTAAAGACAGTTAATGTTTGATTTAAAGAACATGACTTGGCAATTAAAATGCTCAAGTTCTATTTCATGCTATTATGTAATTTACAAAGTCTCTATCAAAAAATAGATCTAGGGCAGCCCGGGTGGCTCAGTGGTTTAGCGCTGCCTTCAGTCCAGGGCGTGATCCTGGAGACCTGGGATCAAGTCCCATGTCGGGCTCCCTGCATGGGGCCTGCTTTTCCCTCTGCCTGTGTCTCTGCCTTTCTCTGTCTCTCATGAATAAATAAATAAAATCTTTAAAAAATTAAAAAATTAAAAAATCTAGTAAGGTCTGAGATATTTTAAACTCTGCCTAGCTGAAGAGGAATCCTAAGACATTTATTGATGTCTCCTCAACTGATCGCGATGTTAGAAATATGGAACTGTACAAATGGCTATGTGTCTACCTGTATGCTCATTTCATCTTTAGGTAATGGATCTTTATTAACCATCATCATCTTTCCTTATTGGAAAGAAAACCAACTACAGGGGGATCCCTGGGTGGCTCAGGAGTTTGGTGCCTGCCTTTGGCCCAGGGCATGATCCTAGAGTCTCGGGATCGAGTCCCACGTCGGGCTCTTTGCATGGAGCCTGCTTCTCCCTCTGCCTGTGTCTCTGCCTCTCTCTCTCTCTGTGTTTGTCTCTCATGAATAGATGAATAAAATCTTTAAAAAACAAAACAAAACTACTGTGAGAGTAAACCTAAGAGAGATTATACCCTGGGAGAAACAAAGAATATAGGAAGGACAAGAGTTGTGTGGGACACTCACAGTGGATCTTCCAAAATTACCCGGTTCTCTTATTCCCCTGAATAGAACTTGAAATGAGCAGTTACTTTGTAGAAACAAAATTAAAACCAAATGTCAAAAGACCCAAAAAACCAGCCTTGTAAATTTTACCTCTAATGCCAAGGCGGTCTTGTCATAAGCACAGGGTACTCTTTTCTGGATGGCTTTTGCAAAGACAGGTCCATTCTGTGTGGATGGCAAAGGGTTGATCGCTGCCCCAGGAGTACTGGAAACTGCAGGTAGAGGAGTTGTGGTCTGAGGTTGAGCATATGCATGAGCAGGTTCTGGGATTCCGTAACTGTTGGAATTCCTATTCCCGTGCTTTCCATGTGGTGAGGATCTCACAAGCTTTTCAACATAAGGAACAGGAATCATCCCAATCCGGCCCTCCTTGTTCCGGGCACTCCACCACTGTTCTTCAGGCTTCTCTATTATCACCAGGATCTCACCCTTTTTAAAGGGCAGGTCTTCAGCATCATTCCCAAGAAAATCATAGAGAGTCCGTACATATTCCAGATTTTCTTCTGCTGTAGGCAGGTTGGGTGCTGATACAGATCCCATTGGTGGGCTTGGGTACCTTCAGAGAGAAAGAAAATTAACTCTAAGAGAAAAAATCTTGATACCAGAGTTTGTCAAATATTTAAATAAACCATTTTCCTCTATGATGAATTATTTCCCTTGCTAAATTCTCAGTAGTAAGAAAGTTCTGTCATATTGTTTTATGTTCTGCAGTCTGTACTGCAACAGAATTTAATATCCTGAATAGACCTTGTTAAATCACAAGTACATACACACACACACACACACAATCTGTTTCACAGGAACCTTTTGTTTACAGAGATACAGCTGGTCTGAGTTTATTTATTTTAAGATTTTATTTATTTATTCATGAGAAACACACAAAGAGAGGCAGAGACATAGATTGAGGGAAAAGCAGGCTCCTTGTAGGGAGCCAGATGTAAGACTCGATCCCAGGACCCTGGGATCATGCCCTGAGCCAAAGGCAGATGCTCAACCACTGAACCACCCAGGTGCCCCCAGATTTATTTTTAAAATCTTAAGTTCAGTCCTTCCTTAGGACTCTGGAACAACCACCACACATTGTTCCTCCTGGTCCTAATCTATAGTAAGCATCCTGCACATTTCCCTGGGTACCCAGAGAGAAAATGACAAAGGTTTCTGTGTCCCTCAAAATACAAAAACCAGAAAAGGGTTTATACATAAGCCAATTAAAAAAGATAATGAAACCCACATTACATTTTATGCAGGAATCATCATCTGAGCACCAAAATGAAAACATAGGGACCTTTTCACTGCAGAATTCACAGGCAAGAAAGCATCAGTCCACAGACACCACCACACGCCTCTGCTGTGCTCAAGAGATCAACATGTATTGGCCAACAAAGCTGCAGAATGCCCTCCCAGAGATAGTTCTAGGAGTGCAGTCTCTGCTCTCCTCTAATACCCCATCTGTAATGCCTCTTTTGGAAAAGAACTATAGAGGTCTCTCTTCACCTAAGAAATGTTTTAAGAAGTTGCAAATGTACCAGCTTTGGGGAAAATAAACTGTCTTACCATTAGCTCCCTCCCACACCTTAACTTTTCTAAAGTACAGAATCTACACCAGAGTAACAAACTCTGGGCTTCACCCAAAGAGCCTGCACCTCTGAAGTGACTCAGCTTGCAGTACCACCAACAGGGCCTAAATCTAGAGTAGCCTTGAGAGTAAGCTAGGATAGGAAATGCCTGTTTAACCACCGACTATGGTTTCCGATTTATCTTTTTTTTTTTTAAAGATTATTTTTTGAGGGATCCCTGGGTGGCGCAGCGGTTTAGCGCCTGCCTTTGGCCCAGGGCGCGATCCTGGAGACCCAGGATCGAATCCCACGTCGGGCTCCCGGTGCATGGAGCCTGCTTCTCCCTCTGCCTATGTCTCTGCCTCTCTCTCTCTCTCAAAAAATAATCGTTTTTTTAAATTTTTATTTATTTATGATAGTCACACAGAAAGAGAGAGAGAGAGAGAGAGAAAGAGAGACACACACCATGCGAGTGAATGGAGGAGCAGAAGGAGTAAGAGAATCCTCAAGCAGTCTCCCACTGAGTCAGAAACCCAACTTAGGCTTCGATCCCAGGACTCTGGATCATGATCTGAGCTGACGAAGCCACCCAGGTGCCCCTGCTTTGTCGTCTATTAGCTCATGGCCACTCTTTCTTTCCTTTAATTAATGATCTAAAAAGTTACTTCATATAATAACGTGATCGTTTTATGTTTGTGTATTTTTTTTTCCTTCATAAAAAGTGCCACCATAGGGACACCTGGGTGGCTCAGCGGTTGAGCGTCTGCCTTTGGCTCAGGGCGTGATCCTGGGGTTGGAGGTTCAAGTACTGCATCAGGCTCCCCGTGCGGAGCCTGCCCCCCCCACCCCTGCCCTGTGTCTCTCATGAATAAAATCTTTAAAAAAGTTTCTCATATTCGATTTTTTAAGAGAGGGAGGGGCAGAGGGAGAGAATCTTTTTCTTAAATACTAGCATTATTGACTTTATTTTTTATCTTATTATTTATTTATTTGACATAAAGACAGCACAAGCAGGGGGGATGGCAGAAGAAAGGAGGAGAAGCAGGCTCCCCGCTGAGCAGGGAGCCCAAAGTGGGGCTCAATCTCAGGACCCTGGGATCATGACCTGAGCTGAAGGCAGATGCTTAACCAATAGAGCCACCCAGGAGCTCCAGAAGATAATCTTAGCAGGCTCTATGCCCACCATCCTGAGATCATGGCCTGAGTCAAATCAAGGGTCAGATGCCCAACCGACTGAACCACTCTGGTGTCCCTCGATATTAGATTTTTTGTAAAGCCTAGATTTCCAGGGACACCTGGTGGCTCAGTAGTTGAGTATCTGCCTTTGGCTCAATTATGATCCCAGAGTTCCGGAATCAAGTCCTTCATTGGGCTCCTTTGCGAGAAGCCTGCTTCTCCCTCTGCCTACGCCTGTGTCTCTTATGAATAAACAAAATCTTAAGAAAAAAAAAAGCCTAGATTTCCAGATTAAAGAACAGGGACGTTTTTATGGTCCTTGATACACACTGCCACACTACTTTCCAAAAGGCAAAACTTACATCTTTTTAAGTATAAATGACTAGCTTAATATAGTATACTGACTACTGAATTAATAGCAGTAGATGTACCATGCCATGGTGATTAGGAGCTTGATTTAAAACCTCTAAGATCGGGGGATTCCTGGGAGGCTCAGCAGTTAAGTGCCTGCCTTCAGCCCAGGGCGTGATCCTGGAGACCCAGGATCAAATCCCACATCAGGCTCATTGCATGGAGCCTGCTTCTCCCTCTGCCTCTGCCCCCCCCGCCTCATGAATAAATAAAATCTTAAAAAAAAAAGAAAAAAAAAAACAAAAAAAAAAAACCCTCTAAGATCGGGATGCCTGAGTGGCTCAGCAGTTTAGCGCCTGTCTTTGGCCCAGGGTGTGATCCTGGGGTCCTGGAATCGAGTCCCACATCAGGCTCCTGCATGGAGCCTACTTCTCCCTCTGCCTATGTCTCTGCCTCTCTCTTGAATAAATAAAATCTTATTAAATAAATAAACAAATAAATACAACCTCTAAGATTTTATTGCTTATTAACAACATGGTAACTGAGGGGCAAACTGCTTAATATCAATACATTTAAAAAAGAGCAGGAGTAGTAAGTAGCAGGAGGAGCAATAGAGTTGACACTTACTACCTATGCCAGGCACTGTTTGTAGTCTATACAGATGTTAAATTACTTCATCCTCTCACAATCCTGTGATTATCCCTATCTTACATGCCAACATAGGGTTAGATTTGTACTGAGGCAGTCTAGTTCTAGAGTACTCAACTCATAACCTCTAAGGTAGTCAACCTCAGGAATAAACCCCATGTCTTTTCAGTGTATGGGGATTAACGTCAGATTATGTGTGAAACATGCACTATAGTTCTTGGCTGTTACTAAGCATATAATTAGCTCCCCACCCCCACCCTCTCTGAGGTAAGCCCTGCCCCTATTTCATGGACTACATAAATCTCAGATACTATACTAAAAGCACAATCAGGGATCCCTGGGTGGCTCAGCAGTTTGGTGCCTGCCTTTGGCCCAGGGCGCGGTCCTGGAGTCCCGGGATCGAGTCCCACATCGGGCTCCCGACATGGAGCCTGCTTCTCCCTCCTCCTGTGTCTCTGCCTCTCTTTTTCTATGTCTATCATTCATAAATAAATAAATAAATAAATAAATAAATAAATAAATAAATAAATAAATAAATAAATAAATCTTAAAAAACAATAAAAGCACAATCAATTCCATCTTAGACTGCTTCCAAGGGTATTTCATTGTCTGCATAGTTAGAAAGTTTAAAGCAGTTCTACAACATAAATTACGAGGACACTACTAGTATAGCTTCAGCTGTATACTATAAAACACTATAAAATTCAACTGCCCAGGTATCCATTAGATTTATTATGTACTAAGAACTCAGGAGACTGGGCAGCCCCGGTGGCTTAGCAGTTTAGCTCCGCCTTCGGCCCGTGATCCTGGAGACCCCGGATGGAGTCCCACATTGGGCTCCCTGCATGGAGCCTACTTCTCCCTCTGCCTGTGTCTCTGCCCAGCACCCCCACCCCCCGTCTCTAATAAATGAATAAAATCTTAAAAAAAAAAAAAAAAACCCTCAGGAGACAATTAAAAACGAGTTCTTGAAAAAAAACAAAACAACAACAACAACAAAAAACGAGTTCTTGCTCCTAAAAGACTGCCAATTTAGCACAGGTAGAGACTGGAAAGCAAACACAGCACAACAGGTAATTAAGGTGCCTTGACAAAAGTGGATAGAGTCAGGAGCACTCAAAGAAAGGACTGAGTTCTGTTATGGGCAGGAGAATAGCTGAAGACTAACTCCCTTTGGAGTTGAAAGATTTTGTTGAAGACAGGCTTACATATTTTGGTTCTAAATCAGAAAAAGACTAGAGGCCCAAAGGTTCAAACTCTCCCTTTCCTAGCCTCCCCACACTTCATGGGGCACACTGCTCATTCCTATAAGCACAGACCAGGAGCTTTGCTAGCCAGGCCCTTAAGGTTGACAAACTTCTCTAAAAAAATATATGAAAACCATTCTTAGCTTCAGCACACTATACAAAAACTGAATCTGGCCTAGGAGTCAGCACACTATACAAAAACTGAATCTGGCCTAGGAGTCTGCAAGCTATGGCCTGTGGGCCATTCAGCCTCCTGTATGGTTTTGTAAATAAAGTTTTATTACAACACAGCCAAACTCATTTATTTAAGTATTGTCTATGATTGCTTTTGTGATGTCAGGACATAGTTGAGAAATTGTGACAGAGACTATATGGCCTACAAAGCCTAAAATATTTACTATCTGGCCCCTTACTGAAAGTTTGCCAACTTGTTGTCTAGAGTACTGGGTTAAAAGAGCAGAGAGTGCTTTTCAACTTTCAATACTTCCCTGGTAAAGGGGGATGTATGCAAATCTAACAAAGATGGACGATGGCTTATACTTTCTCCACCATTATATTGCTATAGTGAATGTGAGGCTCATTTCCTGATTTAGTATATGCTCAGATATCCCTAAAATTGACATCAAATCAATCTTCCAGCCACATCCCTGAAGTAAATTCAAAATCTTCTACCCCATATCCTCAACTCATGTATCCACCAAAATTCCCTGCAAATTACACATCAGTACCACTGTAGATATGAAACCATGATGATGCCAGGGCAGATTATCTTGTCCCCACAGCCCAAAGTAATATGTAACATAAAATTAGAACAATTCATTGTTCTCATTTTTAACATGCCTTGCTCAAGACTAAATAAAAGAGCACCCGTAAACTCCTCTTTAAATTTTACATACAGGGATCCCTGGGTGGCACAGTGGTTTGGCGCCTGCCTTTGGCCCAGGGCACGATCCTGGAGACCCAGGATCGAATCCCACGTCGGGCTCCCGGTGCATGGAGCCTGCTTCTCCCTCTGCCTGTGTCTCTGCCTCTCTCTGTGACTATCATAAATAATAAATAAAAAATTAAAAAAAAATAAATTTTACATACAAAGAGGTTTCCAAGTTCATTCAAATACTCTAAGACCCATGTTTCTCCCTGTCTTGTGCCTATAGTCCACAGCACATTGAGTAAGAAGACCTCGATGACTACCTGGATATTGGCCTGTCAATGAACTTCTCTTTAGACTAAAAAGTACTACTCTCAGCTTCACATATAAAGCAATGATAAAACATTTTCTTTAAACCTGAGCGTTAGTATCTTTTTTTTTTTTTTTTAAGATTTTATTTATTCATGAGAGAGACAGAGAGAGAGGCAGAGACACAGGTACAGGGAGAAACAGGCTCCATGCGGGAGCCCGATGTGGGACTTGATCCCAGGACTCCAGGATCATGCCCTGAGCTGAAGGCAGACGCTTAACCGCTGAGCCACCCAGGTGTCCCACGTTAATATCTTCTAAACTTAAAATTTCCTTCATGCAAAAAGAAGGAATACAACTTCTGGGAGGAGAATTTCAAAGGTACTGGTAATTTAGCTTTTTAAAGGGCTCACATGGGTATTGAAGACTTTTCTTATTATGTACATGTTTATATACCCTCTTGTATGTACACAAATATTTCACAGTAAAAAGTTTGAAAACAACACAAAATAGAGGAGAATAAATTCTTTTTTAAAAAAGACTTATTCATTGGGGCACCTGGGTGGCTCAGTCGGTTAAGTTCTTGACTCTTAATTTCGGCTCAAGTCATGATTTCAGGGTCCTAAGATTGAGCCCCACATCAGGCTCCCCACTCAGTAGAGAGTGCTTATCTCCCTTACCCTGCTCTCCTTCTTAAATAAATCTTTAAAGAAAGATTTCTAAAGAAAGAGAGGGAACCCGACACTGAGCTAAAACCAAGAGTCCAATGCTCAACCAACTTAGTCACCAGGCACCCATAAGAGAATCAATTCTAAGATTAGCTAAAAACAGCACCGAGTACAAAGGATCTCACCCTTCCATCCTTAGATATTCACACCAGTGCTAACAGCTCTGTCTGTGGCTGCCTGTCCACTCCCTTCCACAGCTCTTCTGCTCATTCTGTGGATTCCATCTAAGTTTAGACTCCCAAATCTACATTATTTAGCCAACTCTCTTCTCAATTACAAACCCATCAGATTGCTAAACTTTGCTTCCAGTAAGCATCTCAAAGAGTCTCCCTGTTGAAAACAATCATCCCCCCTCACTCTGATCAATTCTCTTCTATTCTTTCAATTAAAAGCACCACTGAATCATCCCTGAAGTCATACTTCTTTCCTTACCGTCTATATGCAATTGCCCAGCGAAGGAAGACTACTAATTTCCACTTTATAGTCCCAAAGTATGTGATCTTAGTTCAGCTTCTTACGATCCCTTCTCCTATAACAGCCTGTAATTAGTCTAACATCCTAGACTCTTTTCCAATCCCACACCAGAACAGTTTCTAAAAAGTAAAACTGGCCATAGCAATTCTCTTCTCAAAAGCTTTAGATAGCTCCTACTGTTAAACTCATTCACAAAGCACAGGAGGCCCTTTACAATTTAGCATTATTCTTCCTACCTACCTCACTGTCCATCACTCACATTAATTTTAACTCTGTGCCTTTCCCAGCAGGCACTGCCACCACCTTTTGTCACCTCCTTCTCATCTCTTTCAAGCCTTCCCTGACTCCTCCATTGATCATCCTTGCTGTTACACTCCCAACATATTCTATTTTTTAACTTGTTCAATATACTGAGCTTCTCAAGGGCTAAAACCATTTACTCCCATTATATGCCCTGAGACTAGTATTGGGCTTTGGTGTAGAGTAGGCTCAATATAGTGAAATTCCTAATAAAAATAAAATGCCAAAGACATAGGGAAATTTTTCCCGTTCCTGTTTCTATCCATTTTTTTCCTTCTGAAAACACAAAAACTTCAGTACTCCAATTCCCTATATCTGATTTAATTCTGTTATACAAAGAAATCCTGTATGCCATCTAGTTTGCTATCCAAACCTCTTCAGTTCACCACTGTTCCACTCATGCTCTCAGTCATCATTCCAGACTAGTTGCCACATGCCTAGTGGCCCCACCTTACTTGGTATGATCTTAGCTCAGACTCTAAAATAATCTGAACTCCCACTAATAAGCACTGTCCCCTTTTACTTATCAGGAACAGCTAAAATATTTTAGCCTGAAGGAAACCTAGAAATAATGTAGTCCAATTCTTCAGGTTAAAAAGAAAACTCTCTGTATTTGAATTTTAAATAAGTCACAAATCAAATGGCTACCAGTACTTTACATGCAATGGGAACACAACTCTTAACTAGGCAAGCTTCCATCCCCAGCATAACCATGTTCTTGTACCTCATCTGAATCAAATTTAGATTTACGCTACTCCTAAGAAGAAAATCAAAGGCTTATTTACATGCTAAATTCTATGCTAATCAAAATTACTGGTAATCCTCCTCCCGCACTCTGGACTTTTAAAAGTCCAGATTTGAGTTCCCTTAATTATTTAGAACAGGGGATGTGGGAGAAGTGTGACCATGTTGCCCGTGGCATCCTCTGGTCCATGTGGGGCTTGGCTTCTGCTTCACAGGAGGGCACTCAGGTTAAGCTGGGAACCCCTTTTCAACTACTCTACCATAGTAGATAGCATAGAAATGGCCTTTAAAAAATCTTCTCAAGTAATCTTCTCAACAATGGGATAGGGATTGTTGATTCAATGTTAGTTCCATATTACCAAGTATATAAGATGTGTAATGTCTGTTGACAAAATCAAATAATTTCTCTAAGGGTCCCGCTTGCTTTAGTTAAAATTTAGAATTTAAATTTATAATTTTTTTTAAAGATTTATTTATTTATGAAAAGAGAGAGAGAGGCAGAGACACAGGAGGAGGGAGAAGCAGGCTCCATGCCGGGAGCCTGACGTGGGACTCGATCCCGGGACTCCAGGTTCGCGCCCTGGGCCAAAGGCAGGCGCTAAACCGCTGAGCCACCCAGGGATTCCCTAAATTTATAAATGTTTATACTCAAATAGGAGGGGAAAGCCACCACAGGTTGTTTATCAAATGGATTATAATATAAAAATTACACCCACATCCAGGGTGCTTGGGTGACTCAGTAGGCTAAGGGTCCAACTCTTGGTCTCGGCTCAGGTCATTTTCTCAGGGTCCTGAGATCAAGCTCCTTGTTGGACTCACCGCTCAGCACGGAGTCCGCTTGACCCTCTCTCCCTCCTCCCTAGCACTCACGCTTTGTCTCATAAATAAATAACATAAAATCAAATAAAATAGGGCAGCCTCGGTTGCTCAGCGGTTTAGTGCCACCGTCGGCCTGGGGTGTGATCTTGGAGACCCGGGATCGAGTCCCACGTTGGGTTCCCTGCATGGAGCCTACTTCTCTCTCTCTCTCTCTCTCTCTCTGCCATGAATAAATAAATAAAATCTTTAAAAAATAAATAAATAAAATAAAATAACATAAAATTTTAAGGAGCACCTGGGTAGCTCAGTGGTTGAGTGTTGGAAGTCATGATCCCGGGAGTCATGGGATCTAGTCCCACATCAGGGAGACTGCTTCTCCTTATGCCTGTATCTTGACTTCTCTCATGAATAAATAAAATCTTAAAAAATAATAATAAATAAGAATTAAATTTTAAAATTATACCCACATGCTGAAAAAGAATCCTTTAGTGTCGGGGATCCCTAAGTAGCACAGTTTAGCACCTGCCATTGGCTTAGGGCATGATCCTGGAGTCCCGTGATCGAGTCCCGCATCGGGTTCCCGGCATGGAGCCTGCTTCTCCCCCTGCCTGTCTCTGCCCCCACCATCTCTGTCTCTCTCATGAATAAATAAATAAAATCTAAAAAAAAAAAAAAAATCCTTTAGTGTCACTCAAAATCAACAAAAGCCATCTGACAGGATATGACACTTTTTGGGGGTTAAATTTAAAACCCACCACAGGTGGGGATCCCTGGGTGGCTCAGCAGTTTAGCGCCTGACTTTGGCCCAGGGCACGATCCTGGAGTCCTGGAATCAAGTCCCACATCGGGCTCCCGGCATGGAGCCTGCTTCTCCCTCCTCCTGTGTCTCTGCCTCTCTCTCTAGCATAAATAAATAAATAAACAAACAAACAAACAAACAAATAAATAAATCTTTTAGAAATAAATAAATAAAACCCACCACAGGAACACTACAAATACAAAAAGTAATTAGTAAGACAAACTGAGAGGACACAAAGTTACAAATGTACCAAGTCATCTTTGCTTTTTCCTTTCTCTTCCCTCATCACCCCCCCTCCCGTCAGTAACATCAATCTTAACTCCAAAACAGGCACCTCCAAGTCACACCTCTACATCAGCCTTGTGACTTATATGTCATCAGCCACCATCATTTTGCACCCAGATAATTGTAACAACCCCACTCCCCTGCTTCAAACTCCTTCCATGGCACCCACTGTGCTTTTTTTTTTTTTTTTTAAATATTTTACTTATTTATTCATGAGAAACAGAGAGAGAGAGAGAGAGAGAGAAAGGCAAAGACATAGGCAGAGGGAGAAGTAGGCTCCATGCAGGGAGCCCGATGTGGGACTCAATCCCGGGACTCTAGGATCAGGCCCTGGGCCAAAGGCAGGCACCAAACCGCTGAGCCACCCAGGGATCCCCCCCACCCACTGTGCTTTAAATAAAATCCAATTTCCTTATCTTGACCATTACATCTCTTAACTCTTCTTAGACCCCACTCCTTCATTTAAGTACCACACCCCCAACTCAGTGGCTATCTTTCTCATCTCAGGACTTTCTGTAAGCTCTTCCTCCACTCTTAGCCCAAGCCTTCCCAAGGCTTGCCTCTTCTCTACCCTTAGGTAGCTTTGTGCTCTCTGATCACACTACGTCAGGTAGGTCCCTCCTATTATATTCTCTGCTCAGCTTCATTTCCTTCATAGTATTTATTAATCTTGTAAGTATTTTTTACTTATTTTCCTACTTTTCAGTTTTGTCTCTTCCAGTAAAATAGAGACAATCTGACATTCATTGCTCTCAGTCCCTATCACTGGGATATAACTCTTGTAAATATTTAAATAAAAATATAAAATTAAAAAAATATATATATATAAAATTAGGGGTGCCTGGGTGGCTCAGTCGGTTAAATGTCTGCTCTCGGCTTGGGTCATGATCCCAGGGTGTTGGGATCCAGCCTCACATAGGGCTCCTCGCTCAGTGGGGAGGTCTGCCGCTCTCCCTCTCCATCTCCCTCTCCATCTGCCTCTCCCCCAGCTCATGCTCTCTCTTGCTCTCAAATAAATAAATAAAACCTTATAAAAATATATAAAACTAAATGTTATTCCAATAACAGACTAGATTCCAATAACATTCCAAGATCAGACTAGAAAACAAGCATCAATCCTTAAATTCCGAGGAAGTCATACAGTCATAATTTTTCACTAAGCAAAATTTTAAAATGAACTTTTACCTAAGGGGTATGAAACTCTGGCCTTAAGAGCTCAGTTTTGCTGCCTAGAAAACTAAACCACTTGATTTATCTTGTCTGGGGTGTGAAGAAGCATTAAACTGACTTGCATTTGGCCAAGGCTTTACATGGCACCTCTAGTTTTCTACAAAGGCTGAAATATCAAACCCATCTTCAGATTTCAGGCTTGAGGAAGACAATTCAAAGATTAAGTAAATCCAGTCTGCATCTAATTCTACCAGAATTGTGATCGCCCTCTGAGATACCAGCAGAAAATAAAAAACTAAATTACAGCAACATGCCTGGGGCAGACAGTGAAGAGGAGAAACAATTACAGCTGCGTGTAAGTGGGAGGGTCAGGGAAAGGCCCCATTATTTGAGGGGTCTGGAACAGCAGCTAAGATTTCAATAGGTGAGGAGTGGGGTAGGGTTAGGCAGTCAACTGAAGAGCCAGCAGCCCACCTGGCAGCTGGAGCAAAGGTACAAAGGTATGAGAAGGTACGCAGGAATGGCTACCAGGAATTGAGTTGCCTAGCGGGACTGCACTAAGGGAAGAACAAGGTGGGGAATAACAGAAAGTTATGTCTGGTATCTGGGAAGACACATGTGTGAAAAATGTGGAGTTGTTTTTGTTGGGTCACGGGAACCCCTGCAGCATATTCCTTTTTCTCTCTCTAGTCTGCAGCATTATTCCTTTCTCTCTCTCTCTAGTCCCTAGAAGGGGATCAAACCATTTACTCACACCTTCTGAAACAGCTGTATTATAGTACCTGTTACCTCAAAGCAAGCACAATGCCTTGCACATATAGCATGGCTTAGTGCATGAAACTAATGATATAATTCACCTCCATGAGTTGGAGAAGTAATCACTTGAACATATTAAAAATCTCATTTTAGTTGGTTCTAATACTCTCTCCAACCTCTTTTTTTTTTTTTTTTTCTTAAATTTATTTATGATAGGCACACAGTGAGAGAGAGAGAGAGGCAGAGACACAGGCAGAGGGAGAAGCAGGCTCCATGCACCGGGAGCCCGACGTGGGAATCGATCCCGGGTCTCCAGGATCGCGCCCTGGGCCAAAGGCAGGCGCTAAACCGCTGCGCCACCCAGGGATCCCTCTCTCCAACCTCTTATATCAGAATATACCATGCTCCACGTCAACTCCAATTACCAGCATCTTTGGGGACCTGGAGATTTCACCAATCAGATTCTTGGTGCTTAGGCCTTTGTTATAACACTATTTGATTTATAATCACTTTCTCCCAGTTTTTAAAGTCCATTTAGTTCAGCAGTTAATCTTATAGTCATTATACTGTCATGGCTTTGTTTCTTCTCTCTTATTCCACAGAAGCAACACTTAGGCATCCAGTGGGTGCTCCTTAATTATTATAGCTTTTAATGGTTAAAGCTCAGTGCAACATCTTATCAGCAAATCTATAAAATCAGAAACAGGTCATTCCAAAAAAAAAAAAAAATCTATATCGGCAGCCTATTCCTTTTAAACATAAGTTCAAGAACCAAAATGGACAGCAAAATACTTTTTATTAAAAAAAAAATTCCAAGCAATTTCTTCAGTTCAAATTTGACATAATTTAAATAAAAGAAACGTGAAAAAATACTAAAGACAAATTAAAGCAAGTAATCAAATAAAATAATGCATTTTACTTAGAAAAGAGAATGCTGCTTGCTTTAAATTATTAAACTTACAAATGTACAAAAGGTATACCTAAAATTAAACTAGGACAGAATTAAAGTATCGCTCAAAAATTTCCTTAGTAATTTACATCCTAGCTTCATTCTTCTTTAGAATATAATCAAATACATTTCTGGCCTATTAATGGTCCACCCTGGGGGTAAACTATAAAATAAAAACTCAAAAAATGCGTCCTCGCTAAAGCCAATGCATCTTCTTCTTAAAATTTCTGTTAGTTGGGATGCCTGAGTGGCTCAGCGCTTGAGCGCCTGCCTTTGGCTGAGGGTGTGATCCCGGGTTCCCGGGTTTGAGTCCCACATTAGGCTCCTTGCATGGAGCCTGCTTCTCCCTCTGCCTGTGTCTCTGCCTCTCTCTTTCTGTGTCTCTCATGAATAAGTAAATAAAATCTTTAATAAAATAAAATAAAATGTGTTAGTTATAAAACAAAAGGTGTCTAGGTAATTCAAATTTAGCACCAAGGTATCCTACATAGTTCCGCCACTTCACTGTGAAAGGTTTTGTTCCTAAACGCTCAAGCATTTTCATTTGTCGATTATTCCAAAGGCTGCAGTCCAAGAGTTCTTAAACTGGAGCAGGGAGCCCAAGAACCTTGAACGGTGTGCAAAGTTGTGTGTACGTGCATTTTTACGGAGGGAGAACGCCACAGCTGCCCTGAGATTCTCAAAAAAAAAAAAAAAAAAAAAAAAAGGCTTAAAAACAACAAAAACGTCTCGATTAGGATAACCCAATAGATAATGTGACGAACGGCACAAAGCGGGCATTTTAACCAGGCAACCGCCGTTACACAGGTTTAAAACCCATCCCCTCATCCAACAACCCAGACCCTGGCACTAGCCTTCCGTTCAGAATGCCTTCTGGAAAACAATTTGGTTCAGAATGGGGTGAAAGGAGTTCAATCCCGCTCCCCCCACCCCCTACCCGGCGGTCGATCCCCCGCGAACCAGCCCCTGCTGTTCTCGACCCTCCGCCGCGGTCCGAGGGGGGCTGTGCGCGCGGGGAGTGCGGGCGCTCGCGTACCTGGGCGCGGGCTCGATTAGGGTGGTGGTGTCCAGGTAGTGGATCTTGTAGAACTCCAGCAGGGCCGGCAAGTGGTCAAACTCCTGGTCCCCGATCTTAAAACGGCGGTTGGGCAGCGAGTTGATGATGTAGTGGGAGACCCGCGAGTTCTCGGACACCGACAGCACATAATCCCCAGGGCAGGTGGAGGAATCGCGAACTAGGAACATTCCGTGGCGCTGGCCCTGCAGCCGGGTCTGCGCCTCCTGGCGAGACACCGGCCCCATGTACCAGGCGGAGCGGTCTGAGGAGTCGAACCTGGCGGAGGACATGGTGTCTGGCCGGGGCTCTGCGGCGACTCGGGGCGGCGGCTGCTCTCGGCTGTTCTGGACGCCTTCGCCCGACAGACGGCTCTGCGGCCAAGGAAGGGCCTCTTGGCACACCTCGAGGCGCGCTTAGAGGGCCGAGCCAGCACCTTCGTCTCGGCTCCGGGCCCGCAGCATCCTCTGCCGCCGCCCGCCTGCTCCGGGGCCGCCTCACGGACGGAGCCGGCCCGGGGAATGCAGGGCACAGCCCGAGGTCGGGGCGGGCGAAGCTGAGCCGCAGCGGAGGCCGCCCCGGGGTTCTGGGGCTGCCCGGCGTACCGGGGGTGCCTCCAGCCACTCCTGGCCCGGAACGCGCCGACTCCGCGCCCCCCACGGCTCTGCACTGATACCCGCCGCCACGCGAAGCACCGGACTCCCAGGAGCGTCGCGCCTCCGGGGCGGTTTCGCCCAGCCCGTTCCCAAGAGCCACAGCAACAAAATGGCGGACGCGGGACAAGCGGCCGGCCACCTCCCCCTCCGCTCAGCGCGCTCGGACTGCGCACGCGCGAGCTCTGGCTCTCAGCTGCCGCCCAGGCCCGCCCCGTGACGTCGCGCGGCGCGGCCAATCAGGAGCGCGGTCGTGACGGTCGGGGCGTGCGCCGCGCTCCGCCGCTCCCGCGTTCCGGGAGGAGGCGGAGGCGGCCGGGGAAGCGGGGGAGGCGAGGAGGTAGAGGCGGCGGAGGAGGAGGTGGCGGTAACGGCCACTCCCTTCCTGGGCTGCGGTGCGCCGCCGGGGGCGCTGCCGCTGCGGGCTCCCCCCCAGCTCCGGCTGGAAAACAGCTGGAGTCGAGAGGGAGCGGCGTTTCGAAAACCTGCTCCGCGAACAAAGCAGAACGTGCATGCAGAACCTCTGGCCGTGGAGGCGTGGCACTGAGGTGACCTGGCTGGCCCAGGGGCCCCGGGGGACCCGCGCTGAGGGAGACCCGTGGGCGGACACGCCTCGGTGGGTCGAGGTGGCTCTGGAAGGACGCGACCGCGGGGGCTGACGTGACCAAAGCCGAGGTGGCCTGATAGGCTCAGGGACCCAGAGTGGCCGGGAAACTCGACAGCCGCAAAAAGGGGTTGCGAAGGTCGGAGCGACAGGATTGAGTGGCCCGAGGAAGTCCACCTTCTGGTGCAATCTGGCCATCATTAGCGTTTAACTGATGAAATGCGGACTCCCCCGGGTGTGGCCCGAAGATCTCGTCCGGCTCCAGTTCTGCAGCTTCTCGAGCTAATCTCCTCGCATGCCCGCCCCCTGGCTGACCTGCTTCGGCCGGTCGTGGTGGCCTGTTTCTCCACCCTGCCTCCCCTCCCCGCGATGAAATTTTAAGAGATCAGGGATCTTGTCTGTCTTGCTCGCTTCTGGGCCTAGCACAAGGTCTGGACCTGACCTGATGCTCAAATATTTGTTGAATGAATTGACTTTTGAAAAAAAAAAAAAAATCCTCAGGCTATTGGTGCCCGATTATTGGTAGCACCACCCCTAGAACTGGACAAACGAGAAAGCCTGTAAAGAAAGGGAGACGCCGGCTCTAACAAACCTATACAGATCCCTTTGTCAGTGGAGTTTCATTTCGGCGCTTGCAGCCCTCAGGTTGAACATACACCTAATTCTAGGGTGATGAGTGATATCCAGCTTAGGGTAAGCTAAAGGGGAAATGTCAAGGGTTAGTGCCTTTTGTGACTCAGCATAAGCAGGTTTTCAATCCCCTCCACCCCAATATTGTCATGTATTATTCTCAGGTTGAAACTGACTGGACTCAAATTCTGCTCCCAGTTGACTAGCTGGGTGACCTTGGGCCATGGCTCATATATTAAACAAGCTAATAGTGCTTAGAATAGTGCCTGACACGTATTAAACCTCATGTAAGAGATTTTTATTATTACTATTCAGCCTCTACTTGGGCTCCCACCTCCATAGCCTAAAAGTGTGCAGATCTCTCAATGGATCAGTGAGGGTCGGGAGAACTACCTTTTTATTACCAGATTTTACCATTTTATCATCAGCCACTCCTTGCCCAGACTTCATCTGGCTTCTGCTCTTACTTTGACCTCTGGAGATCATCACTGATTTCCATTGACCCTATCGTTTTCCCTGATCTCCCTGGCTCTATGTGTCTATATAGAAAATCTCTGGAAAGAATCTTTTATTTTTATTTTTTTAAGATTTTATTTATTTATTTGAGAGAGAGAATATGTGCACAAGCAGGGGGGATAGGCAGAGGAAGAGGAAGAAGCAGACACCCCGCTGAGCTGGAAGCTCCATGTGGGGTCCATCCCAGGTCTCTGGCACAGATGCTTAATGGACTGAACCACCCAGGTGACTCAAGAATCCTTTTTTTATTTTTTATTTTTTCAAGCTTCTGGGTCGCTAACATAATTTCTTCTACCTCTTCAAATACGCTTTCTTGGTCTTTTTTGATAGCACTTTTATCTCCAGCCTCTATATGTAGAAGCTCAGCCCTTAATCTCTCTATAGCTTCTCCTTTGGTAGGCTAATCATGAAGGCTTCAGGAGTCACCCACCTATCTGTTAGTGACTCTGAAACACATATATTCTAGGAGTAGAACAAAATCTGACCACACCCTATGATTTCTATGCAAACACTGTGGTCACAGCC
Source organism: Canis aureus (assembly GCF_053574225.1). Classification (NCBI taxonomy): domain Eukaryota; kingdom Metazoa; phylum Chordata; class Mammalia; order Carnivora; family Canidae; genus Canis; species Canis aureus. Next base: position 34,383,507 of record NC_135637.1, on the reverse strand, counting down.
TAAATTCTTATTACATTCCATTGTGATTGCTTTTAAGTTTCTTTCCCTTCCTACTGAGAGCTCCTTGGAGGGCTGCCTACTTTACTATTATCTTCTGTATTTCCAGTGCCTAACACAGTGCCCAGCACATAATATATGCTTAATAAATAGTGTTTGAATGTAGGTGGATAAGGATGAGAAGAAACCAGAGAAAAGCGAAGGTTGATTGGAGATCCTGTCACTATTTCCTGTTAATTAACATAATATATGTATTTAAAATAGATATTTGGCCCTAAGTCTACCCCCGTGTTCAAGACAAGCTTCCATTTGGATTAAATTGTGCCTTTCAGCTTCCCCTTTTCTGTCAATTGCGTCAGTGTTTTTCTAATTTGCAAACTCAAATCTGAGTCATCTTTTACTTAACTGAAGAACTCAATAATACCTAATTTATATAGTGCTTTCCAATTCACAAAAGTTCACATAATACATTGTTTTACTTATCCCAACCAAAGTCCCATGAAGTCCTTTTTTATAAATGATCCAGAAGCTCAGAGAGGTTAAGTGACTTGCTGACATAAAGTATTAAAAATTATGTTATTTGCAGGAGGCAGAGTGGCACTCAAGCCAGGTCTTCTGACTCGAAGTCCAAGAGTCACCTTAAGGTGTACCTGGGTGACCCAGTCAGTTAGGTGTCTGCCTTTGACTCAGGTCATGATCTCAGGGTCCTGGGAGCAAGTCCTCGAGTAGGCTGAGCAGGGGCGCCTACTTCTGCTGCTCCCCCTTGTTTGTGCTCTCTCTCTCTTTCTGTGTCAAATAAATAAAATCTTTTTTAAAAGTCTCAGTTTATTGTCACACAACTGCCTATAATGTCATTTTCTTTGTTTTGCTGATGAGGAAACTGAGGTCTTCTAAAGTAAATTTTAGTAGCAGGAAAGAGTATCAATCTCAGAATACAGAAGAGTGGTTGGATTTGACCCCAGTTTGGATTTCAGACTCCACTATCATCCTACTGCCAAAGTACCATTATCCTTTCTTGAAAAATTTCAAGATTACAGATGGATCAAAATGGGGAATGGAATGTGTGGATAAAGGTGGAAAAAAGAATGCCCCTGTGTTGATAACTGTTAAACCTAGGTGACATGATGTATGTTTAAGTCAGGGTGGGGAGTGTTAATTATAGCATTCTACTTTTGTATGTTTGGAATTTTTCACAATAAATTTGTGAAAGTGCTTTTCTTTACTCTTCCTTGGCACAGCTGAGACAAGCTTTAAAAAAAATTTCCAAAGACTGTTTCTAGATGCTAAGATAGAACAAAATGGAAATGGAGAAACAACAAGGAAGCATTTAAGGGGGGGGTTGTAACATAAAGATCTGTAATTTTGCCTGAGCTTGCTCATTCCAGATGGCATTGCACTTATATTTTTCTTCTAAGAAAATTATATCCTAGACTCAAAGGACTGACCAGGCTTTTTAAGCACCTTGGGCAGATTCCTTACTTCCTAGTCCTGAGGCTGCCTATGTACAGAGAGCACAACCTTGGGACCTGCTGTTGACTTTTTCTCCCCATCTGGGTAGGTCCAGTCCTTCCAGTGATGGTTAAGGCCAAGTAGTCTTCCTGTGTTGCTGCCTTAGTGAGGTCATGACAACAAATGTCTGTCCCTTTCTCCTGCCCTTGATTCTTTTCCAGCAATAATTCTGCGTAGAAGAGACATGACTGGGGGATCCCTGGGTGGCTCAGCGGTTTGGCGCCTGCCTTTAGCCCAGGGCGCGATCCTGGAGTCCCGGGGTCGAGTCCCACGTTGGGCTCCCGGCGTGGAGCCTGCTTCTCCCTCTGCCTGTGTCTCTGCCTCTCTCTCTCTCTCTGTGTCTATCATAAATAAATAAGTAAATCTTTAAAAAAAAAAAAAAAGAAGAGACATGACCATGTAGGTGTGGATACTTCAATATATTTACTTCACTGATGTGATAAGGTCAGCAGTTCTCAGATGCTCTCTCCACAAGAATTGGATGAACTTTTGAGTTTGTACTTATGCATTTATTAACCTAATTTTTGGAGACCTTTTCCTCCTATGCAATAAATTACCTTATCAGTTGTTCTCAGCCACCATTCTCCCATATATTTCTAAGTTTATCTCCCTAAAACAAAAAAGGAGCCCTTTGATGATCTTTCCCCTCCTATTACTTTGCTAATACTAATAATGTTCATATCCCCATTATAATTTTCCACACCAAGCTATTTAAAATACCAACTTAATAATCACTTCTTTCACAAAGTGAGTTCTCTTTGAACTAGGCATGGCTGTCATATACAGAAGCTCTATTGGCCGCTATTGAAAGCATTGGCCTCTTATTCTAGTGATTTTTTTAAATTTAAATTTAATTTTTTGGGGCAGCCCGGGTGGCTCAGCGGTTTAGCACCTGCCTTCGGCCCAGGGCGTGATCCTGGAGTCCCTGGATCAAGTCCCACATCGGGCTCCCTGCATGGAGCCTGCTTCTCCCTCTGCCTGTGTCTCTGCCTCTCTCTTTCTGTGTCTCTCATGAGTAAGTAAATAAATAAAAATAATAATTTTTTTTAGTAATCTCTACACCCAACATGGAGCTTGAACTCATGACCCCAACCAAGATCAAAGTCACATGCTTTTCTGACTGAGCCAGTCAGATACGCCTATTCTAGTGTTTAAAGTTCTAGTATTCTAGTGGGGTCATATTTTCCTTGCCATGTTCTAATGTAGTTGTAATTGCTCTGTCATCTCTTATATAAATTTTTTAAAAATTTATTTATGATAGTCACACAGAGAGAGAGAGAGAGGCAGAGACACAGGCAGAGGGAGAAGCAGGCTCCATGCAGGGAGCCCAACGTGGGATTCAATCCCAGGTCTCCAGGATCGCACCCTGGGCCAAAGGCAGGCACCAAACCGCTGCTCCACCCAGGGATCCCTGTAATCTCTTATATAAAGTCTACTTTCTTGTCATTTGGTTACTTGTGGGCTAGATCACAAATTTTCTTGTTTCCCTTGGATTTTAGAGCACTCTGGAAGGTCATTAGTAAAATTCTGAGCAGGATGATCCTTCCACTAGAGGACTTAGCTTAGCTCAAGGAAATCAGTGCTGTTCAACTCTACACCCAGGGGAGGGAGAGACACCAGATTTTTCTGCAAAGGGCCCCATAGTAAATATTTTAGGCTTTTCAGGCCAAGAGGAAAATCAACAGTGTTATATAGGTACTTGTGTAACAAGAAAAAAAAATTCCTACAATTTTTTTTAAAGATTGTATTTATTTATTCATGAGAGACAGAGAGAGAGAGAGAGAGAGAGAGGGGCAGAGACACAGGCAGAGGGAGAAGCAGACTCCACACAGGGAGCCTGATGTGGGTCTTGATCCTGGGACTCCAGGATCACGCCCTGGGCCAAAGTCAGGCGCTAAACCGCTGAACCACCCAGGGATCCCCCATAAATGTTTTAAATCAAATTCAAAATATAATATTGAGTATAATTTTTTATAATCCAGATATGGTGATGAGAAGAATGGGATTCTTTGGGATGATATTTTGCTTAATTAGGTTCAAAGTTAGCGTTCTGTGTGATCACATATTGAGCTACTAATGTTGATCTGAAATGAGACTTTCCCTATTTCATCTTTGAAAATGTCTCCATCCAGATGGTACTGCCAATACTGCTATCAGTCCATGAGCATGATTTTAATTGAGCATATTTACTGTTGGAAGGCATGTATAGAATTCTGTTAGATTCTTCTCCTGACGTTTGCCTTTTAGCTTGTTGTTACATTGCAGATTAGTCATTTGCATTTGAAGGTTAGGTGGAAACTCCTCAATTGCACAATTAAATGGATTTTGAAATATGGAAGTTTCCATTGCACTTGACATCCAGGTCTGGAGATATTGCTTCTTGTTTTAATTTTTGACATTAGAAGAAGTGTATAATGAAACTGTTTTACATTATTTGTGATTCAAAACATTATTGTCAAAATGACTTTGCTACAGTATACATTTCACATATAAGCACTGTTTTGCTCTGTTATTTTAGGTTGAATTCACTGAGAAACACTATCAAGTCTGTAGCAAAAGCTAATTTCCAATTATTCAGTAATGACGATTTGGAATGGTTCAGTTCTGAAAAATCTCAATCTTGGCTCTGAGCTGAAAAAAAAAGCTGCAATAAAACTTAACCATTGCTATGCCATCAAAATGCTTTCTAGTAGAGCAAGTCAGGATATTCAGTTTCTATCTCTGATAAAACTTCATAGACCTGATGTTGGATAAATACAAGAGGAAACAAAGTTCACTGTTGATAATTTGAGTTCAATAACATATGATAGATTCAAATATTTTCTGCAAATTAGTTCCTGGTAATAATTTGAGTCCAATGAATAACGAAAAGCTCTAAAGGCCTTATCTTTTCTAGAGCTTTATAAATTTATCCAAGTTAGCTTTTTCCTGCTTCACAGTTTTATCTCCATCAATTAAAACATCTTAGCAGATTCTACTTCAGGTTGTACCTAATTATTGTTTTCTTAATTTTTTGGAAAATATTCTTGCCTATTGTTCCATGCAGATTCCTCAAAGAAACCTATTTTTCAATGACTTCAGACTTGGTTGGCATTGACACCTCAAACAGCAGCAAGTCAACATCAGCAAGAGATGTTGGTAAACATCTCTCATCTCATTGATAATCATCAAAGAAAATCACTCGAAATCATTGGTTTTGGTTTTTTTGTTTGTTTGTTTGGGTTTTTTTGTTTGTTTGTTTGTTTGTTTTTGGTCAGGCACATCTTAACTATGTCCTTCTTTGGGCCAGAAGGACTTCAGTATTGCTATACCTGAATATAATCTAGATTTACAGATGACTTCACCTTTCCTTCTTGTAACCAACGTGTGTGTGTGTGTTCTTTTCTGGTATTGTCAGAATTACAAGAATGTGAATAATTGTCTCATTTTTTCCAAGTTTTTTTTTTAAGTTTATTTAAATAATTTCTATACCCAATGTGGGGCTTCAACTCAAAACCTCAAGATCAAGAGTCATATGCTCTTTTGACTGAGCCAGTCAGGTGCCCCCACATTTTATGTTTTTGGTGTCACATTTTACATCTTTTTTAAAATTTATTATTTTTTTTTTGAGGGGGAGTTGGCATGGGGGGTGAATCCTAAGAAGGCTCCTTTCTCAGTGTAGAGCCTGATTCAGGACTTCATTCTCACAACCCTGAGATAATGATGACCTGAGCTGAAATAAAGAGCCAGATGCTCAACCGATCCAGCCAACCCACATTTTACCTCTTTTTATCTTGTGTATCCCTTAAACAATTATTGTCATCATAGTAATTTTTACTACTTTCGTATTTAGCCTTCATACTAGCTTTATAAGTGATTGATACACTACCTTTACTATATATATTTACTTTCGCAGTGAGATTTCTTCTTTTGTTTTCTTGTTACTAATTAGGGCAGTTCTTGTAAAGCCCTTTTAGTGGTGATGCTTGTGCTTTAGCATGTGCTTGTCAGGAAAACTCTTCATCTCCCTTTCGATTCTGAGTAATTATGCTGGGTATGGCATTGTTTGTTAGAAGTTCCTTTTTTCCCCCTTTCAGCACCTTGAATACATCATGCCAGTCCCATCTGGTCTGCAAAACTTCTGCTAAAAAACTATCTGCTGATAGTTTAATGGGGTTTTCCTTGTCCAAAACAAGTGGTTTTTTCCTCTTGCTGCTTTTTTTTTTTTTAAGATTTTTATTTATTCACGAGAGACACAGTGAGAAAGGCAGAGACATAGGCAGAGGGAGAAGCAGACTCCCTGTGGTGAACCTGATGCAGGATTCAATCCCAGGACCCTAGGATCACGACCTGTGCCAAAAGCAGATGCTCAACCACTGAGCCACTCAGGCATCCCTCTCTTGCTGCTTTTAATATTTTTTTCTTGTCTTTAACTTTTGACATTTTAATTATAATGTGTCTTGGTGTGGGTCTTTTTCAGTTCATCATACTTGGAACTCTTTGGGCTTCCTGGATCTGGATGTCTATCTGGTTACTTTCCTGGGTTAGGGAGTTTTCAGCTGTTATTTCTTCAAAAAAATTTCTGCTCCTTTCTCTTCTTGACTCCTTCTGGGTGTCCTACAATACAAATGTTAGTACTTTGGATGTTATTCCATAACTCCTTTATTTTATTTTATTTTATTTTTATTTTTATTTTTTTTTTAATTTTTTTATTTATTTATGATAGTCACAGAGAGAGAGGCAGAGACACAGGCAGAGGGAGAAGCAGGCTCCATGCACCGGGAGCCCGACGTGGGAATCGATCCCGGGTCTCCAGGATCGCGCCCTGGGCCAAAGGCAGGCGCCAAACCGCTGCGCCACCCAGGGATCCCTATTTGGTACTTTCTTATATTTTCCATCTCTTTGTTGAAATTCTCACTGTGTTCATCCATTCTTCTCCCCAGTTTAGTGAGCACTTTATGACCTTTACTTTGAACTCTATCAGGCAAATTACTTTTATTTCATTAAGGTCCCCCCTGCCCCCCACAAGGTTTTCTTTCTTTCTTTCTTTCTTTCTTTCTTTCTTTCTTTCTTTCTTTCTTTCTTTCTTTCTTTCTTTCTTTCTTTCTTTCTTTTTCTTCTTCTTCTTCTTCTTCTTCTTCTTCTTCTTCTTCTTCTTCTTCCTCCTCCTCCTCCTCCTCCTCCTCAGAAAGTGACATTTATTCAAAGAAAAAAAATGACAAGATGTCCATCTCTTGGCTCCCTTCCCTCCCCCCTCCTGTTCCTCTTCTGCCCCCTAGACAGAGGCCTGGGTCAGGCTAGGTAGCAGAACTGCCCCTCAGATGAGGTCAACAACATTGAAGGGCATCTCCTCAATGGAGGTGTTGTAGAAGGTCTCAATGTCTTGAAGAGTCCTCTTGTCTTCTTCTGTCACCACGTTAGTATCCACACCCTTATGACCGAATCATCCACCATGACCGATCTATGGATATAGTTTTCCCTGTCGGTGGGAAGGTCATAGTTGATGAGTATGAAGACTAAAGACACCTGTTGCACATTGATGACTCTGGCCTGGCTTAGGGGAGAGGATAGGTCAGCAGAAAGAGGAGGGGCCACAGTGTGTGTAGGCAGCCAAAGGGAGGCAAAGCAAACAGTGGCTTCATCCCCTGAAGCATGCCAGATATCTTGTTCTTTCATTTGGTGTATATTCCTCTGTTTCTTCATTTTGCTTGACTCTCTTTGTTTCTGTATAGTAGATGAAACAGCCACCTCTCCTAGTTGTGAAAGAATGACGTCACATAGGAAGTAGGTCTTGTCATTCAAATCTGTCCCAGCTCTTTGTCGTCTCCCAAAACTTTGTGCTTGTCCGGGCAATGTATTATCTTTGTAATAGCTCCCAGAAGTTGAAGCTGTGTTAAGACCCATCAGTGTCCCTAACTGGGGAAGATCTCAGCACCTGGACTCAGGTTGTTTGAAAGTCAGACTCTCAGGCAGCAGTTTTTAAAAATATGCAGATATATACAGTCCCATGGGATTACATGCATAAGCCCTACTGGCTAGGTGATCTGGCAGTGACTCCTGGGTATCAGTTGCAAAAATCGGGGCCCCAGATGAGTGTATAAGCCCTTCTCTGAGAGCTACTGATGTGCTGGACCATGGCAGAGGGCGAGCACCAAAACGGTGTCCACTGTCTATGTTCTTTGAGAGCAGCTCCATAGTCCACCAGATATGGGCCAAACCTGAAGCCTGCCCCTTAGACGTAAGCTCCAGGACCAGCCAAAAGGCATCCTTTACAGAAAGACTGGGGGCGGGGGACAGGGGTACATGCTGGTCTGTTGTCTGTGCAATGCCCTCTGGATGGTAGTCTAAGAACTATGTCTCCGATTCCCACAGCCCCATGGAACCCACAAGTGCAAGAGCCACGTGATCAAGTGGTATCCCCTGGAAAGCAGCTGCGAAATCCAGGGCATGGGGTGTAAAAACCAAGGCATCAGCCTGGTGTAAAGCTCATCTCCAGGAGACACTCATGCTCTAGAGCATGGCAGAGAAAAAGCTCAAAGATAGTGCCTTTCCTCTGAGGTCTCTGGAAAGGATTACAGTCAGCTCTTGGATTTGTGTTTAATCAGAAGCCTGCCCCCTTAGGTTACAGTCATGATGAGTAACTACTAGGCCTCCTTCACAGGAAGACAGCTTCTTCATCCATTGCCTCTTGCTGCTTTCCTACTACAAAAAGGAGTGGTAGCTTTTTAAGGACACTTCCTTCATTGTTTACAGTCCTGTGGGACCCTGGTCTCACCAAAACCAGGCAATGCAGAGGTGTCCCCTGGCTACAGCCACAAAAATCAGGGTGCCAGACAGGGCTATGAGCTCCTTTCTGAGTGACTGATTATTATAGTCCCATAGGCCCAGTAACACAATCTCCCTTGGGTTTCAGAGCCAGATAGTCAGTAAGTGTCTCCTGGACCTGTCACATGTAGAAGCTTCCTTCTGGAAGATACTGGTGCTCTGGAGCATGGCAAAGGGAGAATGGGAAGGTGGCACCCACCAGTCTCCATCCTGGAGAGTACTCCAGCATGCTCCTATATGTGTGTAAAATTACTTAGGAGCCTTCCCCTCAGGCCTACACTTCAATATAAGCAGGTGGGCCTCTCTCACTTTAAGTCTGGGCTCTATGGGCTGCCTCTGAGCTGTGCTCTGCTCAGCCTGAAGCCTGTCTAAGGGGCAGGCTTCAGGTTTGGCCCACATCTGGTGGACTATGGAGCTGCTCTCAAGGAACATAGACAGTGGACACCAAGTCCAAGCCTGCAGGACCTTTAAGAGCTGTCTCTCAGATCACTATAATCCTATGGATTTGGGATGCGGGCCACACTGGTTTTCAAAGTTAGGTGTTTGGGGGGCTCTTCTCTCAGATGCAAGTCCTAAAAGTTGAGGTACTTGACATGGGGTTCAAATCCTTTACTCCTTAGGGATAAGCTGTGGGTTTTATGCTTTCTTCTGGTTGTGGCTTGTTATACTAGGATTGGGATTTATGATGAGATTGTTTCTCAGCTTCTCCTACCTGCTTCAGTGGAGTTTTCTTCTCAAAGTGTAGTTGTCATTTAAGCAGGCTTTAGCGTTATTTTTTTTTTTTTTTAAGAGGAAATTGTTCCATATGTTGCTGTAGACGCAGTATGTCTGTGGGAGGAGGTGAGTTTGGGATCTGCCTATATTACCATCTTGAACCAGAACTTGTCTTGTTTTTAATTGACTATTGATGATGCTCCCAGTGTCCTCTATAATGTTTGAGCAACTGTTCTCACTGAATAATAAGAGTCTAAAATGAGTGTATTTTCCTTGGATACAATTTAATTAACTCAGCATCAGCAAGCAGCTTTCCTTTGGCTAACAAATGAGCCACCTGGAAACCCACTTTGATTGGAACTTCATTTTCATTTATTTTTGTGAAGAAATTCTGATGAGCTATGAGCTACTCCATCTTGAATATTCTGTCTTTTTCTGGCTGTTGTTTTCCTGTGAGTTGGGGACACCGCAATGACGGATTAGTGTCAGTTGATACATATTGTGTTCTTTCAGCACAGATACAGCATCACTGTGTGATAAACCCAATGTGTTGCCATTTAATTTGAAAACAACAAAAAAAATCTACCCCCCACTTTGCCTTAGAAGTGTGATATTTAGAGTTTGCTTTCGTTCTTTTCATGATGGATGCGCATGAGCAGTAAAAAAATAAAATGCCATGGTGCAATGATAACACATGGCATTTGGAGCTCTGTTGAGTTATAAACTGCATCACTGCAGTCTGGAGGGTCTAGAAGCTGAGCAGCAGTGCAAAGGGAGGAGAGTGCCACGTATAGTCTCTATCACGATTCAGCTCTGCCCGTGTAGTAGGAAAGCAGCCTTAAATAACGTGTGGCTCTGTTACCATGGGGGAGAGTGTAGATTCATTTCAGTGAACCTTTATGAACCCTGAGATTTGAATTTCATATAATTGTCATGTGTCATGAAATATCCTTCTTTTGATTTCTTCCCCTAACCATTTAAAGATATAAAACCATTCTTTGGCCACCAGCCATACGCTAGGCCCATGGGACATTGTTTGCCATCCTCCATATGGAATGTGTGTCTTTGTCCCGTTCTCTGTGTGACCTAGGAATTTTTAGGATCACTACCACAACCTCTACAGACCTTCTCTCCCCAAAAAAGTGTCCTCAATACAATCTCACACCCTGATAATTAAACTCAGTGTTTGTTTTCATCTTACTCATCTTTGTCTGGACAGCTCCCTATTTCAGAGTATCTAGCCCCAGACAGCCTGGAATATGATCCCTGGTTGCCTCCCACCCTTTCATCTAGGGATAGGATTCTATCCATAAGGGGAGACTTGAGCCACGAGAGTTAGGTGCTAGAAAACAAAGCCAAGACTAAAGATCACATACACCTACAACATAAAAGCTGCAGTTGTCTCTTAAACAACATAGGTTTGAATTGCAGGGGCCCACTTAATTGTGGATCTTTGTTGACAAATATAGTAGAGAATGACAAATGTATTTTATTTTATTTTTTAAAATACATTTTATTTTTTTTATTTTTAATTTTTTAAAAGATTTTATTTATTTATTCATGAGAGACAGAAAGAGAGGCAGAGACACAGGCAGAGGGAGAAGCAGGCTCCATGCAGGGAGCCCCACGTGGGACTCGACCCTGGGTCTCCAGGATCACGCCCTGGGCTGAAGGCCATGCTAAACCGCTGAACCCCCCGGGCTGCACCTCTTATGATTTTTTAAAAACATATTTTATTTATTTATTCAAGAGAGAAAGAGTGAGAGAAAGCACAAGAAGAGGGAGGGACAGAGGGAGAAGCGCACCCTGCTGAGCAGGGATCCTGTGGGGCTTGATCCCGGAACCCTGTGATCACAACCCTAGCCAAAGGCAGACGCTCAACCATTGAGCCACCCAGGTGCCCACAAGTGGATTTTTGACTGCATAAAATTTTTGACTAACCCCCGCATTGCTCAAGGGTCAACTGTACTTCTCTAATCCTGTATTAAATCTCAGACTAAGGTAGAAAGCAGTGATTCTTAAACCTTGTTGACCATTTGATCACCTGGGGAGCATTAAAACAAAAACACCCCCCAAACCCACTGAGGCCCCATTTCAAGAGACTCACTTAATTGACCTGGAGAGATCTGAATTATATTTGAAAACAAGCAAACAAACAAACAGAACAAAGAACAGGTAATGCATTCATATGATTCAAATTAAAAAAATGATATATCTGTCCCAGCTATCTTAGAGGCCCCTGTAGTTTACCATTTTTATTTGCCTGTTGTATGTTACACAAGTGATTCTTTATACAAGTAAGAATGGTGTATTTTGGGGGGGCACCTGAGTGGCTCAGTCAGTTGAGTATCCAACTCTAGGTCTCAGCTCAGGTCTTTTTTTTTTTCCAGCTCAGGTCTTGATCTCAAGGTTGTGAGTTCAAGCCCCATGTTGGGCTCCAGGCTGGGTGTGGAGCCTTTTTTTTAAAAATATTTTATTTATTTTTTGACACACACACAGAGAAAGCACAAGCAAGGGGAGAGCAGAGGGAGAGGGAAAAGCAGACCCCCCCTAACCAAGCAGGGAGCCCAATGTGGGGCTCAATCCCAGGACCCTGAGACCGCGACCCGAGCCAAAGGCAGAGGCCTAACCAACTGAACCATGCAGGTACTTCGGTGTGGAGCCTACTTTTTAAAAAAATTATCTTCACTTTCTTACATTATATCCACTCTTCTGCAGCTGGCTTTTAAAAATCTAATAATGTATCTGGGAAACATTTCCATATCAGTATGTAGAGACCTTCTTTGTTGTTTGTTTTTACATTTGTATACTATTCCACTATGGAGACATAGCAGTTTATTTAATCTATCTCTGTAGGCAGATATTCCTATCATTCCCAAATGCTTGTTATAAACAGTGCCTCAAAGTATAACTTTGTATGTATATAATTACATATGTACTGCAGGTGTCTTAGTCTAAGACAGAGAGAAAGAGAGAGAGAGAAAGGCAGAGACACAGGCAGAGGGAGAAGCAGGCTCCCTGTGAATAGCCCAATACAGGACTCAATCCCCGGACCACACCCCCCCCCCCACTCCCCAGGGACGCTTGGGTGGCTCAGTGGTTGAATATCTGCCTTTGGCTCAGGCCATGATCCCTGAGTCCTGGGATCGAGTCCCACATTGGGCTTCTTGCATGGAGCCTGCTTTTCCCTCTGCCTGTGTCTCTCCTCTCTCTGTGTCTGTCATGAATAAATAAATAAAATCTTAAAAAAAAAAAAATCCCAGGACCCCAGGATCACCACTCGAGCCAAAGGCAGATGCTGAACCACTGAGCCACCCAGGTGCCCCTGGAGAGTCTCTTTCATTTAAGAACACCAGCTATTAAATGCTTCAGCCCAGAGGAAGTATGTTAACTCTGCTCACAGAATTATGGCTCAGAATTTGTATGCCAAGCCTCAATGAAGAGGGACCAGGGAATTGTATCCCCTAGATCCTCAGGAGTAGAGGAGAACTGGACATTGGTGAAATTACATGTTCAACTTTTAGATCTTTGCCAATCTTATAGGTGAAAAAAATGTTCAGAGTAGTTTTATTTTTCATTTTTCCTATTAGGAGTGAAGTTGTGCATTTTTTCATATATTTAATAACCATCGTCAGTAGTTTTTAAAACTCCTATCTAGGGTGCCTGGGTGGCTCAGTCGGCTAAGTGTCTACCTTTGACTTGGGTCATGATTTCAGGGTCCTGGGATGGAGCCCTGAGTCAGGTTCCCAGCTCAGTGGGAAGTCTGCTTCTCCTTCTCCTTCTGCTTCTCCCCTTGCTTGTGCTCTCTCTGTTTCAAATGAATAAATATAAAATCATTAAAAAAAAAAAAAACCAAGCTAGCTAATCCTACTATACAACCTGGGTCCTTCCTACTCAGTTTCTCTTTTCCATCTGAGAGAAACATCTTTTCCTTTCCATGATTAGTAAGACAGTGGTGACTGACCCTGTGAAAACTTGACCTATAGCCGAGATCCCACCTTTTCAGTAATAAATAGTTTGATTCTCATTGTAAAATAACTTTCAGGGATTCCTGGGTGGCTCAGCAATTTAGCGACTGCCTTTGGCCCAGGGCGTGATCCCGGAGACCCGGGATCATGTCCCACATCGGGCTCCCTGCATGGAGCCTGCTTCTCCCTCTGCCTGTGTCTCTGCCTCTCTCTCTCTCTCTCTCTCTCTGTATGTGTGTGTGTGTCTCTTGTGAATAAATAAATAAAATCTTTAAAAAATAGAATAACTTTCAATGAATAACCATAGCATTCATGCTATATAACTTACATACCATCACAGGAGGCAGGATGGTCATTCTGCAACAGTTGGGGCCAGAACTAGAAATTTTTGCCTAAATACAAGGCTTAGTGTTTACATGTTATGAGTCTTGCATCAACCATCTCTATCTGAGGGACAAAGTATCTTTTTTTGTAAGTATTTTTTTTTTAATGTATTTGAGAGAGAATGTGCAAGTGTATGGGGGAGGGGCAAGAGGGAGAGAGCAAATCTCAAGCAGACTCCGTCCTAAGTGTGAAGAATGATCTCATAACTCAGAGATCATGACCTGAGCCTAAACCAAGAGTTGGATGCCTAACCAACTGAGCCACCTAAGTGCCCCTGAGGGAGGAAGTAGCTTATAACTGTTCTTCACTGTACTCTCATCTCTATAAAGATAAAATCTCCTTTTAATAATGTAGGCAGAAGACTTCAATCCCAAATCCCCTCTCTTTAATACAAGACTAAAATCTGAAAGCTGTTATAAAATCATGAATACTTCTTTTCCTGTGTCGATGCCTGTTGCCACATTTTAGTTTCCTACCCTTCATAATAGCGGCTCCTTTGAACATTTTTACTTCTGAAAATGAAGACTTTTTTTTTTTTTTTTTTAAAGATTGTATCTGGAAAAAAAGAAAAGGGATCCTTGGGTGGCTCAGCGGTTTGGCGCCTGCCTTCGGCCCAGGGTGTGATCCTGGAGTCCTGGGATTGAGTCCCAGGTTGGGCTCCCTGCATGGAGCCTGCTTCTCCCTCTGCCTGTGTCTCTGCCTCTCTCTCTCTTTCTATCTCTCTCTGTCTCTCCTGAATAAATAAATAAAATCTTAAAAAAAAAAAAGATTGTATATCTATCTATCTATCTATCTATCTATCTATCTATCTATCTATATTAGAGAGAGAGAGAGAAAGAGAGAGGGAGAGACAGCATGCTCTCTGGAGCAGTGGGGAGGAGGAGAGAGAGAGGGATAAGTAGACTCTGGTCTGAGCATGGAGCCTGACGAAGAGCCCGATCCCATGACCATGAGATCATGATCTGAGCCAAAATCAAGAGTTCAACACTCAGCCAACTGGGCTACCCAGATGCCCTGACTTTGTTTTTGTTTAAACTCCCAGATCATCTAGGATCCTCTCACTCCATTTCTCATGCAAAGCCTGTTCAAGAAGTAGCCACAACTCAGGGCGTCTGGGTGGCCCAGGTAAGTGTCTGACTCTTGATTTGCCTCAGGTCACGATTTCAGGGTCATGGGATGGAGCATGAGTGGGAAGTCGGGTTGTCTCCCTCTCCCCTTGTCCTGCCCCCCTCCCTTCTCAAATGTTTGGGCTCTCTCTTTCTCTAAAATAAATAAATAAATCTTTTTAAAAAATGTAGTCCAACTTAGGTCAGTCTACCCTTCCTGGAGTTAGGCAATTAGATCGATTGGTCTATACCTGCAATGCTAGAGTGACTCAGGGACCTTACAAAAGTTTACTCATCACCGATTCATGGTATAACCATCTTAGCCAGGCGGGCTTTCCTTTGCAAAAATTAGAAACCCAAAATAATTTAAGCAGGAAGGGTATTTGTCATTTCCCATAACACAAAGTCTGTAGTATGGCAGCTCAAGATGCAGGATTTCCAGACTCCTGGGTCTGCTTCTCTGTGAATTTCTTGGTCCTAACCACCTTCAGATTTTGGCTGCATTCTCTCACTGGTGTCTAGATGTCTGCAACTACCCCAAGCTTCACATCTAGTGGAAGAAGGACTGCTATGTTTTTGTGTGTTGGTTTTTATTTTTTATTTTTTTTAAGATTATTTATGTATTCATAGAGACACACAAAGAGAGAGAGGCAGAGACACAGGCAGAGGGAGAAGCAGGTTCCATGCAGGGAGCCTGACGTGGGACTCGATCCAGGGTCTCCAGGATCACACCCTGGGCTGCAGGCGGCGCTAAACCGCTGCACCACCGGGTCTGCCCTGTGTGTCGGTTTTTAAAAGCAAAGAGCATTTCCTCAATTAAACTTCCAAGAGTTTCTCCTTCCCATCCCCGCCCCATTGGATCACACGTCCATTTCTAAAGCAAGCACCAGCAGGAATGGGGCAAGTTATGCCTGACTTAGATCAAACAAGACTGTGGCTTTGTCATCGGGAAGAAGAAAAAAAATGACTCCTGGGAGCCATTCAAGCAAATGTGGCTAAAATCCCTCCTTACTGGAATTCAGAAAAAGAAGCCCTTTCTAAGATCCTGAGATAATGGACATTTATGTGATGAATAAACTCAGCACACATGATGTGCTGAGCATCTGGGAAGTGGGATTGGGATGTGCAGGTGAATACTGTATGGCTCTGTCTAGTGGTGCTCAGTCTAGGGAAGACGTAAGAAGCTCTCATCAGATTTTAACCTGATTCCTCAATAGCATTCCTACAGAGAGAGAATGGGGTTTTCAGTTATGATGAGAATTTCACTTTTTTCCCCGAGTTTTACTGAGATATAATTGACATGTAACATTATATCAGCTTTAGGTGTACAACATGATTACGTACCTGTGTGTATCACAAAATGGTTACCATAGTAAATTAACATCCATCACCTCTCAGAGTTGTTTGTCTTATGATGAGAACTTTAAAGATTCACTTTCAAACATACAATACAGTATTGTTTTTTTTTTTTTTTTTTTTTAATTTTTTTTTTTTAATTTTTATTTATTTATCATAGTCACAGAGAGAGAGAGAGGCAGAGACACAGGCAGAGGGAGAAGCAGGCTCCATGCACCGGGAGCCTGACGTGGGATTCGATCCCAGGTCTCCAGGATCGCGCCCTGGGCCAAAGGCAGGCGCTAAACCACTGCGCCACCCAGGGATCCCACAATACAGTATTGTTAACTGAAGTCACCATGCTCTACATGACATCCCCTGAACTTATTTATCTTTTTTTTTACTTATTCATCTTATTTTATTTTATTTTTTTACTTATTTATCTTATAACTAGAAGTTTGTATCTTTTGACCACCTTTACTCACTTCACCCATCCCCCACCTGCCTCTGACAACCCCTAAACTATTCTGTGTGTCTGTATGGGTTTTTTTTTTTAGATTTCATGCATAAGTGAGGTCATACAATATTTGTCTTTCCCTGTCTGATTTGTTTCATTCTGCATAATGCCCTCAACACCTATCCATGTTGATACAAATGGCAGGATTTCCTTCTTTTTTTTTTTTTGGCTGAATACTATTCCATTTCATATATATACACATCATATTTTCTTTATCCATTCATCATTCAGTGGACGCTTAGGTTCTTTCCATGTCTTGACTATCGTAAATCATGCTGCTATGAACATGGAGGTGCAGCAATCTTTTCGAGACAGTGATTTCATTTCCTTTGGATACATACCCAGAAGTGGAATCACTAGATCATATGGTAGTCCTGTTTTTAATTTTTTGAGGAAACTCCATACTGTTTTCCATAGTGGCTGCACCAATTTACCTTCCCACCAACAGTGCAGAAGGGTTCCTTTTTCTCCACATCCTTGCCAACACCTGCTTTTTCTTGTCTTTTTGTTAATACCTATTCTAACATGCGTGAGGTGATATCAACCTCATTGTGGTTTTGATTTTCATTTCCCTGTCAGTGATGTTGAGTACTTTCACTCCTTGTGGGCCAGGAATTTCACTTTTTCTTTTTTTTTTAATTTTTTATTTATTTATGATAGTCACACAGAGAGAGAGAGAGAGGCAGAGACACAGGCAGAGAGAGAAGCAGGCTCCATGCACTGGGAACCCGACGTGGGATTCGATCCCGGGTCTCCAGGATCACGCCCTGGGCTGAAGGCAGGCGCCAAACCGCTGCGCCACCCAGGGATCCCATCTTTTTTTTTTTTTAAACATTTTATTTATTTATTCATGAGAGACACACAGAGAGAGGCAGAGACATAGGTAGAGGGAGAAGCAGGCTCTGTGCAGGGAGCCTGATGCGGGACTCAATCCCATAACCCATAGGATCATGACCTGAGCTGAAGGTAGACGCTTAACCACTGAGCCACCCAGGAGCACAGAATTTCACTTTCTTGCTCTTTCTCTACCTGCCTTTCTTCCTATATTCCTTCCTTTCTTCCTTCTTTTTTTTTTTTTTTAAACCATCCACTTAATAAGAACATAGTGAGTACCTACTCTGTGCCAGGCACGATGCTCTAGAGTACTATCTTCAGAGAACTTACATTCTAGCTTAAATTGTTTGATGATTATATTTCTTGTGAATGAGTAATTATAGACTTCCTTCTCATTTTAAAATTCTTTGTGATTTTGGTAAGCATTTGCAGGAAAGGAGCCACTTCTCAGCTATGGACTCAGGGGCCACTGTATTTGGTGCCATGGAGGTTTGTCATGTGCTGCCTCAGTTGGCCAACTGGCTTCCCTAAAGGACACTTCCGTCATAACCACAATGGGAGCCAACAGAGGGTTTTTTAAGTGGTGGCATGACATGGTCAGCATTAGCCTATCTCCGAAAACAGACTTAAAAAAAAACACACATAAAAAAAAAAAAAAAAAAAAAAGGTTGAATCAACCCACAGCAGAACTTAGATTTTGAGTTAATTTATAACTGGCCTGAGGCGCTGTTGGTCTCAAAGGTTTGTGTCTGGCCTTGGGGGCCTCTGACAGGTAAGCAGATCTGTAATTTGCTTAGCTCCCTGCTGTTAGCCTGCTTTCGAGTTGAGTCCTGCCTAAGCTTTGGATCATTCTTCTGGGAGAATTTAAAGTGGAAAGATCAACATCAAATCATCGTTACTTCCAGTATTCCTCTGATCTGAGCTCCAGTCCTAGTACCCAGACTCCTGCCTTGTGACCCTGCTCAAGGAACCGGACCCTTGCCTTAGGCCTCAGGCCAGAGTTCTGACTTGTCCCTCTGCCAGCTGGCTCTGGGAGGCCTGCTCTTAAACCCTAGCAGCATTGCGGAGAGCCTCCCCTGCCTGTCTCCAAGCAGCCACATAACCTACCAGTAGCTCCAGGCTAGAAACTCCACCACTCTGGTTTTTTGGTTTTGTTTTATATCCACAAAATGTGTTAATTGCCAGGGTCCTTCTGCTCAGCTGGGTCTTTGACAGTCCTTCTCTTGATAATCTACCCCTTCCATCCTCTAGTTCAGTTCCCATGGAAAAGGTGGTCAGATGTCAGCTCCCTCCCAGGGCCCATTTCTACACCTCAATTAATATACTGAAGTCCCAACCCACAGTAACTAAGAATGTGACATTATTTGGAGATAGGACCTTTACAGAAGTCATTAGGGTTGGCCCAAGTCCTTCCAAAAAAGGATCTAAAGGTGCCTGGGTGGCTCGGTCAGTTAAATGTCTGCCTTCTGCTCAGCTCATGATCCTGGGGGCCTGGGATTGAGTCCGTATTGGGCTCCTTGCTCAGCAGGGTGGCAGCTTCTCCTTCTCCCTCTGCCCCTCCCCTGCTCATGCTCTCTTTCAAATAAATAAAAAATCTTAAAAAAAAAAGGGGAGGATTAATTTGGACATGAAGTGGTGGACAGAGGGAAGATGATGTGGAGATACAAGGAGAACATCACGTGAGCATGAAGATAGCCATCTATAAGCGAAGGAGAGACCGTTTCCTCCTTGAAGAAATCGACCCTGTCAACACCCTGATTTTGAACTTCTAGCTTCCAGGTCTGAGACAATACATTTCTCTGTTGCTTATGCCACCAATTTATAGCACTTTGTGTGTGTGTTTTTTTTTTAAAGATTTATTTATTTATCATAGACAGAGACAGAGAGAGAGAGGCAGAGACACAGGAGGAGGGAGAAACAGGCTCCATGCCGGGAGCCCGACGTGGGACTCGATCCCGGGACTCCAGGATCGCGCCCTGGGCCAAAGGCAGGCGCTAAACCGCTGAGCCACCCAGGGATCCCCTTTATGGCACTTTGTTAATGGCAGCCCGAGCACACCAATAGTCTCTGTGTCCCATTCTTTCTTCCCTTCTTTTTCTGGGAAGACGTGTCTCTTCCTGGGTCTCTGGGTGAACTTTCTCTTTACCTGCTCTTTCTCCTGGGCCTTCACATAATGTCCAGAATGTCTCATGGTCCTGTCCTCTACCCCCTTCCTAGTTTAAATAAGAGCATAATCTCCCCCTTTGCTGCCTCTGCACTTTGTAGCCCTTCTAATCTGGGTTCCACCCAAGCCTCCATTGAAACTACCTTTCTGGGGTGCCTGGGTGGCTCAGTGGTTGAGCGTCTGCATTCAGCTCAGGTCATGATCCTGGAGACCCAGGATCGAGTCCCACATCAGGCTCCCCGGAGGCAGCCTGCTTCTCCCTCTGCCTGTGTCTTCGCCTCTCTCTCTCTCTCTCTCTCTCTCTCTCTCTCGTGAATAAATAAATACAATCTTAAAACCCCGGTGGCGCAGCGGTTTAGCGCCGCCTGCGGCCCAGGGCATGATCCTGGAGTCCTGGGATCGAGTCCCACATCGGGCTCCCTGCATGGAGCCTGCTTCTCCCTCTGCCTATGTCTCTGCCTCTCTCTCTCTCTCTGCATCTCTATGAATAAATAAAGACTTAAAAAATATATTAAAAAAAAAAAACAACAACAAAAAACAGGAAACCACCTTTCTGCCTTAATGTCCTTCCCCTACTGTATTTGAGGACACTGATCACTCCCTCCTTGGAACTCTGCCTCTGCTTTCTTATCACTCTTCTTTTCCCCTTTTGAGCTGGTTTCTTCTCAAGGCTTCTGGCCCCTAGTGTCTATGTTTCCACCCACTCACTCTCCTGGTGACAGTCTCCTTCACCTGCTTGGCTTGTATCACCACCTATAATCTGACAGCTCCCAGATCCTTTCTGCCTCTCTCCCAAGCCCCAGACCTGCATGGTGAGTTCTAGCAGACTAATTGTTTTTCTACTTGTGTATTATCTTCTCTCCCATGAGAATAGAAGTTCCCCGAGAATAGAGATTTTGGCCTGTTTTGTGCACAACCATTGGTCCAGCACCTGCGCTCTGTCTGGATGTTCCAAAGCTCTTCAAATTCATTTTCCTCTGCCTATAACCCAAGGCTTGCTTGTGTTTTCATATTATTTAAAACTGTCTGCTACTAGTTCCTGTGGTCAGAAGCCTGGGTGTTATCTTCAAAACCCTCCCATCCCTAAAGCCTGCACTAAGGCCCTCAGGAGCCCACACCTTGCTCCCCCCAGCGACCTCCCACCCCGGCATGCTCTCGTGTGGGTATCTTCTTCAGGCATTGCCTGAACCACTACAAGGTTCTCTTGAGCCTCTTCTCTTCACTGACATAAGGGCGATTTCCTCCCTTAAATATACATACTGGTTTGCTTTTTCCAAGAGATTGGAACCATAATGCGTCATCAATTTCATGTCCATCCTTTCCCCATAAGGTAAATCTTGCAAGCATTATCCTATGTGCTCTGAAAACTATCCCTAACTGCAACTGTCTACTGCAGCTGGGGGTGAGCCACAATTTATTCTATTATTTCCTTAGTGAGGTTGTTTCCAGGTTTTTTGTTCTTATAAATAATGCAGTGGTGCATATTTATGGTGCTTTCAAAATACAAATCGGGTCGTGTCACTCGCTTGCTTAGTATCTGTCAGTGCTTCCCTATCATGGAGGTCAGTGTTCTCTGACTCCTTGATATAGCCCATAAGGCCCATCATTTGGGATCTTACTACCTTCCTCATGTCCTCACCCACCCACATTTCAAACTCTAGACGTTCTTTTACTTGCAGCTCCCAAATGTGAACCACCTTGATTTTTTTGCTTTTGTTTCTATGTAATATCTGTTCCTTGTCTTCCCAGAAAAGTCTGCTGCTAAGTTCAGATCCTCACTATTCCTTATCTATAATGATGCTCAAAGATGATATCCACGAAATCAGGGTGGTCTTTGGGATCCACGAAGCCAGTCTACTGACAGATAAGATTTTCAAGATGGTCTAAGCTCCAGGTGCCTTTTTTTTTTTTTTTTAAAGATTTTATTTATTCATGAGAGACACACACACACAGAAAGAGATGCAGAGACATAGGCCGAGGGAGAAGCAGGCTAGGCTCCATGCAGGAATCCTGATGTAGGACTTGATCCCGGGAGTCCAGGATCATGCCCTGGGTCAAAGGCAGGTGCTAAATCGCTGAGCCACCCAGGGATCCCTCCGTGCCTTTTTAGAGCTTTCAGATCTAGAAACAATTTCTACTCCTGTGGTCAGATGTGAAGGCAGAGGCAAGACAGTGGAGCCAGGGTTAGGCTAGCCTGTTCTCCTTTCTTGGTGAACTATGATGTTTAGAAGGGCCAGAAGCCTGAGGAGATCCACTTGCAGAATATAGTGGCCAGGCATCCTTCATCCTCCCGCCCCTAGGAATACCTTGTGGTAGTTTATTTTTTTTTATTTATTTATTTTTTTAATTTTTATTTATTTATGATAGTCTCACAGAGAGAGAGAGAGAGGCAGAGACACAGGCAGAGGGAGAAGCAGGCTCCATGCACCGGGAGCCCGATGTGGGATTCGATCCGGGGTCTCCAGGATCGCGCCCTGGGCCAAAAGCAGGCGCCAAACCGCTGCGCCACCCAGGGATCCCCCTTGTGGTAGTTTAAATGGGATGGCCAACTATTAAGGCCCATGGGTCAAGTGCAGTCCACCATGTTTTGTACTTCCCATGAGCTAAGTGGTTTTTGTATTTTTAAGTGATTGAAAAAAAAATCATCAGATTTTTGTGACATGTGAAAATATATAAAATTTAAATTTCAGTGTCCATAAATAAAGCTTTATTAGAACACACCATTCTCATTTATATATTGCCTTTGGCTGCTTTTTTGCTACGATGGAGGAGCTGAGTAGTTGCGACAGATTGGCCCATGAGCCTAACATTTACTCTTTGGCCCTTTATTGTTTGCTGAGCCCTTATCGAGACAGTGCTGCACTGTGGTCAGGGAGATAGGAGACAGATTGGAAGAGCACTCTGAAAGATGAAATGAGAGGGCTTCGAGAAGGAAGCTTATTCATAGGGTTTGATGGGGCAATGAGGACCAAATATACGAAGACTCAACATGGAGGAGCCCTTCCACCCACTCTTTGAAAATGACTACACAGGAGACAGAATTTGATTTAAAAAACTTCACATTTTATTTTACAGAATATGGTCACTTGTTGAGTTGAAGGCATGGAGCTTAAGAGCTATTCTGATACAGACTCTGAACAAAATGCCCCCCTGCCGCTCCGAGCACTTTTGATGACTGGCTCATCATTCTGTACACAAGACATTTCATTATCAGAGCTGAAGATGCTAACAATGGTGATAACTTACAAATTCTGAGAAAAGGCCTATATAGGCAAAGTGTAAGAGTTTTTTTTTTTTACTAAATTGGTGTAGTGCACCCTTAAAATTACATATTCACAAACAGAAGTTAGAGAAAGATAAATTAAAATACACTTAAGAATTTTTTTCTTGCCACCTGAGTTAAATTCAGGGCTCCTTTCCTTCAGAATGCAAAAAAGACAATGTTAACTCCAGATCACTAGATGTGAGAATGTTTCCTCTGAAAGAGAATGCACTTATTTTTAAGTTAGTAGCACGCTTCACATAAAACCAACCTAAAGTTAGAAAAGCCACTTTTTGAAGGCACAGTTTGTTTCCAGCTCAACTGTGGAAATAAAAGCCTGTCTTATAGACCCCATCTGGCAAGAAGGGTGAATTCACTCCAGCCCACGCATCTCTGAGTGTCTCCATGAGACAGATGTGTCTAGTCTAGAGGATAGAATGTTTTTTGATCATAATCATCATGTGCAAAGATTCTGGAAGCTCCGGGTTTCTCTTTGTTCTCTGACAATGCAAGCAACTTTGCTTTATAAGGTAGAATCAACCACTGGTCCTTCATGAGCCGGAGGGCAAGGGGGAAGACCCAGCAGAAAGGAGCTCCCAGTGCGTAGCTTGGAGACAGTTCCCTGGTCAGGGCCTTAGTGTAAAAGGGTCTAAACAAGAGTGAATATACACATGTAAAGTGTCAGAAGACACATTTCTAGAAAAGTGGCTGTGCTTTCCTTCTATATGCTTGGAGGGGGGAGAAAAAAAGGGGCAACTGGCTTCAATGCTCTAACAAAAGACAGGGAAAGGGTATAATATTCCACGCCACTTTCCTTCAAGTCAGTGAAATCACTAATCTCATTACGCAAATGGAAGGCTGGGGAAAAGAATATTTGGCAGTGGCCTTTACATGTATAATTTGTTTGAAAAAAAAATAAGCTTGCATCTGAGGTATAATGACTAATCTCCATGAGTCTCTCTGCCTGATGATGACGAACAGAAACAGCCATCATGACATACGTGGAAGGTGTTAGAAAAAAAAAAAGAAACAATTAGGAGTGGAAATGTACACACAGGCTGCTCTGCATTCTGGCTTCATGCTTGTCAGCAGCCTTTTTTGCTAAAAGCCCTCCGAACTCATTTTGTTTGGGCTAGGTAGGTGTTTAAAACTTTTCCTTTTACCATTTATCAAGAGAATAATCACGATGAGCTCATCTGATAAATGCCTAATTTGACTACCTCTAATCGTATTCTCACATACTGGGATATTCATAATGACGTTGATCAGATTCCATGAGTTGGCTGGAACATGACAGAAGGTTGTATCTACTGACGGAAGCTGTCAAGTGTTTTTAGGAATGCCATGCAGCATGGAATGGAACTACTACAAATGAATTGCTACAAAAATATGGATGCACTGTTGCAGCACTGCAGAGATTTCTTTTCCTTCAGGGGGCTTTCTTTATAGGCTACAGAACCAAAGTGGTGAAGGTCCCATAGACAGCACCATGTGTTGAGGTGAAACACACTTGTTTTAAATTTTCTGACCTAACCTATTTTATTAAAATCAGCGCCTTTTACGGTCTTCAAAATATTTCAATTAATTTGCTTTTTTAAAAAGACAAGGGTCTTGCGGCTTCAATTACTCTGCTGGAGGTACCAACACAAAGGCGCTAATCTCGTTACAGAAACCAATTTTAATGAATGTCACTTTACAAAGAAAGAATCACTTAAAAGCATTAATTAAAATTGATTTCTGTAATGAGATTAATGTTTTTGTGTAGAACAAGCTAGACTAGTTAAAATGATAATGTCTAGGCTTTTATTTTTAAAGCTAAGTTGTTCTAGACAAGTCTGCATCATTTGTGGCACTCCAGTCCTCCAACTGGGTGGCGGAGAACCAAGAGCTGAGTCAAGTCATGTTGCAAGAGGTCAAGAGGAATGGGTGGGAATCCTAGATGGGCCAGGAGACCCCAGGCGTTGAATAAACACTGCCATCCCCGAGGCTGGGTCAGGTGCTCTGGGGAGGAGCACACAGGGTAAGCACTGTATGATGCTCCATTCTCACAAACTGTAGAGGGCCCCCAACTGGCCAGCTGGGCAGCCTTGAGACAATGGTGCATCTGTCCCTAACCTCAGTCAGTGACTTAGAGGTGAGAGTGCACAGGGAAGCAGGGCTCACCCAATTCCCTGTGCATCTCCAGGCATCACGGTGAGTGGTGCTGATCTGAACCCTTTCTACTAAAATGCATGCCAAGGATGGAGGCCAGGAGGGAAGAGGTGACATCTGTCAACCAAATAGCAAACGCTGGCACTTTCCATTTCTGAACATTGATCCTTTTCTGGGGTTTGAGAGAATCGCAATGTGCTCAGTGTATGTGTGTATGTGTGTTGGGGTGGGGGTGGGAGAATGGTGACTGGTAAGCCAAGATGTGGGAAGGACCACCCTCACAAACACCACCACAGAGGTTGGTGGTTCCAGGATTGAAATTCTGCCCATGTCTTTCCATATGCTCGTTAAAGTGAGAAATGCAACTGTTCTTCTGGTGTCAGCAAGGTCATCGAAGGCCCAAAATACTCAGGGCCAGGCTGTCGTGCTCAGATTAAGACTCTAAGCATTCAGTTCAGACAATGGAGAGGTGAGAGCTCTAAAAAAAGTAGGATACACATTTCTCATCATGACATCTCCAAGGACTCAACTCGCTCTATAATTATAACATTTGCAAACACATATTACGTTACACACTAAAACAACAGAAATTAAATTTTGGGAAGTTTAACAGGAGATTTTTTGGCTCGTTTCATCACAATGGGGTGGAGAGCCTTCTCGGTGTTTAAAGTTGCCTAACTTTTCTTTCTGTGCTTTTTATATTGACATCTAACTTGTCCACTTTGGTTGTGAGGCGGTCAAGAATGTCATCTTGCTCCTCAATTTCCGTCTGCATCCCCAGGGCTATGTCCTTCAGCCGGCCTAGTCCCACGGACAGCTCATCTGTGGGAGAGGGAAAGGACATACAGGGCTGAGTGAAGTCACAGCAGCAGGGGCCTCTGCTTGTTCCGTGCCCGGTGCTCTGCAACATGCACATCACTGAGTGCTCTTTCTCAAAAGACAAGGAGAACTCTAGGGCTTTGGTTACATTTTCCAAAATACGTGCAAGTAAAAAGCAAACCAGCTGACTCCACATAAAGTAATATGTGCTTAATGTAAAAGCCACTTTTCCCCTAGATGTCTGCCCAGGATCATCACTATTCATACAATGATGTTTTTCCTTCTAGTGCTTTAAAAAATACATACAGATCTACATCATGTTTTGGGTGCCTCTGAACGTTCTAATAGGTGGAGGCACATTGCAAGATCAGTTAGTACCTGAGAAAGAGAGAAGTACGTAGAGGCTTAGAAAACACTCCCTTCCCAGACCCCATAGTGAGTATCTGGAAGAAGTATGCAGGTAACCAACAGCCAGACCTGCTGCCATGCTCTTCAGGAGCAAAAACCTCATGTCAGTGGGTAGAACTCAACAGTGCCCGGTTTTCTTCCTTCCATCTCCAGCCCCCTAAAGCTGGATCAAGCACAGATTCAGAGTAACAAGTATGAGAATACCTATTTGGAAACACATCTGGGAGACAGACCTGGAAGCCCCTGCACCTGGTTGCTCCTGCTCCAGGCTCCCACCTTGGAGAAGGCCACATCCCACCCCCTCTTCCACTCTGCAGGTGGCATGAGAAATAGGTGCTTTGTCCCTACCTTGCCACCTGGGGCGCTCTCCCAGAAAATACATGAACTACAGATGGTTCCACTCCATCCAAATGCTATGAGGTCCTGTCACCTATGTTATGATAATTCACATTTTCCTACATCAATTCATTCATTGCTACCACTTCTCAGATCCATGCACACATCAATGCTGCGAATGTCCTGGGGTATGACACAACCTGAATCTGGCTGGCACCATTTCCTTTGCCCACTTGGTGGCTAGCTGGGTACGGAGATGTCTGTAGTCCAGGGTCCCCATGTCAAAAGGAACTAAGGGCTAAAGGTGCTGGGTCCCTTTAGTAATGCCCTCTGGGGCAAGCCCCAGGGGACAGTGGGGCACAGACTTTTGGCAAAGTTTCAGCCCTAGCGATAGGTTACATCATTCCTGCTGATATTCAAGTTCAAACATGAGGGGTGAGAGTTCCACTTCCGTGCAGGACAAGTGCGGGCTGGGGAGAAACCCAGGTCAGTCCCACTGGGTCTGAGTTAAAAATCCGGGTGGGCCCTCTTCTGATCCGTGCTCCCAGATCACAGCTGAGGGAGACTGCCTTTGAAAGGAAGGCCACTGGGGAGCAGCCCTGCCACAACTAGCCACTCTGGTGCCAGATCCCTTCCGAGCTCATTCTAGTTCCCTCAGTTGGCTTTCCCACTCTTTGTAATAAGTATTTTCCCTTTGTTTCAAAAAGTGTTAAAAGTCAATGATCACATCCATTTTTTTTTTTTGATCACATCCATTTTTTAAGAGGAATAACACCTGTAAGGACATGATTGGTCTTAGAGTATGTGGAGGGAGTACCAAGCAGAGGTGACATAAAGAGAACCAGAGTCAATGGAGGGAAGAGACATGCTGCAGGCACTCTGGGGTCCCCTCAATGGGCTGAGCCAACTGCAGAGGTGAGTCTTGACTTAACTGATTCGGTCAGTTCTCAGGCTTCATGACAGTGCGTGCGCGTGCATGTGTGTGTATGTGTACCTATGTATGTACTTGTACGCAGTGGGAGTGGGGTGCATGCCCACAGCTGCCTTCTGCCCTTTTACTAGGTGCAGTAGGCCAAGAAAAAGCCAGAGGGAAGAGAGAAGGGGAGGTGCTTCATAAACCTTGTGAATTAAAGATAAAACATTAAGAAAGGTCAGAATACACAAATACTTGGCACTAACACCACAAATGTAAGCAGAATCTGTTTTTTAAAAATTGTCTTCAGCTCTATGCTTCTTGAATTTATTAAAACCCCTGACCTTGCGTTCCATGGAGAGTAAAATCTGTGAGGTCATCCCAGGCCTCAGGGAGTGTGCTGGCACTTGGGACAGCAAAGGACAAGCTATAGGTATACGGAGATTTACTTATTTATTAATTCATTATTTATTTTTTTATTTTAAAGATTTTATTTATTCATAGAGAGAGAGGGGTGGGGGGCAGAGACACAGGCAGAGGGAGAAGCAGGCTCCATACAGGAAGCCCAACGTGGAACTCGATCCCGGGTCTCCAGGATCACACCCCAGGCTGCAGGCGGCGCTAAACTGCTGCGCTACTGGGGCTGCCCTACTTATTTGTTTTTTTAAAGATTTTATTTATTTATTCATGAGAGACACACAGAGATAGAGAGAGAGAGAGAGAGAGATAGAGAGAGAGAGGGAGAGGCAGAGACACAGGCAAAGGGAGAAGCAGGCTCCATGCAGGCAGCTCGATGTGGGACTCGATCCCGGGACTCTGGGATCATGTCCTGAGCCAAAGGCAGATACTCAACCACTAAGCCACCCAGGTGTCCGGATATACTGAGATTAAAAAAAAATAAAATAAAAAGTGTGATGGGCACCGAGGTGGCTCAGTTGCCTAAGTGTCTGCCTTCGGCTCAGGTCATGATCCCAGGGTCCTGGAATCCAGCCCCACATCAGATTCCCTGCTCAGTGGGGAGTCTGCTTCTCCTTCTCCCTCTGCCCCTCCCTCTACTCATGTGCTCTCCCTCAAGTAGATCCTTAAAGAAAAAAAAAGGTTTGATAAAGTAAAGCTACCAGACAGGGGAGCCTTGCACTAGTCCCTCAGATAAAAGCAGGGGCTGGTAAGAAGGAAGGAGCAGACCTGTGAAGCGCAGCCAGGCACACCCCGTGTCAGCGGGCCCAATGGCCCCAGAGTGCCACCTCAGCCCTTCTTAGCATGCCACACTGCATCCTGCTGGGACCTGCCTGCCCGAACTGTAAATACCATGCCAACCACACTGCCTTAGCCTCCAGGGATGGCTGTCCTTACCTCTTCTCCCCACCTCACTCCCTGAACTCTACACCCTTCCCTAGGTCTCCTTCCTCCCTCTCTTTCCAGCTGGCACCAGTGACACCATTTGAGTAGGGAAACCTTCAGTGGGGAGCCTTTCAAGTCCCTTTGTAGGTGTCTCTGGAGCGGTCATACCCCAGCAGATGCCTCTTCTGTTGTAGGCCTTTGGCTCTGAAGGGCAGAGTCCAGAGGACCCAATAAAAGAGTGGCTGCCTGGGGCTTCCTGGGCTCTGAAGGCAAAGGGCAGGTGGAGTTTGGGGTGGAAGCCTGCCTGGGTGTGCAGGGTGTGGAGATGGGCCCTCTCCCCCACTGCCAGTAGGCACTGGCCAAGCAGATCTAGTGCTGACATGCACACTAAGGGCAGTGGTGGTGAGCTGTGGGGTGGGCAAATGACAGTTCCTTTATTCACTCCTGCTGATATCTATTTCCTCCAACAGATGTTTCATTTCTATGGAGATCTCTTTTAATGCTCAGAAGGAGAATTCTTTTCTCTGACGGTGTAATTCCATTTCTAGTACTGTGGCTATAGAATGCCACCAAAGATCCGCTCACAGGAGTGTGAGGGGGTTCTGCGCAATAGCAAACAATGGGAATAACCTAAGTGTCCAGGAGCTGGGGGTGGGACTGCTAAAGCGGTGCTTTGCAAAGCAATTTTAAGAAAAGAAGTTTAGGGAAGTGTTCCAAATACAGATAAAAACGCAGGATACAGAGGGCACCTGGCTGGCTCAGTTGGTTGGACATCTGCCTTTAGCTCGGGTCATGATCTTGGGATCCTGGGATCGAGTCCTGCATTGGGCTCCCTGCTGTGGGAAGGGGAGAGTCTGCTTATCCTCCCCCCTCTGCTCCTCCCCCTGCTCACTCTCTTTCTCAAATAAATAAATAAAATCTTAAAAAAAAAAAAAAAGCAGGTTACAGAAGTATACACACTGAATGACACTGTACACCTGACACTATACGTCCACATGTGCACAGATACATGCGCAAAACAGAAGGAATGACACCAAATCAGTGGCCACTGCTGTATAATAGGATTCTAGGTGTTTATTTCCTCATGGCATTTACCTAACTTCATAATTTTCTATAATAAATCTACATACTCAGAAACAAAAGCTAAATGTTGTTAAAGAATATGGACGTGCCTCATGTGCTGTCATGCTATCCCCTGAGGGCTGCTGGAATGGCCACTGGTCTGGGTGACCCAGGGAAGGGGCCCTTAGTGTCCCTCCTGCGCAGGAGAGGAGGCGGCAGCTTGCGCCCAGACGCTCAGAGTGCATCGTCATGGACCTCAGTGTTGTCTCCAGCTACATACCTTTAGGGCAGGGAGAAATTTTACTTTGGGTCTCACCCACTTTGCCATCTCCCAACAGGAGTGAGACACTGACAGGGACCTACGTAACCATGGGGGAGGTTCCTGTTCGAGGGGTGGAGGTCAGAGGCAGCACGTCCGAGACACCACCTAGAATGAACTCATGGAAACCGCTCAGGAACCTGCTCCTACTGCCCACACGCACTCCTCCACTCAAACTTCAAGTAACTGGCTTCTCTTCCACTGTTCAAAAATTAATCATAGAGCGCTGGCCTACTAGGCCAGGGTACAGTGCTGACAACACAGAAATAGTCCTGTGTTCCCTGGAATTTACAGTGTGGTCAGAAGATACCTGTGGTCAGTCCAGCAGGTACAGGACTACAACACAGTGCAGTGTGTAAAGCCAGGCCTGCAGCGTGAGGAGCCAGCCTTTAAGCAGTGGAGAGGAAGGGCACTCTGGGCAGACATGGGCAGAGGCGGGAAAGCACTCGGAGCCACAAGTGATGGGACTAGGAGGGGTGGAGAGGCAGGCGGGGCCGGGGGCCCGTAAGGGACCTGGAATCCCTTGTGTCTGCTGCAGTGGCCTTGTGATGGCCAGCTCCTACTGGGTCAGGTGGTTCCCTGTGGCATGTATGGGGCTACTTATCTAACCCTCTCCCCAATCCTCAGAGGCAGGTTCTGGTTCTGTGCCCCACTGACAGACAATGATGAAGGGGGTTCTCACTGTGGCACTGTGCAGCCCCTCGGGGACTCCTGGTCCCTGCTGCTGTCACAGCCCAGATGAGAGGTGGGGATGGACGGAAGTGGACAAACTCCAGAGAGAAGGGGGAGACAGGCATGGTCATATTGGATTTGACACATGGTAAGGGAGGGGCAGACACCACATTTTGGTCCCAAGAAACTGCTGGCTACTGGTGTCCTGGCTGGGCCCAGCACGAGCTGTCTGGAAGACAAGCGTCCTGAGTAAGTGACCTGCGGAGGCTGGTGTAGCTTCAGTCTTACCTAAATTACTGTCGATCTTCTGGTGATAGGCTCGAAGGTGGGGGTTCTTCGGGTAAGCCTCAGTATTCGCGGCAGAACCGGTGCCTCCAGGGAAAGAGTCTGAGTTTGGAAAGAAATACCAGGAGGTGGTTAACTCATGTCTCTTGAATGCTGCTTCACAAAATTAATCTTAATCTGGAAAACGGGGCTGGGGTGGGGGAGGTGGGGAATGAGGCAGTTAGTTAGAAGGCCATCCGAGGATGGATGATGTGTGGGAGGGAGGCACCGGGTAGGCTTCTGGGGGGAGGGAGGGGAGATCAAAGACCCTCTGCCTACGGGTCGGCTGGCCAGCCCCTGGACATGAGCTGAGGGAACAGAGACTCATACGCTTACCATACGGCAGTGAACCTACAACAAGGCACAGCTACATGGGGTTGTGGACAGAGTCTACAGGGCCAGGGTTAAAAATCAAAATAGCGGGCAGCCCAGGTGGCTCAGCGGTTTAGCGCTGCCTTCAGCCCAGGGTCTGATCCTGGAGACCCAGGATAGAGTCCTGCGTCAGGCTCCTTGCATGGAGCCTGCTTCTCCCTCTGCCTATCTCATGAATAAATAAAATCGTAAAAAAAACAAAATAGCTACGTTGTGGACACGGAATTGCAGATGACTTTCTCTCCTTCTGGAAATGTACTTCTGTGTCTTTTTGCTTCAGATACAACAAGCAAGGAAAGAAGAAATGCTAAATAATGCACATTTACCCCAAATCTTCCTGGGGCCGCGGTTTCTCAACACACCCAGAAAAGCCCTGTTATCCCGGCTTCTATCTTTTGGAGGAATGTCTCTTTCCAGACGTGGTGTATTTTCCCCAGTACAACCTGCTGAAGCCATTCCACACACACAGCATCAATTTTTCAGTTGACACACTGTGCAAATTAAAACTCCTTGATTCCAAAAAAAATAAAAAAATAAAAAAATAAAACTCCTTGATTCCTTAAAATCGTGTCTTTTGGGTGGAACAGGCCTCTTCCTCTACTTCTTTAGGCTGTGCTTAGCTCGGACTCTCTGTGGGCCCTGCATATTTTAGTCTTCTGTCATTTCCTCCCATGGCTTTTGCCTTTCCAGACTGAACTTCGGGGATCTCCACCTTTCCTGACCCCTGGCTCTTCCTCCATCAGGCCTCTCCTTAGCTGTGGCAAAGAGAGTGGCGGGTCCCCGAGCATCCTGGCGCATCCTGCTTTCCTCAAAGGAAGTGCAGGAAGCATTCAGTTTCTGGCACCGTCGAACGTGCCTGGCCTTCTAGGGGTCTGCGGGGATTTCCAGGAGGCCTAAATTCCTTTCTAGATAGAGGTGTTTCTGGGCCTATCATTTAGTAACAAGAGGATGACAGGACATCACACATGATTGACCTTGCACACCTTGTTCATGCTGCTGCTTCTCTGGCCACTCGTACTTCCGGGCTACATGAGTCCCCCACTGCTGTGTAGCAGTTACCACAGCCTTATCCTTTTGTTCCAGGGCTCAGGAGTCCAGGATGGGTTGCACCAGGCTACAGTGGAGATGTCAACAGGGCCGTGTTCTTCGCTTTTGGGGACAATCTGATTCCTAGCCTTTTCCAGCATTCCTCTGTAGGTGGTCCCTGCCTGAATTTTCCAAGCCAGCAGTGGAGCATCTTCTAATTTTTGACCACCTTTCCTCTGCCTCCCTCTTTACTTATAAAGGGGCCTCTTTTAAAAAAAAAATTTTTTTTTTATTTATTTATGAGAGACAGAGAGAGAGAGAAAGGCAGAGGCAGAAGCAGGCTCCATGCAGGGAGCCTGATGTGGGACTCGATCCCGGGTCTCCAAGATCACGCCCTGTGCTGAAGGCGATGCTAAACCGCAGAGCCACCCAGGCTGCCCAATAAAGGGGCTTTTGTGATTACTTGGCTGGTTAACTCAGGATAATTTCCCCATCTCAAGCTCGGCTGATTAGCAACCAATATATTCACTGGGTCTGGGGATTAGGACATGGTCATTTTGGGGAGGCTATTCCTGTTACCACAGAGGTTTTCCTGCAGTTGTCTTTTCACTGCTGCAAGAGTTCAGACCTACAGGGGGCAGGAATTTTCAATGAAACACAGGCCAATTTTTTATTCCACCCTCCACGGGGTGAGGGATGAATCATGCTGTAACACACACTTCCAGCTCCCAGGGAGTGACACTAGGTCCGTAACATCCTTTACCCATGACAGCAGCTAGAGTCCCTGCTGCCCCCCCAATCCATCCTAGGGCCAACACCAAATCCAGAGTCTCCTCTACAGAATCCAAGTGTGGCCACGCACAGGTCCCCACTGACCTGAGTCATTCAGCTTCCTGAGGTTTGGGTGGCTGGCCTGGTATTGTGCCTCCTGTGCTTTACTGGTACTTATGGCTTCTTTCAATCTTCGGATGAAAGTTGAGAAAAGAGAAAAGTTAGAAAGAGAAAATACCTATGACGGCGCGGTCTTTTAAGTAAGGTGTCCTTTGACTAAAGCAGGAATATTCATCAACAGCTCCTGGGAGTCCCACCTGCAGCACAGCAAACATCTGAGACACCTGCTTTAGAAGAGCAGCATCTGGTTAGGTGGCCCTTTTTCAGGAAAATGAGAATACCAGGACCAAGGAGAAGAGAAGCATGTGAAAGGACCAAATGGATACTTTAGACTAGGGGTCAGTAAACCATGACCTATCGGCCAAATCCAGCCCACCAACTGATTTTGTACAGCCACAAGCAGAGAGCAGCCTCTACAGGTGACCACTGGCAATTGACTGGATGATAGGGAACACTAACTGTGAACCTCTAGTAAAAATTTTATTCTTCTTATTAGTAGACCTAGTTATAAAAAATTGTACTCAATTATTACTATTTTCATTTTTTAAATGTCATCAAAAATTTTGTTTTTCTTGTTACCTAAGTCCCTACAAAATACCTTTGATTTTGCTTCTGGGCATGCAAAGCTTAGTCTGTCCATTCCTTCTAGAGACAGGGACTTCTCTAGGTAACTCAGAGATCCTTAGCTCACACTCCACGAACCCCTGCAGACATGGCAGGGGCTCCCTGTCCCCTGAAGCTGGGCCTCCTGTGCAATCTGCTCTTTTCCACCTTGCTGACCACTTCATCAGCAGCCAAGCTGGAAACCAATCATTTCCCATTTATGCCCTCTCTCTGCAGCCCCACTCCAAGCAAGCTATGCAAATGTCCTCTCAGTCTTCCCACAGATCCCCAAAATCCAGCCCCTCATTCTGCCTCACCTCTTTATCCTTACATGGATGAGCCCCTGCCTTTCCAATTCTTACCTAAAGCTTCCAGGCATCTTTCTAACATACCCTGCATGAACCTCTCCCATTACAGTCTTTATTTACTTCTTTATTTTTTGAATATTTATTTTAGAGAGAGACAGAGAAAGAATGAATGTGCACATGCATGAGTACAAGTGGGGGGAGGAGGAGAGTAAGAGAATCCTCAAGCAGATGCCCTACTGAGTGTGGAGCCTGATGCAGGAGCAGATCCCATAGCCCATGAGATCATGACCTGAGCCAAAACCAAGAGTCAGAGGCTCAAGAAGCATCTGAGCTACCCAGGAGCCCCACTCTGGTTAAAGTCTTTTAATGGCTCCCCACTGGCACAAGCCTGGACTCCAACAGGCTAGAGGCACAGTAGGCCTTCAGTGCTCCAGCAATCCAGACCTCCTGAAATTTGACAATTTCATTACTCAGAAGCAGTGACTGAAGTCTAGACGACACAGCTGGTTTCTCTGAGCACAACTGTGAGCCCCAATTGTTGCCAGGTCAGTGTAAGTCAGAGATGCTTGCAGGCGAGCCCACCTGGCTATCACCCAGCCTACACTCCAAAGACGGCTTTTTTCCTTTGTGCTCACACGTACACAATAGTAACACTTAAGTGACAGAAATCTGGCTTCTTTGTGAAAAATGGCAAAAAAGAGTCAATTCTAGGGATAGTGACAGAAGTGGTCAAGAAAGAGAAGGGGAAGAGTGGTGGCTCTCGGTCAGAGTTAACCACATCTTGAGTTAAGTCAGAGAGTTTCAAATTAGGGAGTGGTTAAATCTCTGATCTGAATGGACTTCTCCATGAGCTTTATTTTTTTATTTTTTAAGATTTTTTATTTATTTATTCATGACAGGCACAGAGAGACAGGAAGAGGGAGAAGCAGGCTCCACTCAGGGAGCCAGATGCGGGACTCGATCCCGGGTCCCCAGGATCACACCCCGGGCCGAAGGCGGCGCTAAACCGCTGTGCCACAGGGGCTGCTCTCTCCATGAGCTTTAAATAGAAATGGGAAGCAGCAGCTTATGAAGCTTTGCCAGCAGGACCAAAAATGGCTTACCAAGAAACAAGTAAAACCTTAGAGAAGGCCGAAGGGTTTGTGTAATGAGGATATACAGAGGAAACATATGACTTGACAAAAGTCTAATTAGGAGGACTTATTTTAAAAGCTTTTACGTCAAAATATCTTTATATTTATGGAGTACAGACTTTGAAAGGATCACAAAGACTTAACTTTTTTTTTTTTTTATCAAAGCAATTACACATTGTAGTGTTTCTGTGAAGGTAGGGATTTAGGGCCTTACAGATACCTTTGCCGGCCTCAATGTCAAGAGCCCGCTGAGCTCCCAGTCTGGAAGCAGCCATTGCCTTCATTCGTCACAGCTTCTGTGCTATGGATGCTGCGCACCTCCCACCTTCCCCTCCTTCAACCGGCAGGCTTCCATGCAACCGTGACTCCATGAAAAAGGTTGGTGCCTCAGTTCCCAGGGCCAAGCCCCTCTCCTCTGGGCCTCTGTTGCCTCTCTGCTGACCATCTGCCTCCCCTATACCTTCCCAAAGACTGGTCTCTCTCCTGTGGCTTTGTCTCCTAGGACAGGCATGAGCCTATCAAGCATGGGTGCTTGGGACACATGCAAGGCCACTGGAGCAGCCTCTCCTACAAAGCCACAGGGATCCCCTTTGATGTACCTTTCGGGAGCAGTTGAACTAGTGTGTTGCTTCATTTAAAAGTTTTCCTTTCCTGCATTCACTCAGTGATGGCAAGAACACTCCAGCTGACTGGTGCTGATCTCTGAGCAGAAGGCTAGATGGGGCACATGACATCAGGCACCCAGAGGCCCACCACACTGAAGTTAGTCTAGCTGCTTTACTACTGGGAAACTTTCGTCAGGAAGGCCTTGAGTTTTTAAGACGCTCCCCCCAAAAAGTAAGTTGCCCTGGAAGCTCCAGGACTCGAAAGGCATGGCCAGGGTTGGTGGGTGGGTGCAGGGGTGGGGCATGAGCCCCAAGAAGCCCTAGGGAAGTGGCAAGTAGGATAGAGGAAAGCGCCAATCACAAATTTATCAGTTTCCCACTTCTCGAAGGGCCGACTCTGCTACTGAGTTCATGTGACACAAATGTCTTAATCCAAAGCCAACGGATGTCTAAACTTCCTCTGATAAGACATAAACTCAAAAAGGAGGACATAAAACATCCTTCTTATTCGTAAACTGCAAACCCAACCAAACAACAAAAAAGATAAAATCTAACCAAACAATCCTAGACACTCCCCCAGTTGGGGAAAAATGAGATATTTGAAATCAGGGCCAAGTTGGAAAATCAGGAATGGATGGTGATTATGACTGATCGTCAAAACAAATTGATCCTTGTGACCTTGGCTAGCGTAGCCACAGGAACAGCCTATGGGCCCCCATCAACTGCCTGCTCCCCTATTGCAGTTTCCTCTCCATAAATTCCAAAGATCCACCTGCCTGGTCTTTCTGCTACACTCTCAGTTCCTTCATCTGCACTTGTTTCTCCCCAGTACAACTATGGGCTGGAAATAGTTTCCTCATTTCTTCCCGACCATACCCTATATCTTAATCTAGGTGATGGCCACACAGGTTAACAGTCACCCATTTAGTAGAAGTGTCAACACACACTTAAGATGTGTGCACTTTACCGTATGTCACTTATGCACTTAAAAAAATTCGTCTTAAAAAATCGTTCCATATTCCAGATTTATTTTATTTTTATTTTTATTTTTAAATTTTTATTTATTTATGATAGTCACACAGAGAGAGAGAGAAAGAGGCAGAGACACAGAGGGAGAAGCAGGCTCCATGCACCGGGAGCCCGACGTGGGATTCGATCCCGGGTCTCCAGGATCGTGCCCTGGGCCAAAGGCAGGCGCCAAACCGCTGTGCCACCCAGGGATCCCGTATTCCAGATTTAAAAGATAAACACAGAGATAGGGCTATGAAATCTGTGGAATAACATTACCTCAGACATTACTCTGGGGTAAATGGAAGTAGGCTATAAAACCAAATGAATACTGTGATTGCAGGTATGAAAACACTGAGTAAGGGAGGAAATGAAGTTGTGAGGTTTTGTGCTATGGTAAGTAAGCTATAGATTTTCTATAATAAGGCCATATTGGTTTACAATAAAAAAACAGATACAAAGGGGGCATCTGGGTGACTGGAGACCTGAGGTCAAGCCCTAGAGTAGGGAGCCTGTTTCTCCCTCTCTTCCCTGCTCATGCTCTCTTGTGATCTCTTTCTTGCTCAGATAAATAAAATCGTTAACACAAACAAAAAAACAGACACAATGGTCTGAGATCTGAAACATAACTTATTTTAGCAGAAACCTGACTCTTTTATCTTTGTGTGTGTGTTTTTTTTAAGATTTTATTTATTTATTCATGAGAGACACAGAGAAAGAGAGACATAGGCAGAGGGAGAAGCAGGCTCCATGTAGGAAGCCTGATGTGGGACTCGATCCCGGGACCCCGGGACCCTAGGACCATGCCCTGAGCCAAAGGCAGAGACACTCAACCGCTGAGCCACCTAGGCATCCCTGACTCTTATCTTTGTACACGTGATATTTAACTATCTGCCAAAATCACATGTATGATTTTATGATCTAATTGAAACTTTTGAGAATAATTTCTACTTTTTTTCATTTGTTTTTACTGAAGTTCAATTTGCCAACACATAGTATAACGCTCATCTCATCAAGTGCCCTCCTCAGTGCCCATCACCCAGTTACCCCAACCCCCCAAACACCTCCCCTTCACATCTACTTTTAAAATGAAAATTAATGGCCAGGCTGGATTAGATATGGAAATATTGGATATAAAGACTTTTTAAAGAATTTTTAAAATACCGTGAAGTGAGTCACATTTATCCTGATTCAGCTTTCTGAAATGAATATTCTTTCGAATGGCAATTACTGGAGCAGTAATTTACTGGAGACCCAATTTATTTAGACTGGATGTCCATCAAATGAACACCACCAGGAGCGCTGGAGAAATGTTTCTTTTTTCAAAATGTGCGAGGACAAATCCCTTCCAGTGAGTAACTTACTAAGATCTTGGATCCCTTCAAGGCACTAGAAGTGGGTTCAAAGTCTTAACCATTTGCACTAAAGCCCACTTTCGGCTACTTCATATCTGGATGGCTGAGGATCCACTCACCTGCTGTTAGCCTGGGGGGCAAGGGTGCCATTCTGTTCGGGTGGCGTCTCTGTTGGTTTGGATTTGAAGTAATTGACGAACCCCCCAAACATGCTCTTAATGCTGTTAATGTGCTTCTGGCTGGTCTTCAAATCTTGATCCATCTTGTCCACCATCTTCTCTGTGCGTTCTAAGACACCCCGCTGACGGACGAGCTCCTGGGGAAAACGAGAGGTGATGGCGTCACACCGTTTTATAATGTTCCCCTCTGCAGGGGACCACCCAGAGCAGGTTTGTCATGAGGCCTCAGTGAGCACAGGTGGGGACACATAAAGATACTGCCATCTGTGAGGGGAATGTTATCCTTTCTGACACCACATTCCTTTGTCCTGCCTCAATGGGCTTTCTTTCGTACTTGCTCCCGAGTTCCTTTTCCCTCCTGCCCACATGATGCTGGCTCACAGGACCATGTTAAGATGGATGACGCGTACCTGTGGGGGTCAGAGCGCAGGCCTGGACTGGTGGCACATCCTCCAGCTCTCCCTCTTTTTGGCCCCCTGTAAAACTTACGGCCTTTGACCTGACACTGCCCCATGGACTATGGCTCTTATAGCCCCCTTTTCAAATATGGGATTTCCAGTGGGTCACTGGAGCTACCTGGCCCTGGTCACAACTTCAAGTTCTTTCACAAGCTAGGTTCTGGGTCCTTTCTGGGCCCTGTTAATATCTGATCCCAGCAGTTATGTTACCTGTGGCAGACTTCTCTCTTAATATCTTAAAACAGAATCATGAACAATTTTTGATTAAATGCTCCAGACAACTGAAGGATAAAAACAAAAAAATATATAATGGGTTTGTTACTTCTAAAAGTGTCAGTAGAAAGCTTTTAGACCATTTAGGGACACAACGTGCAATCTGAGTTCTCAATAGTTACAGCAGGTGAAATTTTGAAATATGATGTACGGGCAGAAAAAAAATCCATTGAATTTATTATTAAATTCTGTTAAACTGGGATCCCTGGGTGGCGCAGCGGTTTGGCGCCTGCCTTTGGCCCAGGGCGCGATCCTGGAGACCCGGGATCGAATCCCATGTCGGGCTCCCGGTGCATGGAGCCTGCTTCTCCCTCTGCCTGTGTCTCTGCCTCTCTCTCTCTCTCTCTGTGACTATCATGAATAAATAAATAAAATCTTAAAAAAAAAAAAAAAAAATTCTGTTAAACTCCTGTTGGAAATAAACTTAGAAAATGCTGAGCTTTACAGCTTTGAATGTTTAAATGTTTTTTCACTGGCCCATGAGACATGTCTGAAGAAACCATCAGGTTTTTTTAAACAAAAGGAAAAACCTTTCCTGCACTGTGTCATTCTTGCAAATGCCTGGACTGTGTCAAAACTTGCAAGAGCTCGTTTTCAGAAGAAAAAGAAAAAAACCAAAGCTGCTAATTTATCTAGAGTTTCTCCTTCTTCCAACACTTCAGGTTTGTCATCTTCACGTCCATTCTGAGGATAAGTCTTTTCTGGAATAAGGAAGGCAAGGCTCTTAATTAGGATCAAAATGATGTTCTCCAGCACTTACATGTTTATTGAGTTGACACACTGCCAGGGCCCTGGCACACCAGGAGGCAGGTCCGTGGCCTCCCCAGCAGCGAGGTCTCTCATGGCGGCTCATCTCATCAACCACTTGCCCTCTTGCTTTGGCTGCCTGCCCTCCATGTGGAGAGTGGCAGCAGGAACAGGTAGCTGACAAAACCTTCCCCAATTCACAGTGAGATCTTACTTTCTTTTGTTCACAAGTGACACAGTCTCTCACACTTGGGTCTGCATCCCCGTGCTGACTTGGTAAGGAAACCAAATGTCTGACTTAGATGTTAATATCGAAGTGAAGAGAAATCTGTGAGGGTGGCTTGTCCCCTGTGAGGCAGGAAGATCAGGGGAGCGAGTGCCATTCTGATCTCTGGAAGTTTCTGTGAGCTGGAAGCCGGTGTTCACTGGAGGTGATCTGCTGGTCAGAGGCCAGCAGAGGAGGAACTTCTGCTGAAATCCTTCCCCTGAGGCAGAGGAAAGGACCAGGCTCCAAGTGCTTGTGACCTAGTTCTGACTAACGAGGAAGAAGGGCTTGGCAGAGCAAATACCAGGAGTGCCAGGACGGGAAGGACAAGCTAGGCAGACCCTGCACCAGTCATTACAAAGGCAGGCCTCAAACACTCCAGTCCTCAGGAATCCTCCTGTCCCCCAAGAGGGGGCCCCATGCCGTATTGTCATTGGTCCCTGTGAAAATGGAGGTCATGGAGAGACGAGGGCAGCTATGAGGGGAGGAAGCTCCAGAGAGGACCTTCAGTGTAAAGGGCACGCGTGCAAAGCTTAGATGTTAGCATTACAGGGGATCCACAACCCCCCCACCCCCACACACACCTTGACCTCTAAAAGGAGAAAACCGTCAGGGAAAAGATCTGGCTGGGCCAGTGGTACTACGCTGAGCGACAGCACAGAGAGAGAGGGAGTGCCTAAATTCCCCTTTGGGGAACAACTGAAGACCCTGTGAGGGTAGACTCTGTTGTACATGAGGCAACCTTTGGCCAGACGGATTATGTCCCCTGGCCCTGTGAGAGTGTGAACCCATCAGGGAATCCCCACTGAGAGAAGACACGCACAGGAGAGATGTCGCAAGACATCCACCAACAGATACTCCTCTGCCAGCCACTGTTCCAGGCGCCAGGGATTAGGGGTGAACTAACCAGCCCCAGAGCTCCGCCCCAACAGAGCTTACAATCTTGGTGGAAGGCTCAGTCAGTCAAGTTTCATTTCACTTTTCATTTGTTGACAACACTGCTGGGAATCGAGTGGGGAAGGCAGAAAAGAAAACTATCCCACATATACACGAGGGCCACTCTGCCAGGACAAGCCCCTTGCAGGGACTCTTTGCCAGGCTTAAGGGGGAGACAGGAAGGCTCCCTAAAGGGGTGGAGTTGAAGGGGAAACTGAAAGCTGAGAAGTTAGAGAGGCAGAGGGTGGGTGTGGGGCAAGAGAATCCTGACAGAGGGAACAGCCCATGCATGTAGCAGCCCTGGGCCATGGGGCCAGCTGAGGGAACTGAGAGAGGCAGAGGAACATGAGCACCAGATGAGGGAGCATGCAGGAGGCCAGGCAAGGACCCAGCAGGTGTCACAGGGGGCAGCAGTGACCACCAGATCCCAACTCCAATTTATAGTTGATATATCTCGGAAGTTCACTTGGGCCTGGTTGTCTTCCCTGACCAGGTCAGGCCCCGAGATTCTGAAGAAAAATGTCAGTACTAAGGTCCCTGTACTGAACTCATAATTAAACTGAGATATTGAATAATAAGTAGGCGGAGGTCAATCTGGAGGTGAAGGTCAAGTTGAACCTAGAAACTTGAGACTCCTTTCCATCGTGTCACTCCCGTTCCAGTGGAACACACACGCATAAGTGCTGGAGAGGACACATGAGCATGAAATATGCTCAAATTGAGGCTCTGTCTCACTGCAGTGGTATGGAGTGGATTCAAAAACATGAACTGAGGGGTGCCTGGGTGGCTCAGGTGGTTAAGTATCTGCCAGCGGCTCAGGTCCCGGGTCCCAGGATGGAGCCTTGCATTGGGCTCCCTGCTCCATAGGGAGTCTGCTTCTCCTTCTCCCTCTGCCCCCTCCCTGCTTGTGCTCATGCGCACATGCTCTCTCGCTCTCTCTCAAATAAATTAATAAAATCTTAAAAACAAAAACAAAAATACAAATGAAGTCTTAGGTTGTATGAAAAACCACCAAGGGCAAAGGCGGTGATGTTGGTGTTCTTTACTGCCTGTGTACAGGCTGACCTGGGGGTCACTAAGGACTAACTCAGTAAGCCTGGGCTGTGCATACCCTGCATGTTCCAAAGAAAAGCTTTGTCTGGCCCCTGGCCCTTATATTACCCTGATAAGAATATCTTTGTATACCTGAGTCCTTAGGCTAGGCCAGATAGTTTATGCTAACAATGTGATTTATGGTGGGGACCTTCAGCCACATGCTTGACCTCTGAAGGGGTGAAACACTAAGGTCTGCCAGTCGGGCAGGTGGTCAACTATGCCTACATGGTTGTGTGATGGCCTACCAAACACCATGCCTGCCCCAGTGATGTTACTGTGCCAGCCATTTGGGCCCTGGTCTAACATTTATTGCTGGACTCCCCTGAAATGAGATCCCAGGCTTCACAAAAACTATACAGGAGCATGCTCAGCTGCCAGAGGGGACAAGGAACAATCTGAGCAGGCGTGTCTCCATAGGCTTGCCCAAAGGTGCAAACAACCCAAATGCCTATCATTAAGAGACTTGCTACATACATACAAGTCATCCATTCAATGGAATATGACATAGTCATAAAAACAACAATGACAAGAGTAGCATTTATTATATATTACTAAGGAATAAACTCCGATCCTATTAAAAAATGTACAGACTAGAATACATAGAACATCTCTGCTCAATTTAAAATTAAAAAAAAAGGGGGGGGTGGGGCAGCCCAGGTGGCTCAGTGGTTTAGCGCTTGCCTTTGGCCCAGGGCGTGATCCTGGAGACCCGGGATCGAGTCCCACATCGAGCTCTCTGCATGGAGCCTGCGACTCTGCCTCTCTTTCTCTCTGTATCTCCCATGAATAAATAAAATCTTAGAAAGAAAGAAAGAAAGAAAGAAAGAAAGAAAGAAAGAAAGAAAGAAAGAAAGAAAGAAGAAAGGACTATAGCTATCCATAGAATTACCTCCACTGGCCACTGAAGGAACTGATCATAACTGGCTGCTGCAGGAGCAAAGGGATGAGAAGAAACTTCAGACTCTCCTGTATGTTTTTCTTTCTTTCTTTTTTTTTTTTAAATCTTATTTATTCATGAGACACACACAGAGAGAGGTAGAGTCATGACAGAAGGAGAAGCAGGCTCCTCACAGGGAACCCAACGTGGGACTCGATCCCGGGATCCTGATCTGAGCCAGAGGCAGATCCTCAACCACTGAGCCACCCAGGTGCCCCTCTCCTGTACGTTTTATATTTAGAACTATGTGATTTGATAGTTCTTCACCAAAGCTAAACCTCAGGTAAGAGAAAGAATGAATAAATTACACTTGGAAGAGCTGAGTGGCCTGCAAGTCTCTCCATGTTCCGGACTGTGCTTACCAGGCTGCGCCCTAATTCTGTCCCCTGGCTGTCAGGACCAGTGGCTAGACTCCATGAGAAATAAACCTGGTCAGGTTTCCTGGGAGGAGGACAGCTCTCCTCCATCAGAAATGACTTAAGTAATTTTCCTACTTCTGCCAAGCTGGGACTGGATGATATCTTCCCAATCTAATATTTGTACATGCCTAACCTTCTATAAGTACCTATCATGTTTTCACACAGCTCAGTGCCAGGTCTCTATGCTGGGAGGTTAGCAGGTGACTTGGGTCTGATGGGAGCCACACTGTACACTGAGTGGCAGGAAGAGCTCAGCAACCCCAGCCCAGTTCCCACCCCCATTCTGACTGGAATCAAAGACTGATTCAAAGGTACTCTGGAGGGGCAGCTGGGTGGCTCAACGGTTTAGAGCCACCTTCAGCCCAGGACCTGATCCTGGGGACCCGGGATAGAGTCCCGCATCAGGCTCCCTGCATGGAGCCTGCTTTTCCCTCTGCCTGTGTCTCTGTCCCTCTCTCTCTCTCTCTCTCTGTCTCTCATGAATAAATAAATAAAATCTTAAAAACAAAAACAAACAAACAAAAAACAAAG
Organism: Canis aureus; assembly: GCF_053574225.1. Lineage (NCBI taxonomy): Eukaryota > Metazoa > Chordata > Mammalia > Carnivora > Canidae > Canis > Canis aureus. The sequence goes on along the minus strand of NC_135637.1, from coordinate 34,339,427 downwards.
GTAGTCTGGAGAGTACAGAGTGGGGTGGGGAGGGGGTGCTGACCATCCCAGCCTCCTGGGGCCTCTGATGATTGGGAACTGACTCAATCCCAGAAAAATTCAGTGTCACCATTCTTATGACAGTGCCTGTCACCTGCCTAGTCTTGATCATACCATACTTCTCAGAGCAACACCAACTTGGCCCAGTCCAAGCCTCCCAGGCCTGAGCTGCTGTTCTGCACCGGTGTTCTCATCGTGCCCCTTGAACAGAAAGGGCCTCTGGGTGCAACGTAGGGGGAGGGGAGTTGTCACCACAATCCATGTGAAACCACTCACTTTTATTATTTTTTTTGACTCTTCTTCCCTCTGAGGGACAGACTTTCCCCTGACCACGAAAGGCTCCTAAGCTGCCTCCTACGTCCCTTCTTTGAACATATCCTGTGCATCACTTCCCCACTGGAGCCCAGGAACTCTGGTCGTGGGCCAGTGTCTTTGCACTGCTCCTCTCTGCCCTATGAACAACCTTCTTACCTTTCTTCCTTTCCCTTCTCCTCACTCCTGTCTAAATCTTAGCCTTAAAAGCCAGATTTGAGTTTATCCTAGGCCATGACACCCTACTTTTATCATTCTGATTTCCCATTTCATTTGCTGTTTCTTTTTCTATGATTTTATTTATTTATTCATGAGAGAAACAGGGAAAGAGAAAGAGAAAAAGGCAGAGACACAGGCAGAGGGAGAAGCAGGCTCCCTGTGGGGAGCCCGATGTGGGACTCAATACCAGGATCACGCCCTGAGCCGAAGGCAGACGCTCAACCACTGAGCCACTCAGAGGCGTCCCTGTTCTGTTTCCAGAGATGTCCCTTCAAACAGTTCTTTTTTTTTTTTCCCTTCAAACAGTTCTTACTTGGCTTCCTTGGACCTGGGACCCCTCCAGTACTCCAGTAACTCCTCTACTACTTACTTCCCCTAAGATCTTAGGTAATCCTCCCAAACCTTAATCAACACTTGCCATTCAGGAATCCAGTAGATATGAGCTCTAAGAACTACAGCTAAACTTCCTTAAGGAAGCCAAAGACAGGAAAATGGGCCAATGAGGGATACTGTAACAGGAGAGGTGCAGAAGGAAAATAGCCAAGAAAGTGGCAATGGGGGAAATGACCCAGGTGACTATTTGAGAAATTAATCCACATATTCAAACTGCCCAAGACTGGAAGTGATCAGGTCAGAAAGAACTCTGCCAGAGAAAAGAGTTACAAAGAGACCCATGGAAGAAAACAACACTTTAGCTTCCTCTAAGTTTCAAAGCTACAAATGCTGTAGATTAACGTTAGCTGAGCTAATCGATAACCTACTATTACATTTTTAAGAACTTAAATAAAAATGCCCATACCAAACCATTTCATTAGTAGGCTGAGAAAAAATGTGGTGCCTAAGAAAGAACCATTCTCACTCAGGGTCCCTGAAATCTCCCACGGGTGGAAAGACGAACTGACAAAGGTGAAGTGGAGAAACGGATAGTCACAGATCACACACTGTCTGGGACATCTCCCTTTGGATTTGGTTAAGTAAATGTAAGGCCCTAGCCTCGATCACGCTTGCGCTACGGCTTACTGAGCAGCTGCCCACAGACCTCATCACCTCTGCGGGTGAGGCGGAGCAGTGGTCAGCGCTAGGGGAGGACCTAAGGCTCATCTGCTCCGACGCCTTCCACAGCAGCACCCACTCTGGGTCACTCGAGGAGTAATGGTGAAACCCCTGGATCTGGAATCCTGCGCAGGCAATTATATGAAAGAACCTGACGCTCAATCTCTCTAGCCCGAGCTCTGCTGTAACTAAGAAAGATTACTGGGGGCAAACTGCCTCTTTGGAGTATTCAAGATACCCACCTCTTGGTACGACTAAAGTTCCTTGAGCGCGTGTGACAATTCAGAGCGGCCGGGCCGCCCTGTTCTGCTGCAGACTCACCTCGGAAGACGCGACGCCGACCTTCTCGGACTCGTACATGAGGGACAGGGACCTCTCGGTGCTGGCGGCTGTGGCCTGGGCCACGCGCATCACCTCCTGCCGCAGATACTGCTGCCTGTCCGCGGGCGTGCAGGGCCCGTCGGCGACGTCGCGGTCGTCCTTCCACGGGGCCGGCCGGGCGCCCTCATCCTCCGCATCGTCGTCGAACGGGTTGTAGCTCTTGGGGTAGGCCGACATGGTGCCGGCGCTCGTCTCGGTCTGGGCAGGAGGAGGAGGTGTGCGGCCAAGGCGGGGAACGGCCTTTCTGGGCCCGCAGGGGTCCAGGCGGTCCTCCCGGGACCCTCGGGGAGCGCCCACAGCGCGGCAGCCCCGCGGTTCCGCCGCTCGCCGTCCAGCGCCGCGCGCCCCCGCCCCACCCGCCCAGGTCGCGGAGCGAGCTCCTTCCGCCTGGCGTGCGCGGGAAGCCCCGCCTCCGGAGCTGACCATCTTGCCCGGCGGCTTGGGGGGGGCCACGCCCCGTGCGCGCGGCCGAGGCCGACCGCTCGGCTTCTCTCTCCCCTCCCGCGGTGGGACCGCCCCGCGGCCACGCCCCACTCGGTGTCGACAACAGAGGTCACGTGGCGGGGAAGGCGGATGCCGCCGCGCCTGCGCCGTGGGCTGTGGCGCTCGCAGGCAGGGTGCGAGGAGCCCGCGGGCAGCGCCGCCGCGCGCGCGATGATGGCGGCTGCCGCGGCCCGGGGAGGGGGCGGCGGCAGCTCCGGCGGCGGCGGCGGCTCCAGCTCCGGCTCCAGCTCCTCGAGGGGCTTCTACTTCAACACGGTCCTGTCGTTGGCCCGCTCCCTGGCCGTGCAGAGACCGGCGTCTTTGGAGAAGGTAGCCTTGGCCGCCCCGGGCCTCGGGCTGACAGGAGAAGGGGGTTCGGGGCGGCAAAGCGGGTGATCGGCGGGGCGAGGGTCTGTGGGAGGCTGAACAGGGCTCGCCAGCTGCCTGTGACAGGACGGGGGGTGGTGAGGAGGCCCGTGGGTGGAGATCGCCGGTGAAGAGAGAGGGGGGTAACGGGGTGGTTTGGGCAAGGAGTGCGCAGGGCAGACGGGGACTTGGCGGGTCGGTGGCGCGAGAGGGACCTGAGCCACAGGCCGGGGTTTGAGCCAAGGAGGCACCTTGTGACATCGCAGGGGCGGGGGCGGCAGGCAGGGAGAAGCTGTGGGAAGAGCAAAGGACCAGAGTCGAACCCTAGGGGCTCAGCTCCCGACTTCCTCTGCTGCTTATTCCGTGACCTTGGAGAGATGCTGTTCTCGTAAAGGGGGGGGGGGGCGAGGAGGGGGGTGCTTACCTGCTTTGCCCGCCTCACGCTGCTGTGAAGGGAGGATGAAACAGTACATCTGAAAGAGCTTCTGAAATGCAGATCGGCGCGTTGTCTTTCTGTGAGTCTAGAGGGGGCATTAGACTGGTAGGAGATGGTGTTTTGAAGAGGGATGGTGGCAGCGAGGAGGAATGAAGTGTCAGCGGGCAGAGGATTGAATTCAGGATTGCTTCAGAGGAGGAAGGCGAATTGATGCCGGGGGGACTTTCTTTGCCTCGGGAGAAAGGTGAAAGGAAATTCAAAGGTGTGCCTCCACTGGTGGAAAGAACCCAGATTTTAGAGTCAGACCTGTTTGTTCCCCGCACTTTCTCTCTTGGTCCTCCCATAATATAACTTGGGCAAGTTATTTCAACTCTGAGAGCCTGTTTCCTTATGGGTGAAATGCAGTGGTTCTTGAGGAGTAAACGAATTCAAGCATAAAGGGCCTTCCGTAGAGTGGGTGAGCAGTAAACATCAGCTTTCCTCCCCAACCAACCTGTGATGAGATTAATTATGGGGTGTTAGGACTGAAGGGGTGGTATTCATTTTTTCCTTTCTCTTTTTTAAAATTAAGATTTAGGGGATCCCTGGGTGGCTTGGCGGTTTAGCGCCGCCTTTGGCCCAGAAGGTGGTCCTGGAGTCACGGGATGGAGTCCCACATCACACTCCCTGCATGGAGCCTGCTTCTCCCTCTGCCTGTGTCTCTGCCTCTCTCTCTCTCTCTCTCTCTCATGAATACATAAATAAAATCTTAAAAAAAATAAAATTAAGATTTATTTATTAGAGAGAGGGAGAGAGAGAGCATATGCATGATCTGGAGGGGTAGAGGGAGAAGGTTAGAGAGTTTTAGGTGGACTGCGGACTTCAGAGCTGGGCTGGATTTCATGACCCTGAGATCAGGACCCCAGCTGAAACCAAGAGCTGGCTGCTGGATCAGCTGTGTCACCGAGACACCCTATGCGATGTTTTTTTTTTTTTTTTTTTCCGATGCAGCTTTCTGGCAGGTACAAAGAGATCTGTTGTCTAAGAGTAGGAGAAAAGTGGTAGAGACTGGAGACCCATCTGCTGCAGTTGAGAGTCGTTTTGTGGCCCTGGTGAGGGTGAGGCTGAAATGCTGTATTAGGCTCTCTGCATAGTGTCCTTGGCTTTGTGGGTTCTTAAATCTGATTTCTAACTTACCTGTAGGGTGAACAGGTCCTGGGAGATTGATGCCAACTTGACTTCTAATTGAAGGAGGAATTCAGGAGAAAGTACATGAGTTCTAGAGATATGAATACCTGAATTTAAATCCCGTATCATTTGCTTATATTAGTGTGATTCTGGGTAGGTGAGTTCCCCAATCTGAACTTTGCTTTCTTCTGCAAAATACATGAACAGTATGTGTTAAGAGGTTATGAAGATCAACAAAATGACAGAACTAAAGGCAGGCAGGCACCTGGTACCTAATGATTGAGAACTGTGAGCATTACATGAGCCTGACTGATGGACCACAGTGCTGGCTTAACAAATCAAATTCATGCCAGCCTTTAAAAAAAAAAAAAAAAAATGGGCAGCCCAGGTGGCTCACAGTTTAGCACCACCTTCGGCCCAGGCCTTGATCTTGGAGTCCTGGGATCGAGTCCCGTGTCACGCTTCCTGCATGGAACCTGCTTCTCCCTCTGCCTGTGTCTCTGCCTCTCTCTTTCTCTCTCTCTGTGTCTCTCGCGAATAAATAAATAAAATATTTAAAACAAAAAACAAACAAATTCATGCCAGCTAGTCAGCACATTCTCTTCTTAGTGGGAGGACCAAAAAGCATATCAGAAGTTTGTTTGCTGGACTTGGAGAAGAGGAGAGATTTTAGGGAATTGGGTGAAGACAGTCCTGCGGCTTTAGCAGGGTACCCTTTCCTACTCAGTAACTCTTGAGAAATGCACCTTAAGCTCAACTGGCTTGCTTTAGTCTTCTTCCATAATCAAAAGAACATTCTGTAATTGCAGCATTGTTAGCTTTGTATCTAATAGTAACTGCTTTGGTTGTCAAAATTAAGATATACAAATAATTAATACAGCTTTTAGGTTCACAGCTCCCCAGTACCATCTCTTAGTTTGGGAGGTACTTCAGCTTCTTTGGCAACATTTACAAGTCACTTTATTTTTATTTTTTTAAAGATTTTATTTATTTATTCATGAGAGACACACAGAGAGAGAGAGAGGCAGAGACACAGGCAGAGGGAGAAGCAGGCTCCATGCAGGGAGCCCAGTGTGGGACTCGATCCCAGGTCTCCAAGATCATGCCCTGGGCCGAAGGCAGGGGCTAAACCACTGAGCCACCCAGGGATCCCCCTACAAGTCACTTTAGAAAAGACTTAACCGAGCCAGCTGGAGGCTGCAGTCTTCAGAAGGGGTTGCTTGCAATGTTGGTCCTTGGCTCACATCTGGGAACTTGACACTTGAACTGTTCCCTCCATTCCCTGATAGGGGTGGTTCATTGTGCCTAGACTCTTTGTACAAACAATATGGTTTATATTGACACCTGCTTTCCTCCTGGGAATCTGGAGTTTTGACGGTTGCTAGGCAGACAGTGCCTGTGTCTATCAATAAAAATCTTAGGTGCTGTGTCTCTAATGGACATCCCTAGGTACAAACATAGCATTCATGTTACTACATTGCTGCTATAGAAGGGAGCATGCTTGGTGTATACCTTTACAGGAGGGAGAGAACATGAAGACGCCCATGCACAGGTTTCTCTAGACTCCACCTGTCTTTTTCTCTTGCTGATAAACTAGTATAATTTACTGTAATTTAGTGACGAGTACAACTATGTATGTGTGAGTGGTCTTAGGGACCTTGAAATAATTTCTTTCTTAGAGAAGGCTTCTGTAGATGGCTGATTCATCAGATATACATGGATTCCTCTTATCCTCCTCTGGGATCCTGAGACTTGATTATGCTAGGGATCATTGTTACTATTTAGTCTTATAATATATGGCTGCTCACTACATTCCACTACTTTGAAACAATTGACAATAAGCCCTCAGCATTCCTAGGGAAGTATTTTTGAGGTTCTTTAGAGTAAAGGAATTTCTGAGTACCCAGGATAATGAAGGTGAGGATTTAAGTGGGGAGATGAGTGTTGAAAAACCTCTTTTTCTCATTTATTTGTTTCTGTTTTTTTTTTTTTTTTCTTCTTCTTTATTTTTTTCCAGAGAGAAGGCTTGGTCCAGATAGGGTTGAGCTGAGGACAGCTCAGTTTTCTGAGCTAGACCTGACATCTCAGCTCAGACATTAGTAACTCAGGCAGCCCTGACCTGCTTTTATGACACTTGGGGAACATTAACGACATAACTTTCCCTGTCTTTATCTGACTATATGCCACAGTGGTGTTTCCTTACTCCACTCACCCACTCTGATCCCAGGCTGTGAAACTTAGCCTATTGTCTAAGTAAATTTTACTTTTCCTTTAATTAATTCACTCTTTCATTCAGAAAACATTTGTTGAGCACCTACTGTTAATTAGTACATGGTAGGTAGGCCAAATCAATAAGAAACACTGTTAATAATGAGATTGCTCGGGTGATTAGCATCAAGTCAGGCTTACTACAAGTACCCCATCTACTCTTGTATCCCACGTCCAGTGACCAGACTCATGCCATGTTCAGATAGTCAAACCCTTGGTATCTATTCTCTGATCTGTAGCTGAGCTTTGACCTTTTCCTGCTAGGCTGCTCTAACACTGGAGCCGCAGTCATAAGACCCACCCCCAGGATTGAGGGCTATCCTGAAGACACCATCAGTGTCCCTCTAGATCACATCCCATGCAGCCCTCTCCTTCTCGGAGAAAGGTGAGAGGAGAGAAATAGACAAGAGAGTACTGTCTGTAGTGGAATCTCCATGTATGGTTGGCTTCCAGTCTCCTACTCTCTGATTTCTTTCTGCCTGCTAGTCTTGCTCTGCTTTCCTCATTCTCATTTGTCTTCAGAATGGTACTGAGCTGCCTCTGTCTAGCTTCCTCCTGGATCTGCCTACTTATACTCCTCTGTACCTAGGATCTTGATTACCTGTTCCTGCCTTTCCTTGTCTGGCCTGTATCATACTAATGGACCCTGAACCCTGGGACATGAAGAGTTCCTGACAGAGCTGAAAAGTAGGCAGCATTCTTTGCCCTTCCCACCCTCAGGAGGCTTTGATCAGAATATTTTCCCGTGTCTTAAAATATCCTCTTTTCTTCAGTTAGAATGCCAGAATCTTGAAGTGTCTTAGCTAACTCAATGTGGTATTTATTTATTAAGATTTTATTTATTTATTCATGAGAGACAGAGAGAGAGAGAGGGCCAGAGACACAGGCAGAGGGAGAAGCAGGCTCCATGCAGGGAGCCCTATGTGGGACCCTATCCCGGGTCCCCAGGATCACACCCTGAGCCAAAGGTGGCACTAAACCGCCTGAGCCACCCGTGCTGTCCTCAATGTGGTATTTAAATGGCACTGCAGCATTAGGGACAGGCCAGAGCCTTCCTGATGGAGAGATGTGCTCCAGAAGTGCTGGTTAACTCTCATCTCTAATTAGAGGAATGTATGTCCTGACGCTCAGGGCTTTCTGAAGGTGCATGATTATCTACTCCTTTAGAGTGGTTTGCCTTGGAGTGAAAATCATGATATTGGCATTTTTTTTCAGCCTTGTGAAGCTGAAAATTTCCATCCTCACTCCCTTTCCTTTGTGAGGCCATGCGAAAAACAACCATCTATAGAGTAAGAGGAGGGAAAATTAGTGTCCGTAGAGAAAATTCATGATGCTAGAACCACTGTTGTTAAACCAGATCTAATATATTTTGAGAAAAAATTGGAAGAAGAAAAAAATCTTTACCTGTAATCATGCCACATTAACCGTATTAGTTTGGTAGGGCTATTGTAACAAAGATCACAATGACTTAAACAGCAGAAATTTATTTTCTCATAATTCTGGATGCTAGAAATCCAAGATGAAGCTGTCAGTAGTGTTAATTTCTTTTGAAGCCTTTCTCTTTGATTGTAGATAGCTGTCTTCATGTGCCTTCACATAGTCTTTCCTCTCTGTCGTTTTGTATTATAATCTCTTTTTATAAGAATATTAGATTGATAGGACTGGCTCACTCATCTAAAAACCCTTTGTCCAAATACAGTCACATTCTGAGGTACTTGCAGATGAGGATTTCAATATATGAATTTAGGGGGCGAGGGACACAATTCACCCCATAACCCGAATACATTAGCATTTTAATTTCTTAGATTTCCTTTTTAGCCTTTAGCTATATTTATGTTATTGCTTTTAAAAAAAAAAAAAAAAAAAAAGCCTATTGGGCAGCCCGGATGGCTCAGCGGTTTAGTGCTGCCTTCAGCCCAGGGCCTGATCCTGGAGACCCAGGATTGAGTCCCACATCGGGCTCCCTGCATGGAGCCTGCTTCTCCCTCTTCTTGTGTCTCTGCCTCTCTCTCTCTCTCTCTGTGCCTCTCATGAATAAACAAATAAAATCTTAAAAAAAAAGAGTTTAAAAAATAGCCTATATTTATTATTTTAATGGCTACATATCATATTTTGTATTGATAGATCATAATTAAACCTTTCTCTATTTACGCTGCCTAGTTTTTCCCTTGTAAAATAGCATGTTTGTACAACTAGAGTCTTGTCTTCTTCTGAATCACATTCTTCTGTTAAATTGTGGATGGGTCTTGATGTTTATTGCACAACTGTTTTCAAAGGACTGTACTTAGTTATGGTAGATAGCATCAGCAAGACAACTCATGTATATTTATCTATAGCGTTGTTGTTGGATTTTATTTTCTTTTTTCTGACAATTCTGCAAGCATAAGAGGGAGTCTTATTCTTTTGATTTTAAGATAATGATATTTGATCATGGTTGGCTATGTTAAATTATGAATTAAACAACCAAAAAACCTACAAGGTAGAAGTGGTCATGTGATATTGTGCTCTTGTTTTCTGCTGTGTGGAAACTTGAATTCAGGTTTCTCTTCATACTTGCAGTTGCTTAGATACTGGCTTCTAGCTGTTTATGCTCTGGGTATCTTTCAACAGTTTTGTCTACTAGGTGTGCACATAATTCTGACCCTCAACTAATTTACAAGTAAGTAGAAGCAGTGATAGGTGGGGGGCTGTCCATAAAGGAAGTGGTAGTGAACCATATGGCTTTTCAATAGAACTCTTCTGGGAAGATATTTACCCATTTTGCACTCTACTGGTGTGACAATGGGAGGTACAGATAATTTTTTCTTCAGGCCCCAAGCCTTTTCTCTATGGTTCTTGATGGGTAGTAAAAATGTAATAGAAGGGTAAAAGAATGAAACATGCTCTAAGAAAGTAAAAGTATTGTTGGTACTTGCCGGGAGGTTACTTTCAGCTGAGATTTTGAATAAGGAAGGCCGGAAAGTGATAGGGATGGACATTTGTAAATGCCACCAGTGGTTGGCAAGGGAAGGTCATTTCAGATAGAACAGAGAGTAAAATACAGAGGAAAATGAAGAACAGCAGCAATAGGGTTCATCAGAAATATAGTATATTTAAAGGGAAGAGTGTGGATGAGAATGAGAAGAAAGCAGGTGGCTTCATAGGTAGTCTCAGACTTAGAGTTTGGATTGAATTGATGAGACATTAAAGAGCTCATGAATATTTCAGGGCCATGAGTAATGTGCGTTAAGATTATGGCTGCATTGTTTATCTCCATGTCCTTAGGGATTCTCAGAATTGATGTGTCACTAGCTGTTTGCTCCCCCAGAGGGCAGAAATGTTCTATTTCTGACTCCTTACTGCAGATGTTCTCTTCTACTATCTGTTTGCAGTTTGTACCTAGTGGAGATGTGGTTGCCTCCAATCCCTTCTATCAGCAGCTATTCCCATCCCTGATTTAAATTGCTGAAATGTATCTGTGCACTTCATTTTCTTCATTACTTATATATTTATTTGTTTTTGTATTTACTTCTCTCATCCATCTTGGCATTTTGGAAAAAGGTTTGGCCTTTTTCCATCAACACCCATCCACAATTGCCAAGCTGGCCAGAACAGTACTTTAGTTTATATGAGTTGAGGCAAAAATCCTCAAATCTCACTTGCATTTATTCACTTAATTCTTTTTTTTTTTTTTAAAGAATTGTATATATATTTTTAAATTTTATTTATTCATGAGAGACACAGGGAGAGGGAGAAGCAGGCTCCATGCAGGGAGCCTGAGTGGGACTCGATCCTGGGTCTCCAGGATCAGGCCCTGGGCTGAAGGCAGCGCTAAACCACTGAACCACCAGGGCTGCCCTACTTACTTAGTCTGAGTGGCTCTATCTTTGCTGCTGAAGCTGTTCTCTTTTCCTGACTATTTCTATGTGTAAGGCTGGTCTGGAGGTCTGGATTCAGGGAAACCAAGCTATATGTACCATTATAAAGCAAACGATGGTGACATTTGTTTGATCATTCATTCATTCATTTTTATCTTTGAGGGCTTGCTGTATGCCAGGCCTTGAAGGAGCCCATTAGAGGGAAAAATGAGTAGACATCGTCTTACTGTCATGGAGCTGTCATTAAACAAAAAACTGTAAGAAAATGTAATTGAAAATGCTAACAAGTGCCAAGAAGCCAAAGTAAATGGTGTTGGTGAATACATTTATAATGTTTTACTACCATCACCACTATCCATCTTCAGAACTCTTTCATCTTGTAAGACTGAAACCCTAATAGTTGCAGTTGATTTTTTTTATATTGATCTTGTTCCTGCAACCTTGCTGAACTTGCTTTTAGTTCTAATACTTATTAGGATATTTTCTATGTACAAGATTATGCCATCTGTAAATATAGCTTTGCTTTTTCTTTTTGAAACCAAATGCCTTTTTTTCCATTTTCTTGTCTCATTGTCCTGGTTAGAACCTCCAGAATAATACTAGATGGAGACAGTGAGAGTGGACATCTTTGTCTTGTCCTGATAGGGGGGGCAACTTTCAGCCTTTAACTGGTAAATATGATGTTAGTTGTGAGTTTTTTATAGATGCCCTTTATCAAGTTCCCTTCTATTTCTTTTCTTTTCTTTTCTTTTCTTTTCTTTTCTTTTCTTTTCTTTTCTTTTCTTTTCTTTTCTCTTTTCTTTTCTTTTCTTTTCTCTTTTCTTTTCTTTTCTTTTCTTTTCTTTTTTTCTTTTCTTTCTTTTCGACCTGGGTAGGGGCAAAGGAAGAGGGAGAGGGAGAATCTTAAGCAGACTCCATGCCCAGTGCAGAACCCATCACAGGGTTCAGTCTCACAATCCCAAGATTATGACCTGAGCTGAAATCAAAAGTTGGACACTTAACCCACTGAGCCGCCCAGGCCCTCCAATTCCCTCCTATTTCTAGTTTGCTGAGTGTTTTTTATTGTGAAGTACTGTGGAATTTTTTTCAAATGCTTTTTCTGCATCTATTACAAAGCTAACTTTAAAACTTTGTTAGGGCAGGTCTATAATAGCTTTTGCTACAGGGTTAGTTTAACTAACTCCACTGCTGTGGTGCGGTCCTCTTGAGGTCTCTACTGAATGCTTTGAGGGCTTTCTGCTCTGGGTGGGAGTAACTCAGATACCTCTCAGCTCTGTATGTGCTCTTGGAGCCATTCAGCTCACAGTTTCCTGGTGGTTGTTTTCCATCTTCATGGAATATCAACTATACTGGTATGTCTAGTATCCATCCAAGATTCAGGGGAACTCTGTTATGATTTTTGGAGCATTTTTTGTTTAGCTCTCTCCTCTTCAGAATTTCTAGCTACTTTAGACTTCCTGTACTCTTTTTCTGTCTCTTCCACTTAGACCATCATGATGCTTGGAATGCCCTTTCCTATGCCGTGGTCTGAGATGTGTCTTCTGGCAGAAAACCAGGCAGTCATAGGGCTTACTTTGTTTCCTGTCTCTCAGGTATTATAGACCTGTGCTACTTGTCCAGTGTGTGAAATCAGTGGTTTCATATATTTATTTGTTTTCCTAGTTGTTTTATGGCAGGAAGTTAAACCCAGGTCCTGTTATTCTCTCATGATTATAGGTGGTTCTTGGACAGGATATTATTGCTATAGCATACGTTGCAAAAAACTATCTGTTTATCCTCTTATATGTGAGAAAACTGAAGCTTGAGGGGGGATGACTTGCCAATATTTGCATAGTTTTACAACATCAACAAGATTCTGTGGATTTCCATATATAGGTGTATATACACACACACACATATGCTTGGTGTTTTGTCCACATTTTACAGAAGGAAATACAAAGTTCGAGATGTTCAGGTGGGTTTTGTCGTTATCTTGGGTCACTTAGGTAAGAAGCAGCAGAGTTGGAGTGAAAATCACAACCTCCCAACTCTGTGGAGCTACCCTGATCATTGCCTATTGAAATGATATGTCAGGAATCACAGATGTGCATTTGTATGTACTGTACCCTACCAGGCACATGAGCAGGGCTCAAGAAACAAACTCACTCATTGCTTGTAAAGGCACACATAGGGATGCCCGAGTGGCTCAGTGGTTCAGCGTCTGCCTTTGGCTCAGGTTGTGATCCTGCTTCTCTCTCTGCCTATATCTCTGTCTCTTTCTGTCTCTCATGAATAAATAAATAAAATCTTAAAAACAACAACAACAACAAAGGTTAGCTTATGTTCAGTGTTCTCCATGGGGACAGTACATTTGAGAAAAACAATTAAAAAATGGATTTAACAAAACACTGCCACTAATACTTAAAGCTTAATCTCTAGTTCTCAGGGAATTTTCTTTCTCTCCAGAAAGACTATTCCCAGAAGTTTCAGATAACAAAAGTTGTACTCTTAAAAAATTGTTTAATTAGCCAGCTTGTAATGCTATTAGAGTGGCTTTATTTTGACCTAAATACCTTACCTACACCCACTGTTATGTTTGACTTTTCATCTGCAGTTTTCTGCCCAGTCATCCAGACTTGTGAGGGCATCTTGTTTTCTCTTTGGTTTGGCATTTCCTTCCTTTGGCAGTCTAAATTCACCTTGTGGTCTCTCTCTCTCTCTCTCTCTCTCTCTCTCTCTCTCTTTTTTTTTTTAAAGTAGGCTCCACACTGGTGCTTGAATTCATGACCCTGAGATCAAGACCTGAGCTGAGATGAAGAGTTGGATGCTTAACCGACTGAGCCACCCAGGTGCCCTGGTCTCTGTTTTTTAATGGCCTTGAGTTAAAAAAAATATTGTCAAGGGACGCCTGGGTGGCCCAGCGGTTGAGTGTCTGCCTTTGGCTCAGCGCGTGATCCTGGAGTCCCAGGATTGAATCCTGGGATTGAGTCCCACATCGGGTTCCCTGCATGGAGCCTGCTTCTCCCTCTGCCTGTGTCTCTGCCTCTCTTTCTGTGTCTCTCATGAGTAAGTAAATAAAATCTTTAAAAAAATATATTGTCAAAAGTTCTTTGCAAGTTACCTTTATAGCCTCCTTGCTGTCCGTTGGCTTATTGATCTCAAAGTGTTGCCCAGAGCCCCTCTGGATCCTTTTTATAAATGGAAGTAACCCTGGCCATCTCTGTCAGATTTAAGTTTAGTGACCTCTTACAATGATGGGATCTACTCTGCCCTCTAAAAACAATGAACCTGTTAGTTTGTTGCAAAATTCTGAAAATAAATTAGTTTTTTTTTCATTTTAAAAATTATAGTATTAATGCATTATTCTGCATTAGGACAGTGACCTCTCTGTGTCTCAGTTTCTTCATCCTTAGAATGGGGATAATAAATAATAACTACTCAGTGTACTGTTGTGAGGATTAGAGGAGATCGTACAAACCAGCACCTCACATGTGATAAATGCTCAGTAACTGTTAGCTTCCAGTATTTAGATACTGGAACCCACCAGAACTGGTTTTCCCTTATCTGATATGTGATGACTTCAGTAGGACCTGGTTTCAAGTCTTCACTTTTTTTTTTTTTTTCCCTCTTCACAAGAGTCCCAGTTTCTTTTCTTTTCTTTTTTTTTTTAATTTTTATTTATTTATGATAGTCACAGAGAGAGAGAGAGAGAGAGGCAGAGACACAGGCAGATGGAGAAGCAGGCTCCATGCACCGGGAGCCCGATGTGGGATTCGATCCCGGGTCTCTAGGATCGCGCCCTGGGCCAAAGGCAGGCACCAAACCGCTGCGCCACCCAGGGATCCCGAGTCCCAGTTTCCAAGGGCATTTTGCATCAGAGCCTAGACCTAGAGCCAGGCTTTCAGGGCCCATCATCATTTGGTTTCTGGCTTGCATTCTTCACTAGTTGTGTCATTTTTATTGGTTGTGTAACTCTGGCTAGATCATAAGGATTGTGAGGCTGTGACTGTATATTATATATGACTTCATTCGATTATTCTTTCATCCATCCCTCCATTCGTTTGATGCTGCTGCAAATATTTGTTCAATGCCAATTGCATGCCAGCACTGTGCTCAGTACTGATTTTATGACAAATGTCACAACATAGTTAAAACCCTACAATAGGAAGACTAGATTCTAGTGATCTTCTTCTTTTTCCTTTCCTTCTCCTCCCATTAAATCCCTGTCACATTGGCCGCTTTAGTTCCCCTAAATAGTTAAGTTTATGGAATGTGTAGGGTGCAGTGGATATAGGATAAGGGGGATATAGTCCTGTCTGCAGTGAGTGGAAGATAAGTATTCAAGTAACTCCAAAATAAGATTTTTAAAAAGATAATTCTCAGGGATCCCTGGGTAGCTCAGCAGTTTGGCACCTCCCTTCGGTCCAGGGCGTGATTCTGGAGTCCCGGGATCAAGTCCCGCATCGGGCTCCCTGTGTGGAGCCTGCTTTTCCTTCTGCCTGTGTCTCTGCCTCTCTCTCTCTCTTTCTCTGTATCTCTCATGAATAAATAAAATATTTTTTTAAAAAAGTAATTCTCTCGGGGTGCCTGGGTAGCTCAGTTGTTAAGCATCTGCCTTTGGCTCAGGTCATGATCTCAGGGTCTGAGATTGAGCCCTGCATCGGGCTCCTTGCTTAGCAGGAAGTGTGCTTCTCCCTCTCCCTCTGCTGCTCCTCCTCCTCACTTGTGCTCTCTCTGTCTTAAATAAATAAAATCTTTTTTAAAAAAAGATAATTATCTCAAGATAATTATCAAGTACATTGCTCTTGATGGGCTATTGGGAGATGCAGTGGGAAAGATCATAGCACATTGCTGCTGTCTGGATAAGCTTTGAGAAGTGGGAGACAGTTGAGATGGATCTTGGATGGGTAGAATTTTTATAGGGAGATAGGCAGATCGAACGAAATGTCGCAGATGAGTGAAGAACATGGAAGAAGCCAGGCAGGGAGAAGTAAGCACTGTATTTGGGGCCAGTTTTGGGGGGAAATCAGGAAAGACCTTCATTGCCAGGTTGGGAGGGTGAATTGAGTGTTCACTGGGATGGGGAGCTGTTGAAGGTTGTGGGCCCGCAGTGGTGATATTGGAGTAGAGAGAGACAAAAGTCAGAGAGAGGGTCTAGTTAAGAGCCTGTTGTCTAAGTTTGTACTTAACCTATCTGGGCCTAGTTGCCTAGCCTATAAACAAGGATAAGATTACACATGATCTACCTGAAAGGGGACATTTGGCAGATAAATGTGCAATTTCTTCTGGCTCTCCGTCTCCAATTCTGTGTACATTTGGGAGTTACTAGAGGGCCGCAGGTCTGAAGCCCAGGTGAACGTCATTTCAGTCTAGTAGTAGAACTCGCATGGATTCTAGATGTTTTTACAGAAACTACACCAAGAAAAGCTCAGTGTTAAATTCCATTTGTCCTGTGAATTTTTTTCTTTCTTTTCTTTCTTTCCTTACTTTCCTTCCTTCCTTCCTTCCTTCCTTCCTTCCTTCCTTCCTTCCTTCCTTCCTTCCTTTTTTTTTTTTCTAATGAGTGATTTTAAAAGTTTGGTTTTATTCACGTAGAGCTGTGAAATATTTTCAAGGCCATTTTGTGAATTTAAACTTTATATGCTCGAGTCTCTTGTTTCAGGTGCTACCTGCTTCACTTTTTGCCATGTCTGTTGTTATGTAGCCACAGGTGTCTTTGTCAGGGTTGGCATAGCTGCATCTCTTGTTCCTTCAAAACAGAAAAACTTTTCTCCTTGAATTGAGACTCTTTGGGAAGTTGTAGTTAAATAGGAGTTGTTTTGGAGTGCCTGGCGGGCTCAGTTAGTAAAGCACGTGACTCTTGATCTCAGGGTTGTAAATTTGAACCTCACAATGGGTATAGAAATTAATTAAGAATCTTTAAAAAATAAATAAATAGGAATTGATTTACTGATAGTGAGATGTTGGAATTAAAGAAGTTATAAGACTGTTGTCTGTAGAAGATATCTGTTTAGCTTATTTGACTTAGATTTTCTTTCAGTTTTACATTACTTCTTTGTTCTTGGATTACCCAGATTATATTCTTTGAAACTCTATACACTTTTCTCTTATTTTTCAAGCTTTCAGAGTATAAATATTATCATCCTTTTAAAAATAAGATATTGGGGTGCCTGGGTGGCTCATTGCGGCCCGGGGTGTGGTCCTGGGGACCCGGGATCGAGTCCCGCATCGGGCTTCCTGTGTGGGGCCTGCTTCTCCCTCTGCCTGTGTCTCTGCCTCTATCTCTGTCTCTCTCTCTGTGTCTCTCATGAATAAATAAATAAAATACTAAAAAAAAAAAAAAGATATGCATTGGGGTGCCTGGGTGGCTCATTTGGTTGAGTGTCTGACTCGTGTTTTGGGCTCTGGTTATGATCTTGGGGTCGTGGGATCAGGCTCTACACTGAGCCTGTTGAGATTCTCTCGCCTCTTCCCCCTGCCCCACCCCCCAGTTAGAGAGATAAATAGATAGATAAATGCATTAATAGCAAAGTTGTTTGCAGTATTTAAAATTTTTTTAAAAAATTTCTGATTCTAAAGTTAATTAACAATGTTCCCAATGGAAAATACAGGGAAAAAAAAAGATGGAATTAAGTATTGCCTATAATCTGATTAGTAATGTTTATATCTTGCTGGATAGGTAGTCTAGGTCTTGAGTTTTGTATAATATTCTATGACCAATTGTGTTAGTTTTCTATTGTAGCTGTAATAAATTACCATAAACTTAGTGGTTTTTTTTTTTTTTAAGATTTTATTTATTTATTCATGAGAGACACAGAGAGAGGCGCAGAGACACAGGCAGAGGGAGAAGCAGGCTCCATGCAGGGATCCTGACCTGGAACTCCATCCAGGGTCTCTAGGATCACGCCCTGAGCTGAAGGCGGTGCTAAACCACTGAGCACCTCGGCTGCCCAAACTTAGTGGTTTAGAACAACACTAATTTATTGTTTTGCAGTTCTATAGATTAGAAGCCCAACACTGGTGTCACTGGACTAAAGAGGTGATGGCGGGGCTATATACCTTCCTTGAGACTCCAGGGGACAACCATTGCCATTATAGCTTCTAGAGATCCCTACATTCCTCGATCATAGCCTCTTCTTCCATCTTCAACACCAGCAATGTGGGGCCAAGCCCTCACATCCTGTCACTCTCACCTCCTCTTTTGCCTCTCCCGTACATTGGTCTCACTGAAATAATCTAGAATAATCTCTTCAGTTCAAAGTCCTTTTAACCTGTTTATATCTGCAACCTAATTACATCCATTTGCCATGGGAGGTAACATGCTCACAGGTTCCAGGACACAGACACCTTTGGGCAGGCCATTGTTCTGCCTGCCACACAGATGTGGTTCATGCATTCCTGAATTATTATGTAGGTCTCTAAGTGGTTTATTAGTTCTTTTTGGTATCTTTCCTTCACATTTTAAAACTGCGTGTCTAGCTTTTAGAGTAATCTTAAATTGTCACAAATGATTTCTATTTATATATTTTTAATTAAGTGGAGATAGAGAGGAAGGTTTGAAGTCAGAATAGCCCAAAGCTGGGCAGCCCCGTGGCGCAGCGGTTTAGCGCCGCCTGCAGCCTGGGGTGTGATCCTGGAGACCTAGGATCGAGTCCCACATCGGGCTCTTTGCATGGAGCCTGCTTCTCCCTCTGCCTGTGTCTCTGCTTCTCTCTCTCTCTCTCTCTCTCTCTCTCTCTGTCTCTCATGAATAAATAAATAAAATCTTTAAAAAGAAAAAAAAAAAAAAGAATAGCCCAGAGCTCCTCTGGGGATTTAAGATGGAGACAAGAATGGTAAAAATTGTGCTGCCTTCAGATGTCTCTACCAAGTAGGGTGACAGCTACATGAGCAGCAGGGTTTAAACATGTTCCTGATGGGGAATTCTTATCCTGGGATATTGCTAGAGCTCATGTTTACATCCACTCTGAGTATTAGTTTCCAGAGTGTAATGCCTAAAAAAGAAAGGAATAAGCAAACAGGAAATGAAACCCAATCCAGAACATCTGCCCTGTGAGGAGAAATCTAGTTCTTATGCTTGATGTAAATGAAGAGACCTTGGGGTTTGCCTCCCCTCTGGGGCAAGTGCCAGAATAGGCTGGCAGCCTGGATTGAGAAGAGAACCTGCCACACTGGCCAATGAAGTCTGAGCAAAAACTAAGAATAGAGGCAGGCCTGCATCCTGGGGGAGAGTGAGTATGTCTGTCTTAGCGCTTGTCCCCAGTGTAGAAGACAGAGATACGAAGATAAGAGATGATTTTGTGCCTCCCGGGAGCTTGCAGATTAGTGGACAGATAAATGCACTAATAACTGTTGCACAAATAGGGGTAGATATTACTGATGACGTTACTGGAACCCTTCAAATACATGAAGACAGCAGTTGTATTTATCTATAGTCTTATTGTCTCCAGGCTAAATGTTGCTTCTTAACTGCTTCTTGTATGGAATAGTTCTCAGACCCCACATCATCCTGCATCATCTTCAGGTACTTTTTCGAGTGGCAACCCAGTCTTTCCCTCGCTTCCACATGTTGTCCATCATCAAGTCTTATAATCTTCCACTGAAACATCCTGAGCTGGACTGTTTCTGTCTGTTTTGATCATTACCATCTTTGCCTGGCCTACTGAAGCATCTCCTGACCTCTCTGTGGTTTCACTCTTGTCCTCCCAAATGCATTTTTCATGCGGCGGCCAGAAGGATTCTTCCAAACCTCAGTTCTAAACTGGGGTTTTTAATGTGCACCACCTTGGCTCTATTGCTATTACAGTACAAACCAGGCTCCCAGTTTCTGCCCGTACTTGGACTTCTGTACATCCCCACTTTTTCTTTCCCATTATTCTGCCTCTCCAGTGGCCTCTGCCAGAATGCTTTTGCCTGATTTGTCCTGGCTGGTTCCTTCTTAATCAGATCTCATTTTAATGGGCACCTTCTTAGGTCTTTTCTGATCACCCCATTAAAAATAGTCCTTCAGGCACTATTGCTGGGGAAATATAATTCCCAACAAAATTTCCCAAGTGCTTTCCACGAAGGTAGTAGAGAAGCCCTCTCCACAGAAGGTAGTAGTTATTGAATAAGCATTAAACCAGGACATGATGTGCATCACAAGCAATCTGTTAAGAGATTGCAAAGACAAAACAATCTTACCTTATTAAATAGCCAAGCAGGTACAACATATTACATAAATATTTTCAAGAGAAAGGATTCCTAGTCCTTAGGTAAGAAGACTTGCAATCTCTAGGGACAGAGAAAAGGACTGAGAGCAAAAATATTTAAAATCTTAAGTGTATATGTATTTGGCATGTGGTGATATTGAGTTATCTTTTTGTGTACAGTCATATTTTTTCTATATATAATAATGAGGTTATGACAATTTTGAGGAGTTCCAAGTTTCCATTTTATCTTGTAGCACATTAGCTTCACCTGTCAGGTATGTGGCATTGTATATCTTCTGTGTGTTTGAACAAGGTGTTGGTAAAGTATTGCACAGAACAAAGTACGTAGATTTTGACAGGGCCTCAGACTCCTCCCTTTGGTTCCATGGTGGTCAATCAGCATTCTTTGGATCTCATTGACTCAGTCTGCTATAAGTCCACTTTCTTCGATTTCTTATTTATAGGGATGTTTCTTGAGAGATTATTCTTTTTGTCAGGATGTGAGATTCACTGGTGGAAGAGTCTGGAGTCTCTGAAACCATCACTTTATTGTGGTTGGTCTGTAGCTCTCTTTGTATTTTATTTTCCCCTCTGACTGTAAAATGGAGGGACATTGAAGAAAAGTGGGAATTTAATATTTCCATTCCTCTCTTGCCTGTTACTTTATGCTCTTTTAACTATTTAATCATAAAAGTATGGATTTTCCCCCATATGTATGTATTTTTAACTTACATGTTTTCCCTGATTGTAACATTTTCTCCTAGAACATGTTTTGGCAAATATTTAAAAAGCACAAAGAAATGTAAAACCTCAGGGCACCTGAGTGGCTCAGTCGGTTATGTCTGACTTGATCTCAGCTTAGGTCTTGATCTCAGGGTCGTGAGTTCAAGCCCCATGTTGGCCTCAAGCTTGAAGCCCACTTAAAAAAAAGAAAAGGAATATAAAACCACTGGTCATTCTACCTCTCATAACTGTCAACATTTTGATGTATTTTCTTCTAGTACTTTTTCTGTCATAATTTAGATCATTCCTCTTATGAATTTATAGAACATTTAAAACATTATTCTGTCATTATTCATTGTTCATGTCATTATTTAGTCTTAGAAAAATATTATTTTTAATGTCTGTATTATTAGGTCAAGTTTTATGAAAGCATTGTTTTTATTAAAAAATTTGGTTGAGGGCAGCCCTGGTGGCGCAGCGGTTTAGCGCCGCCTGCAGCCTGGGGCGTGATCCTGGAGACCCTGGATTGAGTCCCACGTCGGGCTTCCTGCATGGAGCCTGCTTCTCCCCCTGCCTGTGTCTCTGCCTCTCTCTCTCTCTCTCTCTGTATCTCTATGAATAAATAAATAAAATCTTAAAAAAAATTTGGTTGACTATCAGAGTTTCATAGCTTAACCTAATGTTTCAACAAGTGGTGTAATAATTTATTTTCCTAATGTTATTTAGGTTATTTCAGATTTTCAACTGATACACACAAGACTGTGATGAAAATATTTTATTTACATAATCTTTGCCTGAAGATTTCTCATTATTTCTCTCTCTTTTTTTTAAAGATTTATTTATTTATTTATGATAGATAGAGAGAGAGAGAGAGAGAGAGAGGCAGAGACATAGGAGGAGGGAGAAGCAGGCACCATGCCAGGAGCCCGACGTGGGACTCCATCCCGGGACTCCAGGATCACGCCTGGGCCAAAGGCAGGCAGTAAACCACTGAGCCACCCAGGGATCCCCTATTTCTCTCTCTCTTTTTTAAAAGATTTTATTTATTTATTCATGAGAGACACACAGAAAGAGAGGCAGAGACATAGGTGGAGGGAGAAGCATGCTCCCTGTGGGGAGCCTGATGTGGGACTTGATTCCGGGACCCTGGGATCATGACCTGAGCCAAAGGCAGATGCTCAACCACTGAGCTGCCCAGGCACCCCTCTAATTATTTCTTTACAATCATTCCTAAGAGGAAAATTACTGAAACAAAGAATATTGTCTCTCTTCAGGTTAGAAGGTGCTTCTCTTTCTGGCTTGTTTATTTGCCCTTTTAAAACATCCTTTCTTGTTTAAAATTGCAATGGTAATTGATTGATATTTTCAGGGCAAATCTCAAGCATTACACTGGAATGCCCTTTGTCATTAAAACATCCCACCAGAAAAAAAAAGGGGAGGGGGATGCCTGGGTAGCTCAACAGTATCCCACCAGACTATATGAAGGACAATGAGAGACTTCTCATTGTGTCCATTAATAGAACAGCAATATTGGGGCCTCCTGGTGTGTTTGCTCAGAGATTCTTGTGGCAGGGATTTTCAAGATTGGCATCACCTAATTCCTAGTCATAATAAATCCAGATTTTTAGTTCCTTTATATTAGACATTTACGATTGTTTTGAAAAAATTCAAATTTTTACATATATTTAGTAAATTGCTGACTTATTGTCCATTTGTTTCTGCTAGCCACTCTAATGGTATATCCAGTAACAACAGATACTGTTTGTTGAGCACCTAGTACATACTGTGCATAGTCCTAAGTGCTTTACACACATTTTATCTTTTAAAGAATCCTTCTGGAAGCACTGTGACTATAGGTAGGTTTGGGTAAGCCTCTTGGGCACCACTGAGCAGCAGAGACTGGTGACTGTTCTGACTCTGAATTGCAGACATTAGCTATTGTGCTTGACCTCCTCCATGTATGCATTATTTTAACTCTTGGTCCTGGTTCCTCAGTGCATATATGTTTTACGAGCATGTGTATGATCATTTCAGAAGCTGGAGATGATCTTTCTATGATTATTGAATTGGAAAAAAATGACTTATGGTTATGTAGACTTACTGGGATTTTATGCTACTAGTTTATGTCCTATGTTCTGAATATGGGCTTATATATTTTTTAATCTATGAGTTTTTGTTGTTGTTGGTATCATTTTCTAGGTCCAAAAGCTGCTTTGTATGTGTCCAGTAGACTTCCATGGGATCTTCCAATTGGATGAAAGACGGAGAGATGCAGTGATCGCATTGGGCATTTTCCTCATTGAATCTGATCTTCAAGTAAGTCTTTATTACATCAAAAGTGTTTCTGCAGTGTAAAAGGAGTGTAATTAGAATTTAAATTTGTACGTGATTATATTTACCTGAAGCAGTACTAGAAGAATGCATATGAACCTAATAAAAGTGGTTAGTGATGGTGAGGCAGAGTGGGTGCAACATGTGGGAATAATTTAATTAATATAATTAATGTACACCCTCTTAGGACATTTTGTTTTTTGAATTGTGTGAATAATTAAGTTGTTAAAATAAAGTGGTTTTTGGTTTTTGTGGTGTTTTGTTTTGCCAGAAAGTTAATTAAAATGTTTTGTGAAGTAATTGTGTGCCCTCCAGAGTGGACTTGATTTTCAAGGTCAAATGTTAAAAAAAAAAAAAAATAATGAGGTCAAATGTTCATTGGTCAGACTCAGAGTAACCATTTTTTCTTCCTTCCAAAAGGATAGTGTTCGTTGAGATAATTTTGACATGATATGATCTTTTTTAGAACTATGATAGATATAGGGGCGCCTGGCTGGTGCAGTCAGTGGAGCATGTGATTCTTGATCTCAGGGTTGTAAGTTCAAGCCCCATGTTGGGTGTAGAGATTACTTAAAAATTTTAAAGAATTTTTAAAATTTTATTTATTTATTTTTTAAAAGATTTTATTTATTTATTCATGGGAGACACAGAGAGAGAGAGAGAGGGGTAGAGACATAGAGGGAGCAGGGACCCTGATGCAGGGACCCTGATGTGGGACTTGATCCGGGGACTCCAGGATTACTCCCTGAGCCGAAGGCAGACACTCAACTGCTGAGCCACCTAGGCATCCCTAAAAAAATCTTTTTTTAAAAAAAACATTTGTTTCTTTTATTTGAGAGATAGAAAAAAAAAAATCACAAGTGGGGGGAGAGGAGGAGAGCGTGGGAGAAGGAGACTCCCCACTGAGCAGGGAGCTGGAAGCTGGAAGTGGTGCTTGATCCCAGGACCCCAGGATCATGATCCTGTGTGGAAGGCGGATGCTTAACCAACTAAGCCACTCAGGCATCCCTAAAAATTAAAAAAAAAAAATCTTAAAAACCATGATAGATATAAAATAAGTTTTAGATTACATGTTAATGTGTCTTTTAGAGGTAATTTAAAAATCAGTGTTGTGTTGTTGTGGCTCCAACAAAAAATGATGTGGCTTTTTTTTTTTTTTTTTTTTTTAGAATTTCCCAAGTTTAATTGAAGCAAATGGGTAGTCACTGAATACAGAATCTATTATTTGTTTATTTTTGTCATTATCAAAAATCACTTTTAATTTCATATTTAATCATGCTATGTTAGGAAAATAAAGATGTTAGATATTTGAATTTTTATTTATCTAAAAATATGTGTCCTGGAAATTTAACTTTAGTAAAGATTAATATTTTTTGACAGAGTATACATTTGAAAAAATAAGCATTTAAAAAAAAGAAAAAATAAGCATTTTAATTTTAGAGTGGTATTTTGAAAATTAGATTGTTTGACGAAGGCCTCATGAAACACCAAAATTAGATGTATTTAATTATTCTTCCTATTTATTTATAGATGTGAAAAGAAAGAAAACCATTTCTACTTTTCTATTTGCAAAGTCCTATTTAAATTTAAATATAAAGGGGTGCCTGTGTGGCTCCATCAGTTAAGCATCTGCCCTTGGCTCTGGTCATGATCCTGGGGTCCTGGGATAGAGCACTGTATCGCACTCCCTGCTCGGCCGGAAGTCTATTTCTCCGTCTCCCTCTGCCATTCCCCCCACTTGTGGTCTCTGGCTCTCCCTATCTCTTTGTCAAAAAGATAAATAAAATCTTTTAAAATAAATAAATAAATTTAAATATAAAGGGAGGAAAATAATTTTTAAAATAATCTATATGAGGAACTCCTATTCAAATATGTATAATCGAAAATATCTGGCAAACATATTACTTAATAAATTTATCTGTAAGTTCCTAATATTTGTGGTAGTTTTTTTAGGGTGGCAAGGAAGAGACAAATACAAATTACCTTTGGTGGTATAATTTGGGTTCTTGGTCAGGATTGGCAGGACCTGGGGTAGCAACTTATGTTCCCTGAGCCATGTAGTCTGCCATTGCTTCCAGGAAGCCATTGGCTTCCCCGACACCAGGAGAGCAGCCCATCAGTCTTCACCAGCCCTCTGAGCCCTGAGCCCTAGGGACCAGCTTTCTCTTGGTTCACTGGGTGTTGATGTTCCCCGCCTCCATCCAGGATGGGCTGTGGTCCTGGCCTCCATGTGCAGTCACTGTGCTGCCCTGGCAGCAGCTGTGGCCAGAGTAGCAGAAGTAGTTTACTACATGTATAAAAGCCATAAAGGGCTATACAGGAGAGAACACCTGGGGTCACTTTCTCTGTAGGGAGCCATGCCTTACATATCCTTCAGAGTTTTGTACATTGGGATCCTGGACAGATGTAGCCAGCTCCGTTAGCTGATTTGGAGGAAATGTTTTGTTTTTGCTAAAGAAAGTTCTCTATTTGTTGTGGTTATCTGTTGTGGTGTAACAAACTACCCCAAAATTTGGTGGCTTAATACAACAGGTTGGTTATTGTTTTGGGTTTTTTTCTCATGGATCTGCAATTTAGACTGAGCACAAAAGAGTCACTGTCTCTGCTCCATTCAGTGTCACCTCAAGTGGCTTGAAGGCTAGGGGCTGGAATCACCTGAAGTCTTGTTCATGCACGTGTGTGGGTTGATCCTGGCTCTTGGCTGGGACCTAAGCTAGGGCTCTCAGCCAGAGCACTCCTAGGTACATGACATCTCCATGTGGCCTGGCCTGTGTCACTTTGTCACAATGTAATGTCTGGGTCCCAAGGATATATGTCCTGAGAAAAAGGCAGATGGATGCTGCACTGCCTTCTTTAACCTGGGAGGTCAGTTTCTTAAACTATAGTTGTTTTTGAAAAACAAAAAGTACAGTTTGTTTTTGTTTTTTTGTTTTAAAGTTGTTTTTTTTTTTTTTTTAATTTATTCATGAAAGACACACACACAGAGAGGCAGAGACACAGGCAGAGGGAGAAGCAGGCTCCATGCAGGGAGCTCGAACCAGGACTTGATTCCGGGACTCCAGGATCACGCCCTAGGCCGAAGGCAGGCGCTAAACCACTGAGCTACCCAGGGATCCCCCTACAGTTGACCTTTGAACAACATAGGGTTTAGGGGCACCTATCCCCTGTGCAGTTGAATATCCACGTATAACTTTTGATTCCCCCAAAACTTAGCTACTAATAGCCTACTGCTGACCAGAAGCCTTACGAAAAACAATAAAGTAAGCTAGAGAAAAGAAAATGTTATTAAGAAGACTATAAGGAAGAGAAAATACATTTATAGTACTGTAAAAAAAAAAAGTTCATATATAAATGAACCTCTGTACTTCAGACCTGTGTTGTTCAAGAGTCAACTGTACTTTTAAAAACACCAGAAGCAAGTCAGTAAGGCAGCTCGTTTTCCAGGAGAGGTGAATATGGCTCCACCTTTCCGTGGAAGAAGTGTCACAGAATTTGGAGCCATGTTTTCAATGTCACTAGTGAAACAACCAAAAGAGCCAATCATGGAAGATTACAGTTACATGTCAACTGGCTAGTTTGGAAACTAGAAGAAAGTAGTTTTTGTATTGGCTAATGATGGCTATAAAGTCTGTTGATCAATTTGAGAAAAGCAAAAGGAAACATGTAACAGAAAATTAAAACAAAAAAGAAAGAGGACAAGGGCCATGAATAACAGAAGCATCACCAAGTTTAGAAACCTGTGGCTGGGATCCCTGGGTGGCGCAGCAGTTTGGCGCCTGCCTTTGGCCCAGGGTGCGATCCTGGAGACCCGGGATCGAATCCCACATCAGGCTCCCGGTGCATGGAGCCTGCTTCTTCTGCCTATGTCTCTGCCTCTCTCTCTCTCTGTGACTATCATAAATAAAAAAAAGAAAGAAAGAAAGAAACTTGTGGCTGTGAGCTTCCCTCAGTGTAGAGGATCTGATCCTGGGGCCCAGTGAAGGGTTTGTGGGCTCTCTGACACTTTTACTGAAGGCGGTTTTTTTTTTTTTTAACATTTTTAAATTTTATTTATTCATAGAGACACAGAATGAGAGAGAGGCAGAGACACAGGCAGAGGGAGAAGCAGGCTCCACGCAGGAAGCCCGACGTGGAGCTTGATCCCGGGTCCCGGGGTGTGTGGGTTGCACCCTGGACTGAAGGCGGCGCTAAACCGCTGAGCCACCAGGGCTGCCTTACTGAAGGCAGTTTTAAGAGTGTGTGCACATATACCTTCTTCTGGAGAGGCCATCATGGGGGCCGGGTCCCCAGAGGAGGCCAGAGCCAGGTTGAACATTTAGCCAGCAGCAGAAGGGTGGGTTTTAGCCCTTCCTTAGCACCTTTGCTTCAGGCTGATAGAATAACCTCTGGGTGCCACCTGCTGCTGCCACATGGAAACGGGAATGGTGCTATGTCATGCGAACATCCATCTTTGAGATGATTAGGATGTGTATGCTTTATTTTTTTTTTTTTTTTTTTTTTTTTTTTATTTATGATAGGCACACAGTGAGAGAGAGAGAGGCAGAGACACAGGCAGAGGGAGAAGCAGGCTCCATGCACCGGGAGCCCGATGTGGGATTCGATCCCGGGTCTCCAGGATCGCGCCCTGGGCCAAAGGCAGGCGCCAAACCGCTGCGCCACCCAGGGATCCCGATGTGTATGCTTTACTTTGGGCTTAGTACTAAAAAGCTACCAGCCACACGTTGTATTGAACATAATTTTTTTGTTTTGTTTTGTTTTTAAGCACAAAGATTCTGTGGTTCCTTACCTTCTTCGACTGCTTAAAGGTCTTCCAAAAGTGTATTGGGTAGAAGAAAGCACAGCTCGGAAAGGCAGAGGTAATTTTGTACTTTTTCTCTGAATTCAGGGAAGAGCATGCATGCCCACAGTCTGTAGGATCAAGTGTTTAATCATAATAATGTGTCAGTACAATGTTTCGAGTTTGTTCCACCCTTGGCTTTGAGATAGCTGTCTGCCTGTGGTAGCGTGGGCTGTGCTTACTCATTGTTGTCTAGAGCCTTTGGCTGAGGGGGGGGGGTGTGAGGGCCAGGCTGAGAAAACTGGCTTTGCATTGCACTTTGGGAGTGAGCAGGAACTTGGAGACCTTTAGGAACCTTTTCTCATGTCTTTTTGCCAGAATTGGGTCCCTTGCCCATCCCTGAGCCCTTAGATGAATAGGCTTACTCCTGAAGTGAATCCAGTTCTCCAAATTATATTGCTGCTGCTGAAAAAGGAAGGGTGAGATGAATGTCCAAGACTTGAACACCATGTTCACTATAAATAGTTTATCATTTTGTTGCTGTTGTTGAGTTTTAATTAAATTTTATACCTTTAAAAATGATATGTAAGTCCACTGTGTGCCAGGCATTGTGCTAATAATAAGCACTTGTAAAACTAATGTTCTCATTTATTGATTAACCCAAGACTCCAACATCTGTTTGGAACTTATTTAGAGATCATTAGAGCTTTAGAGATCAGGACCCTGAAAACCAAAGTTTTCTTGTAATCTCCCTCTGTGAGGCCTGAGGCCCACTTTCGGATATAGCAGCAGGTTGGTGCCTATAGAGAAGGCCCTTGTCATTTTCATTGGTGGCATGACCCTAATTTGTTGGGTGGGCTCAGCTTGCTAAAGATGGGTTTTGCTGTTCTCATGCTGTTCTCTTGTCCTTTGGGTTTCATCATTTCTGGTAACCTACTGTGGCTAAAACTGGCAGATCCCAAATTATGCATGTATCCTGGAATTTAAAGGACTATAATTTTTTTATTGAAATGTAGCTGACACGCAATATTATATTAGTTCCAGACATACAACATAGCGATTGGAAGTTTATACACCTTACAAAATGATCATAATGATAAATCTAGTTACCGTCTGTCAGTCTGTCACCAATATTCCCTATGTTGTGCATTCTGTCCGTATGCCTTCTTTGTTTTAGAGCTGGAAATTTGTACCTTTTAATCCCCTTTCCCTATTTTGCCCATCCTCCCACCCTAAAGGACTACAGATGAAATAGAAAGCGTTGCTAAAAAGTCAAACATTTCTGTCCACCACTTAATTTGGGGAGAAGTAGAGTATCAGTAGATTGATTCTGTTTTCTTTTCTTTCAAAACAAGTATCACTTCTATGTATGTGAACTCCTCATCAGGGTGAAAGTTTTAGCACTATATGAAACATTGTTAGAGATAAATAAATTTCCACTTAGCTGGTAACATGTCATTCTTTTATTTTTTTATTAAGGCAGTATGATTTATGCTTTTTAAATTCTAGAGGATTAGTTCTCAAAGTCCATCCAGGACCAGCAGCATCAGTGTCACCAGGCAACTTGTCAGAAATGCAGATTCTTGGTTCCCACATCAGAGCTTCTGAATTAGAACTCTAGGGCTAGGAAAAGCTGGCAGTCTGCATTTTAACAAGCCTCCAGGTGATTCTGATCACACTCAAGTTTACAAAGGACCTAGAGCTGCATTTTAAAATCATAGATACAAATGTAAACATGTAACAGTCTTCTGCCATGTACTATGAATAGATCATAAAATAGTGGATAGGTCTCTATTCTTGGTTAAATATTCAACATTCAAAATTGATTAAATATTCAATAGCGATGGGACTTACACAGCAGTGATTCTGACATTTTTAAAGTGCACGCCATAGAAGCTTTGGTCTTTTAGGTTCAGTGATCCCTTCCCAACCTTGAAGCCATGCTCCTGAGAACCTCCCCATGAGGAGATTGGTAGTGGAAGGGCTTAAAAACCTATTAGGAATAGAGCAGTAAATCTTTGGAAGTTCTTATTAGAGTTTTCTCCGTTTGTCAAAATAAAGCAAAAAAGAAATATAAATATTTAATTTAAAGTAGTAATTGGTATTTGACAGTTAGCCTCCATGTACCATCTCTTCTACTCTATTAGGATTGGCTTCTCACCCTGGGTAGAAATTTAGATCAGGAATAAAAAAATAGAGTCTGTCAATGTGGGGAGAAACTATAATCTCAAACTATAAATTGGCTCAGAAATATTTAAGTTTATTGAACCAAAACATTTTATTAAAAGAAAAGTTAGGCGTATTTCTTAGGAAACCTGTTGGGCCCGTATCTCTTCTTTGGAGGTTCACTTCATTGATAACAGCCATCCCTGTAGACTGGTCCCTTGGCAGGCGCTGTGAGAGAGGGGACTTAGTGAATCAGGTGGCCCGGAGGTGTGGCCCTGTGTCTCAGTGGTAATGATCTGACTTGTGTCTGTGTGCCTTCTAGCCACCCTTCCAGTTGCAGAGAGCTTCAGCTTCTGCTTGGTCACTTTGCTGTCTGATGTGGCTTATAGGGACCCCTCACTTAGGGATGAGGTAAGTGTGTGGTGAACTGGAGTGCATTTCTCTGCAATCAAAAAGAGTCCCAAAGTAACGAAAAGAGTAAAAAAATTTTGAAGTGATTGGGTTGTTTTGGTTGATTTTTTTTGTACAAACATACCTAAGAAATGTTCAGTACTTACTTGTAGTACTTTCCAGGTTACCCAGTAACCTCTTGATTCTTGTCTCATCCAGCTTTCCCCATAGCCCTGTGAGGTAAGCAGCAAAAAGCAGATGCAGCTCACTTTCCTGACTCTCCATTGGGGATTTTTTTTTTTAAAGATTTTATTTATTTATTAATGAGAGATACAGAGAGAGAGGCAGAGACACAGGCAGAGAGAGGCAGAGAGAGAGAAAAGCAGGCTTCATGCAGGGAGCCTGACATGGGACTTGATCCTGGGTCTCCAGGATCATGCCCTGGGTGGAAGGCAGGCGCCAGACTGCTGAGCCACCCAGGCTTCACTCCGCTGGGGATTTTTTTTTTTTTTTTTTTTTTTTTTTTACGATAGTCACAGAGAGAGAGAGAGAGGCAGAGACACAGGCAGAGGGAGAAGCAGGCTCCATGCACTGGGAGCCTGATGTGGGATTTGATCCTGGGTCTCCAGGATCACGCCCTGAGCCAAAGGCAGGCGCTAAACCGCTGCGCCACCCAGGGATCCCCCCACTGGGGATTGAAGTCATTCATAGAAGGGAATTATCTAGGTAGTTGAAATTACACCCAGATTTTAAGTGCCCAGATTTTTTTAGTTTTAGTTTATTTTGTTGAAATGTTACGTAAATGCTTCTGTACTCTTTTCCTCTTTAAACAAAGAATACAGTCATAACCTCAACTTTTTCTTAGTCACATGTTTTATTTTGAAAATCAGTTTGTATATGCCGCTATCCTCAGTTCCTGCCAAGGAAGGCATGGTTGCCTGTCTATATGTTAAACATTCCCAGCTAGCTGTGCTTTTGAATTCTTGTATCTGTTTTTTAATTTTTAAAATTTCTCTCCTTAACCAAACTATAAATTCTGCTGTCAGTATTTCTGCCATTAACAGTCTTTTCCATCCTTCTTTCTTAGTTTAGTTTCTTTATTTGAAGGTTGGCCAAAGAGATAACTAGATATATTAGAATTGTATATCATTATTTCAGAAGTTAGCAAGCTATAAGTTAAGGGCTCTTCTATAAAATTTATCAAAACATCAGTACTAAAGACGATGGCCTAACTTTAATGCACAAAATGGAGAAAGTCTCGCTTTTCAAGTCTTCATATGTTATTCAGCATCATTTAACATTAGCAAAATGTCAGAAATTTACCTTGATTAGGAAAATGTCATAGGAGGCCAGTTTTATTCTTTTCTCTTTGCCTGGGGTTTCCAAGACTGGTAGTGAGGGAAAATAAGGTAGATGTAGTCTAGTTGATCTTCATCAAAGCATTAGACAAACACCCCTCGTGACATCCTGGATCTGGAATATGGGCCGAGGACCAAAATAATTTAGAAATTTTGTGGAGCTGCCTGAAGGACCACCCCAGAGGGTGACAGGTGTGCCAGCCCAGCAGAAGCCTCCCTTAGTCTATCCCCCTACCATTGAAGCAAAAGGAGCCAGGGCCATCAATGAAGATTCAGAAAACAAGATGGTTTCGTTTTTAGATGACACAACACTGGGAATCAGAGGCCAGTATGATGAACTGGCCTAAGTTCAGCTAAGCCCCTGAGCTTTGGTAGGAATCAATGACAGGCAAAAAATACCAGCAGCATCAGTAGAGGCATAAAAAAGATTCAAGTCTTTTTTTTTTAATTTTTTTTTAATTTTTATTTATTTATGATAGTCACAGAGAGAGAGAGAGAGAGGCAGAGACACAGGCAGAGGGAGAAGCAGGCTCCATGCACCGGGAGCCCGACATGGGATTCGATCCCGGGTCTCCAGGATCACGCCCTGGGCCAAAGGCAGGCGCTAAACCGCTGCGCCACCCAGGGATCCCTCAAGTCTTTTTTGTATCGGTAAGCTCATTGAGCCAGCAGAGTGAAGTGGCTGCCGATAAGCTGATGTCATGTACATGGAAGTCTAGAATCTGTTTTGAGTGTGGTGATTACTTAGGGTGGTTTCCAACATCCCTGGAATATTAATGTATTTTCCTGAGCAGCACAATTCGATACTGTTTATGAAACATGGGACTGCTGTGAAATCAGAAGCAGGCACTCAGCGTCATAAAGGATATGTAAACCTAAGGAATAGATTAAAACAACTGGGGATATTTGCCATGAAAAGAGCTTTGGGGGCCTAATACCCGTTTCTAGAATATGGAGAAAGGAGTGGCTCTAAGAGCCAGGGGTCACAAGCTCCAGAGGACAATATTGGCCAGAGTTAGGAGGCACTCTGGACCAACCCAGGAGGGCTGGTTTCTGTCCCTGGAAGTTCAGCCAATTGGCCATTTGGCACAGCTGTCAAGCTATCATTTGGGGACTTATGTATCAGACCTGGGTTTGGACAAGATAATGTCTAAAGCTCCTTCTAATTCTGAATGAATTTTGTGATACTTCTCTGATTTTGTTTATAAGTTTATCTTTTCTGTTTCCTTGGCTATTACAGATTTTAGAAGCACTTTTGCAGGTTTTGCATGTCCTTTTGGGAATGTGCCAGGCCTTGGAGATTCAAGAAAAAGGTACAATTATAGATCTAAGCCTTTTTTTTCCTCCTTAATGGCTTTGTGAATACTTTTTTCCCCTTGCTTTTCCCAGTCTTCTTTTTTGTGCTTCACTATTTGTGTACCGGATGGGTGAAACCTTCCTATATTAGTTTGCCTTCATTGAGTGTTAGTTAAGCAGCCACAAGGGGGTCATGACCACAGCTCTGCCTACTACCTGAATGCCAGATGACCTAAGTCAAGTCACCTCACACTTTCTGGGCCTCAGTTTCTTTACCTATAACATGCTTGACTGCCTCTAGTGTACGGCTACCAACATAATCCCAGGAGGAAGAATTATATTGTTTAAATATAGTAGAGTTGCCTGATAACAGGATTTTCCTGTGTTACTGATTTGGGTATACTATGCATAGATTGAGACCTCCCAAAGAGAACAGCTGTGTACAACAGGGATGTAGTCCAAAGTTGTGGTTCATGTCAGCCCTTGGGGCTGACCTATTGATGTGACTTGTTCTGACCCCTCATATTTGCTAGGGGGTAGGTTATGAGATGTCAACCAGTATTACAAGCTGGTGCAGCACAGCTCTCTCTCAGGGAACGTTCTGGTATCGGAACATTTTCACTTTGTCTTCTAGAATACCTTTGCAAATACGCGATCCCGTGCCTGATAGGAATCTCACGAGCGTTTGGCCGTTACAGCAACACAGAAGAGTCTCTCCTTTCAAAACTGTTCCCCAAAGTCCCTCCTCATTCCCTCCGAGTCCCTGAGGAGCTTGAAGGTGTACGGAGGCGATCCTTCAATGACTTCCGCTCCATCCTCCCCAGCAATCTGCTGACGGTGTGTCAGGAGGGCACCCTGAAGAGGAAGACCAGCAGCGTGTCTAGCATCTCTCAGGTGGGGCTTTAAGCCTGGGCCACAGGCAGAGAGGTCAGGTCTTGTTAAGTGTTCACTCGAAGAAAATCCCACTGGTGTCCTGTTCAAGGAAACTCACGAAACAGAAAAGGTTCTCACTGAAATTCTCTGTAATACAAAGGCTTACTTTGGCCTTTTGAGATTTATAAGTGATTTCATCTCCTAGTCTGAAGTATTTATTTTGTAGCAGTTGGGTGCAAAGCTCTATTCTGAGTGGGAGATAGTTGATGCCCTTTAAGTATATAGTTGACTCATTGAGACAAGCTAAAGACACCAAATGCTAAGAATAATTCACCTCAGTAATGAAGCATAAAATATATAGCTAGACATGAAGAATTTAGGGATATGGTATACAGTAGAGAACACTTAGCTAAGGTGGGCTTCATGGAGGAGGTAAGGCACAAACCAGGACTAGAGGTATACACATTGGGCTGACAGAGAGAATCTTGTCTTTTTTTTTCTTTTTTTAAAAGATTTTATTTATTTGTTCATGAGAGACATGAAAGAAAGAGAAAGAGAGAGAGGCAGAGACAAAGGCAGAGGGAGAAGCAGGCTCCATACAGGGAGCCCGACATAGGACTCGATCCTAGGTCCCCAGGATCATGCCCTGGGCTGAAGGTGGTGCTGAGCTACCGGGGCTGCCTGAGAATCTTGTCTAAAGCAAAACTGACTGAAGTTTAACTGGCCTTTTCTAATCTGTAAGGTGGTTTTGTGTTTCAGGTCAGCCCTGAACGTGGAATGCCCCCTCCCAGTTCCCCTGGAGGATCTGCTTTTCACTACTTTGAAGGTGGGCGTCACCTTTCTGACAGGAATATTGACCTGGTACTTGGAGAGCAGATGTTTTACATCACTGTGACTTCTTGTTTTGTAAAAAAAAAAATTTTTTAAATGCTATTAATAACACTATTGTCATGCATTTAGAGACAAGCTTTTATTTATTTATTTATTTATTTATTTATTTATTTATTTATAGAAAGCATTTATTTTCTATTTCTGTTTAAACTTCTTAAAATTTAATTTTAAAATATTTCAAATGTGGAGAAAAGTACAGAAAATAATATACAGATCCTCATGTACCTATTATCAGGATTTTAATAAAATTAACCTATGAAAGCACTGGTTTTCAGTGAAAGTAATAATGGTGGGCTCTTTTTTGTCTTAAAGTCATTAGGTATTTAAATAATTTTTTTTTTTAGATTTTTTATTTATTTATTCATGAGAGACAGAGAGAGAGGCAGAGACACAGGCAGAGGGAGAAGTAGGCTTCCCACAGGGTGTCTGATGTGGGACTGAGCAAAAGGCAGACGCTTAACCACTGATCCACTGATCCACCCAGGTGTCCCAAAAATAATATTTTTAAAAAACATAATAATGATATGAGTAGTACTCTTTTTTTTTTTAAGATTTTATTTATTCATGAGAGACACAGAAAGAGGCAGGGACACAGGCAAAGGGAGAAACAGGCTCCTTACGGGGAGCCTGATGTGGGACTTTATACTGGGACCCCAGGATCATGACCTGAGCCAAAGGCAGATGCTCAACCACTGAGCCACCCACGTGCCTTTGTAAGAATGTTTTTAAAGAGTTATTTCTTAAAAGCACAAATCATTTCTACCTTAAAAACTTTAAATGACTCCTTCCCTGTATGAATCCCAAATCTTAGATCCTTGACTCTGCCGTTCTTGTCTTCTGCCTGTATCTCTGCCCCCCACGCTGACTCTGCCACGCAGGGCTTAATTCCTATTTCA
The DNA here is from genome assembly GCF_053574225.1 of Canis aureus. Classification (NCBI taxonomy): domain Eukaryota; kingdom Metazoa; phylum Chordata; class Mammalia; order Carnivora; family Canidae; genus Canis; species Canis aureus. The sequence continues at coordinate 34,303,975 of NC_135637.1, read as the reverse complement.
TAGCATCTATCTGGGAGATGCCCTCTAACCACAAACCTATCTTCTTTTTAATCTTTATTATTTAAAAAAATAAATTTGTATATATTTTAGGTATACAACACAAAGATTTGATATACGTATATGTATGTATGTGGTGGTGGTGAAATGATGACTCCAATCACATCCTTTTCCTTATGGTTACTTTTTTTTTTTTTTTTTAATGCATGGATAGTACCTGAAATGTACCCTTTTAGCAACTTTCCAGTATTTGATGCCATATTATTAACTATCATCATCATGCTATACATTAGATCTCTAGACTTATTCATCTTACTTAACTACAACTTTATACCCTTTGACCAACATCTGCCCATTTCTCCCATCTCCCTGCTCTCTGGTGACAATTGCTCACCTCTCTGGTCCCACGTATTCGACTTTTTTTAAGTGTCCACATACAAGTGAGATCATGGACTTATTTTTTGTCCATGTCTGGCTTATTTCACTTACCACAATGTCCTCTAGGTTCATCCATGTTATAACAAATAGCAAAATCTCCTTTCGTAAGGCAAATATTTCATTATGTGTGTATGTATGTATCTAGCACTTATGAATAGCAAAAAATAAATACGTGCAGCCTGGGTGGCTCAGCGGTTTAGCACCACCTTCGGCTCAGGGCCTCATCCTGGAGACCTGGGATCAAGTCCCACATCGGGCTCCCTGCATGGAGCCTGCTTCTCCCTCTGCCTGTGTCTCTGCCTCTCTCTCTCTCTCTCTCTCTCTCTCTGTCTCTCATGAATAAATAAATAAAATCTTTAAAAAAAGGAATAAATACATTTATTTGTGTAAGTATGTATATTTACACATATTTGACACATACACACACTCCTTACCTTCTTCCCTACCTACTTGCTTTAAACCAGCTTTGTTCTCACTCTTTCCTCATTCATTCCTTCCTTCAGAGGTCATTTATGATGTTGGCCTCCAGTGTCTCAACTGCTCTCAATATTATTGACTATTCTCTGTTGTATGTTGCCTATTTGTTCTCATGGGATCCATTTCCCTTTAGTTAGGTCAACAGAGCATCACTAGCATCATAGAACTGCACACAGCTTTGACACAATCAAGACTAAACTCAGCTCTCTGCTTTTTCTGTGCCACAGGTCTTCAGAAAGTAATAAAATTCTTTTTTTTTTTAAGATTTTTATTTATTTATTCACGAGAGAGAGAGAGAGAGAGAGAGGCAGAGACACAGGCAGAGGCAGAAGCAGGCTCCATGCAGGGAGCCTGACGTGGGACTTGATCCTGGGTCTCCAGGATCACGCCCTGGGCTGCAGACGGTGCTAAACCGCTGAGCCACCGGGGCTGCCCTATTATTTGTTTTTTAATGGATTGTTAATTATCACTATTTAATAGAGAAATATTACAAACTTATTTTCTAGTCATAGTCTCATCATAGATTTCTAATAATGGATTTTCAAGTAATTATAGGCTTTTGGGGTTCATATTTATTCATAAGTGTTGGGTGATTGACTTTATTTTTGTTCTGATTTTGAAACATCTAATAATATGCATTTTCTGTTTTGGTGGGAAAATATCTTGGAATCCTGTGGACCTGAAACTTTTACATCTGTCCACCTTTAAAATGATGTAATACTTTTTTTTTCTTCCCACGTTATTAGACTGTGTTGAAGATACTAGGACATGATTATATCTGAACTTTGATGTGAAATGCTCCCATGAGAGGCATCACTCTCCAAGGATTTGAAATCCAGCCTTGTTCGTTAAAAAACATAGAATTGGAGTATAAACAAAGCAAAATCTATGCCTTTGTTAGTTATTGAGGGAATCAGCTTGAGGAAGTATCCTGATTGTGTATGACTGTAGCTGACTTTCTGGTTTTTTCCCTGCCAGTCTCTTACTTACCTGATGGGAGTGCCCTGGAGCCCGATTACTACTTCTCCACCATAAGTTCCAGCTTCTCAGTTTCTCCTCTTTTCAATGGCATCACCTATAAGGAGTTCAATATTCCACTAGAAATGCTCCGAGAACTCTTAAACTTGGTAAGGAAAGCATTGGTGGCTAAATAAGCCCTGTGTTACTTCAATCAGTAAAATTGCTATTGGTATAAACATGTTTTGTTTTGTTTCGTTTTGTTTTGTTTTGTTTTTTAAGAGAGTGGTGAGTGGTTGGGGAGGATCAGAGGGAGAGAGGGCATCTTTTTATTTTATTTATTAATTTTTTTTTGAGGGCATCTTTTTTTTTTTTTTTGACATTTTTTTTAATTTATTTTTTATTGGTGTTCAATTTACCAACATACAGAATAACCCCCAGGAGGGCATCTTTTTAAAGATTTATTTATTTTAAAGAGGGAGAGTGAGAGAGAGAGTAAATCAGCACAAGTGGGAGGGGCAGAAGGAGAAGGAGAAGGAATCTCAAGCGACTCCGCGCTAAGCATAGAGCCCAACATGGGGCTCAGTCTCACAAGCCTGAGATCGAGATCTGAGCCAAATCAAGAGGTCAGATGCTTAACCAACTGAGCCACCCAGATACCCAAGCCTGGTTTTGGTTCTTTTTTTCCGAAAGAAAAACTAAGAGTTTTTTAGTATTTCAGAATATAACTTAGAAGTCATAAATTTTCAATGGAAGAAGGAAGGAGAGTAACATTCTTGGAGTTGTTTGTGCAATGTTTTTGTTGAATCCTATAGCACTTGTGGGAGAGGCATTTGGAGGTAGGGCAATCAGTGCCAAATACATCAAGAATCCATCAACAAAGAGCAGGCCTGGGGCTCAGCCCAGGGAATCTGACCCCAAGTCTAGTTCCTATTGCACCTGTCTTCTTCTCATGGGCTGATATTTTTAGATCAATACAAAAATAAATTTTTCATATTTGGGTACCTTGGGATGACCTCTGAGGTGATGCCAGAGAAGACATTGGTGCCATTGTCCCAGTCCTGAAATAGATGGATCTTTGATCCAGGGACTCTGAAGGTGATATGATTGAGGTGAATTCCTCTGAGACAGATGATTCAAGTGGATAGACTAAAGACATTATCAGGGATAGACTCTAAAAATAAGACTTTTTTCTTTGGAAAGAATGAGAGGGTCTCCCTCAGTGTAGAATGTGAACAGGAATCACTCAAAGAGGATGGCTTTGGGCTGAAGATGTATTAAGACATTAGAGCAGGTGTGCCTGGGTGGCTCAGTCAGTTGAAGTCTCAACCCTTGATCTCAGCTCAGGTCTTGATCTCAGGCTCGTGAGTTGAAGCCCCAACTTGGGGTCCATACTGGGCATGGAGCCTACTTTAAAAAAAAGACATTAAAACATTGCCAATAATTGATTAGATTAGAGCCACGATGAATTACTAAATAGCCTACAATGTTTTTGAAGTTGCCCTCAAGGAGGAAAACTCTCCCTAAACTGCTCCTCCCTGTTAGTGTCCCAGACAGAACACTGGCCTGGGTGGCCTTCTCAGATGGTCAGGTGGCTCTTCCTCCTATCATGTCAGAAATCCCAATTGAAGGCTGCATGTTTTATACTCTTTGTAGAGACAGTTATTTTTTCCAGTATATTTTAACTTCTCAAGGTTAGCTTTTCTTCTAGGCAATTTTCATTTCTTCTCCTGGCTTGTTGTTTATCATTGTCTATATGTTTTGAAAGTCAGTTTCTTTTTTTTTTTTTTTTTATGAAACTCAGTTTCTTAAAGTACTATAGTTAGGATGGCAGGCAGTTTTATCAGGAGGTTCTGCAATTGACAGAACAATTCATTCCTCTACTAAATGCTATTACAGAGAAAGGGTGGAAGTAGGTGCTTCTGTTAGAAATTTAGGACCTATGCTGCATTCTGAGTACTTAGGCAGGTTCTGAAGAGCTGGTGCACCAGGCCTGCAGAAGGAAGAGGAGTCATCAGGGTCGAGAACTGGCTGTGAAGGTGTCCCTGATGTCTGGGAGGAGGTTTGGGTGAATTGTCAGTGATGTCTGGAATCAGAACACTTTCACATCCTTTAAATGGAAATCTAATGTCAGCAAGTTTGAGGGAGTTGGTTCCTTTCCAGTTTTTAGGTTATTCCAATCAAGGGTAGGAAAACAAATTCCAAGTGATGACAGAATTAAGGACATTTTTTTGTATTATAGTTTGATGTGGAGCCACAATAAGTATATATTGTTGGCCTACCATTTCCATCGTGTTTTTCGTCACATGAGGTTGTTTGTTATGTGGTTTTTATCTGTCAACACGATTTGTTCTTTAGTAGAAGGAGCTCGCATTCCTGTCTCTTACTGTGTTCATCAGCGGCCTCATGAGATCTTGTTTCCCTCATAGGTGAAGAAGATTGTTGAGGAGCCTGTTCTCAAATCCTTGGATGCAGTCGTAGCCAGCGTGATAGAGGTACAGCCCTTCGGGGCACCATCCTATCAGCCTGATATGAGCATGTGCATGGAGAGAACAGGAAGAGTTTGTAAATGGGGGCTAGAATGACAGGGTCATCAGTGAATTTTCAGCCTGGTCACCATAGTAACCGCACAACTGCCAGCTGAGAGCTTGCTCTGTGGTGGCTTTTTTAAATCGATCACCTTACAATGGTTTGATGGCTTCTTGGCTGTCTTTCTCTTCCTCTAGTTCCTGTAAGACTCACCAAAGATGGTGAGTTTTCTGTGAGAGGAAGGTGGTTCTTCCCATTAGAACAACACATGGAGAAACCAGTTTGGAAGATGCAGGTGCTGGCCCCCCACAGGCAACTCTGGACAGTCTAAGTGTTTTATTTTCTTTGCCTGATGCTTAAGAGACAGAGGAGAGTAATTCAGGTGTTCCAAGTGGGGAATCATGATAAATGGTCATTCCACTCTCTCTAACGCTCCATCGGGAATATAATACTCAGCAGGCCTCACCCTAGAAGCCAAAGGGAGGTCCAGAGAGTTTCCGTGGGTGGTCACGTGCCTCTCCTCCCTCACAGGCCAACCCTAACGCTGATCTCTACTACACTACATTCAGCGACCCTCTGTATGTGGCCATGTTCAAGATGCTGCGTGACACTCTGTACTACATGAAAGGTAAGGATAGTTTGTGCCTGCTGTGACTGCGGTGATCCTGGGTTCCAGGCCACTGCTGCAAGTCTGCTTCCTTTCTGCCGGGACCACTTAAAAACACGCAAGTAACATGGTCCCATTACTAAAATTTGGGGAGGAAAGCAAATAAGAAAAAAAAATCTGCCCATGATTCTGCACACCTAATACTATCAATGATGGCTCCTTTGGTGGGTTTATTTCCTTAGGAGGTTTTGTGACAGGGCTGTGTTATTTTGTCCAGATCACCCAATCGTGTATATAATTTAGCATTCTATTTTTTTTAATTTAAAAAAACATTCTATTTTAGACATTTCAAAAAGTTTAAGAAAATAAGGCGCTGATCTTTTAACTCAGAAAATAGCTTAGTAGTCTAGCACATGCACACACACAAATTTAGCCTTTCCTTCCATTTTCCCTTTTGTGCATTTTTAAAACCTGTTTCGTGCATTATGTTACAGAATGTTCTCCATCAACATAAGTTTTGATGACAGTGTAGTGTTTTGTCAAGCAGAAGTACTGAATCTAGTTAGCTGTTTTCCTAATTCGGCTCCAGGGGCTCCTGGGAATCTAAGTCTGGCTGGTGACCCAGCAAGTGTTGGATTCACAAAGGAGGGTGGAAGGGACAGCCCTGCCCAGCCTGACCTTCAGGGGCCCCAGGCTTCTTTCCCTACCTGAGCCACATGTGGCTCTTCTGACTTGTGCCCCTCACAGGGATTCTCCTGATTTTTCCAGACCCCAAATATGAGAGTTTGAAGAAGCTACGGACTCTGGGTGCCCCATAGGTACAGCCCTGTAGCCAAGGAATTCTCTTCTTTAGGCTACAACCAGTTTTTCCCCTTAGCTGGCAACCAACAACCTTTACATTAAAAAAAAAAAAATCACTAAAGTATTTCTCCTTATTGGTTGGACCAGTTCCAGCAATGGTACATCCCAGTTTCTGTGTTTCATACATTCAGGTTTTAGTTTATGGACTGCTTAAAACATAGCATGGCTCTCACTTCCCTGGGAAATGGTTATTTCCCCTGAGTGTCCGGTGGCGTATGTGCTGACAGCCAGCATAACCTATCCAAATTCTTCTTGGTGGGCACTCTTTTTTTTTTTTTTTTTTTTTTTGAGAGAGAGAGAATGCGTGTTTGAGTGGGGAGGGGAGGGGCAAAGGGGGAGAGAGAGAGTCTTAAGCAGGGGCTCAATCTCAGGACCCTGAGATCATGACCTGAGCCAAGATCAAGAGTCAGATGCTTACCCAGCTGAGCCACCCAGATGCTTCTGCAGCGGGCATATTAAAACCAAAGGAGGGATCCCTGGGTGGCGCAGCGGTTTAGCGCCTGCCTTTGGCCCAGGGCGTGATCCTGGAGACTCGGGATCGAATCCCACGTCGGGCTCCCGGTGCATGGAGCCTGCTTCTCCCTCCGCCTGTGTCTCTGCCTCTCTCTCTCTCTCTCTCTCTCTCTCTGTGTGTGTGTGTGTGACTATCATAAATAAATAAAAATTAAAAAAAAAAAAAAAAAAAAAAAAACCAAAGGAGCCAGCAGCAGACCCAATCCTCTTGGGTTTCTGTTAGAGTGAAAGAAACCATAGAGCTGTTGCCTGACTTTTAGTGGTTTTGTTTCCACCTGTAATGCCTGCTGTCTTTCCTACAGACCTCCCAACCTCCTTTGTGAAGGAGATCCATGATTTTGTGCTGGAGCAGTTCAACACCAGCCAGGGGGAGCTTCAGAAGATTCTGCATGATGCAGACCGGATCCACAATGAGCTGAGCCCCCTCAAGCTGCGCTGCCAGGCAAATGCTGCCTGTGTGGACCTCATGGTTTGGGCTGTGAAGGACGAGCAGGGTGAGCATTAGGCCCTACCGTGCCCTAAGTGTCTGGTATCCTGTCCTGAGGTTGAGGAAACTGGACATGGGAGGAGGTTATAGTCAAAGCCACAGGGCCTGTGTGTTCTTTCCACTGCTTCTTGATGGTTCTTTAGGCATTTATGTGGAAAAGTAGGAGCTCCATGCTGGAGGAAAAGGTGCTTGTCTAGGGTGAACAGCAGAATGGGAAGCATGTAGCAGACTGCGGATGAGAGGCTCAGGGCCAGTAGAGAGGAGAAAGCAGTCACACACTGCGTAGAATGGTGTTTTCTCAACAGCAGAAATGGAGAAGATAGGAAGTTTCAGTTAAGGATGCCTGCCTATAAATACTTTCTGGTATAACCAACCACCCATGATTAATAAAGCCTGCAAAAAGTAGGCCTCTGGGCATTTAATTTTATGATTAATTGGTGAACAATATTTTATAAATATTGGCCTTCACTAATTGTCCATACCCTCCTCTCATTTTGAATTTAGGTGCAGAGAATCTTTGCATCAAGCTCTCTGAGAAGCTGCAATCTAAGACATCCAGCAAAGTCATCATTGCTCATTTGCCCTTGCTTATCTGCTGTCTGCAGGTCAGTCCCACTGACACTGGCAAGGCTTTGAGCCCATCCACCAGGGCAATCTTCTTGTTTTATCATTAGGCCCTGGTTGGCATGCCAGGGGCAATCTGACCGGTTGTCTTTAGGAACTTGAGCTAGAGCTTGTTGTGGACACAGTTCAACAATGAGTGGGGGGCTACTGCTGACAGTGAGCCAGGGATTTCTGTGATTTCCAGGTCCAGCTGAGTCCTCCTTTGTGGAGAGGCCTCCCTGTATCTAGAGGCCATTCTCAAGGCCTCAGGCAAAAGTGCTGAGGACACTTGATATCTACAGTCTCTGATCCCAGAGACTCTTGCCAAGATACCAATCCCAGTAACCATATCTGCCCTTGTTCAAAAATCATGTTGTTTACCCTTTCTCCTCTAACTTTGCTTCCAAAAGAAATGGACATGCTTTAGCAATGTATCTCCCAATAGGCTGAACAGAGTCTCTACCACCCTCCTTTCCTGTCTTTTTCTGCCCCATGAGCAAAGTAGCCCTGAGAGTTTTGACCTTGGAAGTTTCTGGTCACACTCATGTATCTGAAAGGTTGTGAGTCTTACTGCTATAAGACAGCCTGCTCAACTGACTACAACCCTTGTTATGTAACGGGTTGATGGTGTGTTGCAGGGTCTGGGCCGCCTGTGTGAGAGGTTCCCGGTGGTGGTGCATTCGGTGACGCCATCTCTTCGGGACTTCCTGGTTGTCCCGTCCCCCGTGCTGGTGAAGCTTTATAAGTGCCACAGTCAGTACCATACAGGTAATGGATGGCTGTACCCAAGGCCACTTCTCCAGCTCCTAAATCCTATGTGCCCCTCAGGCTCCAAGAAAAGGACCACATAACCTTGTATGCGAGCCCACTATGGTTTTTATGACTGAGAAGTTGTGGCTGGGCTGTGCACCTTGCCCTGTACTTGGGCACATTCCTCCTTTATACCTTGCCTCATGGCTTTCTCTACATGACTGCCCTCTGGGCTCCAGTTCTTTCCTTTCTCCGCCTTCCCCTGGCATATACTCCTGCCACCACTGAGGGGCCTTCTAGTCTCACTTTCTCTTTGTTTTTGGCTCCTGCTATCATGGAGACAATCTAAAGCATGGGTCTGACATATCCTGGACACTGGGCCAGGAGCTCTCCATGCTTGATCTCAGCTAGTCCCTATCCCTGCCTCATGAGTGTATTATCATGTTTCTATGACAAGGACATGGGGATCCCTGGGTGGCGCAGCAGTTTGGCGCCTGCCTTTGGCCCAGGGCGCGATCCTGGAGACCTGGGATCGAATCCCACGTCGGGCTCCCGGTGCATGGAGCCTGCTTCTCCCTCTGCCTATGTCTCTGCCTCTCTCTCTCTGTGACTATCATAAATAAATAAATAAATTTTTTAAAATAAAAAATAAAAAATAAACTATGACAAGGACATGGGCTTAGAGCAAATCTGGTCACCTGTAATCATTAACATTCATCGATGCCTGTTTCCTGCTGCGACTCTAATGTTGTATTGCTCATTCAACTTGGTCAGTCCTGTGAAGGTGGGTGCTTATCCTCTCCTTTCAGATGAAGAAACCCAACCTCCAAGCAGGTGACTTTTCACTGGACCCTGGGATAAGGAGGGGTCTCTGTGGCTCTAAAGCTCCTACTCTCACATTCACCACCGCCCCCCCCCCTTTACTGGTTTTGTGCACATTAGCTAGATAACCCTTAGGGACAGGACCACACCTCATCCTCAGGGCTGGGTACCTGTAGATGTTCATCAGGACTTTCAAACCATTTCTTAAGAAATTGCTATGTTACCCATTTATCACTTTGCAAACTAAATATTCTTCCTTTTATTTAAATGTGTTTATTTCATCCTTTCTGTTCTCTGAAATATTTGGTCAAATCATTTTAGAGGATTGTTTTATAAACTAAAAATCATCAGCATATTGTTTTGGTTTTGAATTATGGACACGGGGATAGGAAGTGACAGGCTTAACCAGATACATGCTTAAATTTTTACATTTAGTTGCCGGCAATGATATAAAAATCAGTGTAACCAACGAGCATTCTGAGTCAACCCTGAATGTCATGTCGGGAAAGAAGAGCCAACCCTCCATGTATGAGCAGCTCCGAGACATTGCCATTGACAACATCTGCAGGTGGGAGACTGGCCAGAGGGATGGGTGACCTGGGGAGGAAGGAAACAAGTTTCAGATAAAATCACTAAAAAATGAAAAATGTTTATAGCTTGTTTCTGGGGGCATCTGGGTGGCTCAGCAGGTTAAGGATCTACCTTTGGCTTAGGTCATGATCCCAGGGTTCTGGGATTGAGCCCCACGTTGAGCTCCCTGCTCAATGGGGGAGTCTACTTCTCCCTCTGCCCTGCCTCCTGCTCATGCTCTTGTGCTATTTCCCTCTCTCAAATAAATAAATTTTATTTTTTAAAAATTGTTTCTGATTATTGTAAACCTACACCTGATTTTAAAAGAGAGAGAATTACACATTTTTTTTAAGATTTTTTTTTTTTTTTATTCATTCATGAGAGACACACACACACACAGAGAGGCAGAGACACAGGCAGAGGGAAAAGCAGGCTCCATGCAGGGAGCCCGACATGGGACTCGATCCCAGGTCTCCAGGATCAGGCCCTGGGCTAAAGGCGTCACTAAACCACTGAGCCACCCAGGCTGCCCTATTACACATTTTAAAATGATTTTTAAAAAAGATTTATCCATTTATTTCAGTGAGAGAGAGAGAGTGTGTGTGTATGTATGTGTGTGTACAGGCGGAAGGGGCAAAGGAAGAGGGTGAGAGTCTCAAGCAGACTCTGTGCTCAGTGCGGAGCCTGACATGGGGCTCATTGTGGGGCTTGATCTCATGACCCAAAGATCACTACCGAAGCTGAAATCAAGAGTTAGATCCTTAAACGACTATGCCTCCCAAGCACCCCACGTATTTTTTTTAATAAAGCTTCTTGTTTTTCTTTTCCTGATCATAAACATAACAAAAAACAGAGAAAATTTATGGAATGTAAAGTAGAAAGAAAAGAATTATCCGCCAGCCTACCATCCAGAGTGACAACACATTGTCACATTTTCTCTTTTTTTTTCCTTGTAATTTTTAGTACACGAGGCAGGTTTTATATGATTGCGTGTCCTTGCTGCCCAGGCTCCTTCCTGCTATGTGAACTCTTGCTTTCCAAACTCAGAAACCAGACATTCTGGTTTATATGAAAATCTCTCCCTCTGAATTCTTAATCCGTGCTCTCAGAAGCCCCATTGAGAGAATATAACAGTTCCTCTCTATCAGATGTACACTTTTCTCTGACTCTGGCCTGGGAGCCAAACAGATCCAGAGGGCAAGAGATGCCTTAAAAGATTTTGTGTCCTTAGGGGCTTTTAAAATTACTTTTTAAAATTAAAATGTTTTTCTCCATACTACTAAAACCTTAGTATATCATTTAATATTCCCCCAGCTGTCTTGGGACCATCTATGTTGAATCAGTTATTGTGACTTTTGTTAAGGAACAGTTCTGGAAATTTTAAATTGGAATCAGGGTGAGTTTAACATTCTGAAGGAAACGGTTCTGGTCAAATAATGAAGTTATTTCTGACTGTGATAGTTATCAAGTGGGCAAAATCTGCAATAATTCTTTGAATTCATTCTGTGTAATGATTTTCATTTGGATTTATGGGGGGAAAATGCTCGGAGTAGTTCTTTAAACTCTGCAGACTTGACAGACAAAAAGCAAACAGAAAACACTCATCTGTTCTGATGCCCAATGCCATGTGGGTTTCCTCCCGGCCCAGGTGCCTGAAAGCTGGCCTGACGGTAGACACGGTGATCGTGGAGGCCTTCCTGGCCAGCCTCTCCAACCGGCTCTACATCTCCCAGGAGAGTGACAAGTACGTCCCATCCTTGAGGGGCAGCCAGTTGTTCTCTGCAGCCCTGGAGGGGGGAGCGGGGGGCACCTGGTATCTTGAATGCCTGTGCTGCTTTCTTGCACGGTGTAGAGTTATGCATCAGGTCCCACAATTTAAGGTGAAACCCACCTTAGAACGTTGATCCTGGACCACTGTTGGGGAGCAGAGAAAGACCTGTGCTTACTGCCTAGAGCCAGGACTTCGTGTTTCTTCTGGTAGTCGAGGGTTCTAGACTGCCACTGTCAGGGGACTGCTTCTTCAGAGCTCGTGGTAACCTCGAGGTCAGGGCTATAGCTTCTGGGTTTCGTTTCACAGAGGACTGTTCCCAGGATGCTTCTGTTTCTCCCTCCCACAGGGACGCTCACTTGATTCCCGACCACACCATCCGAGCCTTGGGACACATCGCAGTGGCCCTGAGGGATACCCCCAAGGTCATGGAGCCAATTCTGCAGATCCTGCAACAGAAATTCTGCCAGCCGCCATCCCCGCTGGACGTGCTCATCATCGACCAGCTAGGCTGCCTGGTTATCACCGGAAACGTAAGGCGGACCTGCCATGAAAGCCACTACCCCCTGCATGCTTTGTTACTTGGACTCTCAGGAATGCAAAAATAGATTAAATTTACCCTGCAGATGAGTTAAATGCTCTCAACTGTCTTGACATCGGACAGGGAGATTTTTTCCAAGTAAAAGAGAATAGCGCGATAGCTCTATAAGAACTAGCAAAAGGAGGTTTTGTTTTGTTTTGTTTTGTTTTGTTTTGTTTTGTTTCAAAAGGAGGTTTAAACTCATTTTTTGGCCAATGTTCATAATATGTAATAGGATTTAAGTTGAAACCATTTCCCTTTTAGCTTTTGCGGTTTGCTTAAAGCTTTAGGAATGGACGCCCTGGATGGTCTTTTAGGCCCTTATGGTCCATATGTGATTCCAGTAGCTTTCGCTCTGAGTGATGGTGGAGAGGCCTTTTCCGTGTTCCAAGGAGGGACTTTCATGGAGAAGTCATGCCATGGTAACCGTGACCCTCACTCTCTTCCAGCAATACATTTATCAGGAAGTGTGGAATCTCTTCCAGCAGATCAGTGTGAAGGCCAGCTCTGTCGTGTACTCAGCTACTAAAGATTACAAGGATCATGGCTACAGGTAATTCTCTAGGTCTCATTGTCACTCTAGATCCTGACAGTTTTAACTCCTTTTAAAAATGTGAGGCTTGGGGATTTATGATTTAAATAAGCTTTTTTCCTACAAAAGCATGTGCTACAAATCAGCACACGCACAGACAGAAAATGAAGATCTCATGCCACTGCCACTGGGAACTGAGCATCTCAGTGTCATTACCCCAGACCCCCACTGATTCCAGACAGGCTCAAAGTGTCCACCCAGCTGACCTGTTTTTTTATGCAATAGCACATCAGCCTTGCCGCTTCCTTCCATGTGCTGCCTTTAATGGCTGCCTAGTGTCCCATCATATAGCAGCCCTGAGAGTTTTCTAACCAGTGCCTAGCTTGGAGAATAGATAGTTTGCCAGTTTTCCTGCTGATTAGTGCTACATCGAACAACCTGATAGCTGTGTATCTGTGAGCATCTCTGATGCTTTCCTTATGATAGCTTCAGAGAAGTGAGACTTGGAGAGTCAAAGGGAATGGAACTTTCACATGCTCACATGTTTGTTTTTGTGTAAAGTCTGGCCAGTTTTCCTGGCAGACTAAAATATGTTTCCTTGCCTACTCTTTGCCCTTACTGTGAATGCCTTCAGGACAGGGACATGTTTTTCCATGTAAGGAGTTTTATAGATGTGGAGTTCCGTAAGAGTTTGACAGATCAAGGGAAGAGGACAGAGGGGCGAGGCAGGGAGGAAGAGATGTTGCCCCTTTGTTGGCATTTCTGTTCTCTCCTCCTGACTTTTACATGCAGGGCTCACTCTGACTCTCCAAGTCACTTTAGTGGGTGGGAGTGTGGCTATGTGACCTTTGAAAATGCTCACTTTCTCTGTGCCTTCATTTCTTCATCCATCATCCATCAAATGAACATCTTATCTCCAGTTGTCTGGGTAATTGAGATCACATATATAGGAAAGCTCTTGATAAATGTAAGCTCTTGGCATTGTCATTTCTTTGCCTTCTTACTGCTTCCATTGTGAGCCCAGGCTACTAGAACACTCTGAGGACTGGTTTAGGGAGGCAGCCAGCTCACCTCCCCTTGGTCCATTCATCTGTCCATCCTGTTCTCTGTGAAGAAACTGACACATAGACCAAAATACCTCTTTCCCTCATTGCTTCCTTGTCCTGAAAGTGACTCCTGTACCTCCTTGGCCCTCACACCTTCCCTTCCTTGTCTTTGCTCCTGCTGTTTTCCTTCGGACCCTTGCCTCTGTCTTGCTGCTATATGCAGTACTTGGCATTCTCCATGCTTACCATTCTTCAACTTCTGACTCTACTTCACTCTTCCATAAAGCCTTTTCTGATACTGCCATCAGAAGTTATTTGTCTTCTTCCTCACCAGTGGAAGCTTTTATTGCCATTCATTTGCCCATAGTTACCTCTCAGGATTTCACATGTCTGTGTAAAGGCATGCCATTTGCTGGAATATTTCTGGGGGCCAGATGGTATGTTCATTGCTTCATGTGGAGTGTTTCATTCTTCCTACACCCTGTGAGGAGGGAATTATATTATTCTTGTTTTATTCAGGAGGAAACTGAGGCTGAAAGATGAGCTGCTCACCTGGGGTCACGCAGCATAGAAGGGGCAGGCTTTGTCTGTCCCCAGCACCTGCAGAAGCCTGGCCAGCCTTGCTGATTTGCTGTGTCTCACTGGGGGGAGCATTGTCAGCTTTGTATCCAAGGCTTACCTGGGGCCAGCACCATCCTGAGGCAGGTTGTCCCAGGGCTACTGAGTGCTTCCTAAGTGTCTAATGTGAGCTAATACTAACATCAGCCCCAAGGTAGAAGCAGTGTAGGGAAGAAGCTGATCATGAGAGCAAAGTTTTGTGGGTGGTAATAGTGAATTAAGGCTACCTATAATTTGAGAGGAAAGCAGACTCCAGCCAGGAATTTAGCTATGTAGTAGGCTTTCAACGCTCAGAAGCATCCTAAGATCTTCACAAGTTCCATAGGTGTAGGTTCCCGGAACTGTTTAGGTCAGGAGAGGTTAAAACCATTTCCATAGCAGCTGACTATTCTTTAGGGGCTTCCATCCCCCTCTGAAGGGCTCCTTTGTTCACAGGAGTTAGCCTGCCTCACCCCTGCAATGCAGGCCCTGTGTTGTGGCAGCTGTCATTTCTCTACCCACCAGGCACTGCTCCCTAGCAGTGATCAACGCCCTGGCCAACATCGCAGCCAACATCCAGGATGAGCACCTCGTGGACGAGCTGCTCATGAACCTGCTGGAACTGTTTGTGCAGCTGGGGCTGGAGGGGAAGCGTGCCAGCGAGCGGGCGAGCGAGAAGGGGCCTGCCCTGAAGGTAGGAAGGGAGGAGGGCAGTCATCCTGGGGCATCTGGTAGAGGGCAAGAACAAAGGTTCCTTCTCAGGGGTGCTGGCAGGGGTTCGGAGAAGGTGGCTTTCTTGTAGGACCATGTCTGGCTTGAGCAGCTACCTCCCTGGGCCCAGGGTGGTAAGAGACAGCAACCTCATACGGATTCCCCCAGACCCTTCTCTTCCTTCTCTCGGCCATCATGAAGCCAGGGAGTGGAGGCTTTCATCAGAACACAGTGACAACATGAGAAGGGCCAGATCTGACCTAATCTGGGTCATCCAGGGAGACAGGCCCATGAGGACACACAAAATGACAGGTCTCAAGCCCCCAAAGAGACAAATTGGGGAGGTTGAGGCAGGTTAAGCCTCCTACCCCATCATTTCCCTTTGACATGTCATGTTGGTGCCAGTTTCTCCACTTTCATCCTCTTTTGTCTTTTCTTCCCACCTCCCCAGACATTACTATTTACTTATTATGTGCCTAGTCAGGAGTCAGCCCACCTTTTCTGTAAAGGGCCAGATTATACTTGTTTTAGGCTCTGTGGGTCATATTGTCTCTGTTGCAACTACTCAGTTCTTTCCTGATAGCATAAAGCCGGTTAAAGAATGGGTAGCCATACTCCCATGAAATTTTATTTCAAAGAACAGGTGGTGGGTCAGATTTGGCCACGGGCCACAATTTCTTAACCCTTGTTCTAAGAGCTGAGATTAGAGAAGTGAATGGACAGACGAGGTGTGTCTGCTCCTACAGACAGCAAAAACAAACAAAAAACAGGGCAGTGTGGAGAGGAGCACTTTAGATCAGGCTGTGTGAAGGCTTAAGGAGCTAAGTAGGAAACTAAGTGTAAAGGAGCCCTCTGTGTGAAAATCTTAGCTAAGGAGGAGTAGCTGGTGTGAAAAGGGGTTCTGGGAGTCTTGGCTCTAATTCATCTTTGCTCTGATGGACCCCTCAACAGTGATCTGGGCGATTTGTAAAATCCTCCAGACTAGTGCACAGCTGGATCATCCTTATACACAATAGAGAGGTACCTTGAGGCATCTGTCATGTCCCAGTGAGGCCTTTGGCATGAGAGAGGGCTGCTCAGAGAACCCAGAAGGCACTTGGCACCCAAGAAAGCAGAAACTGTGGTGTGTCTGTTCTCCTTTCCTCCCCTGGAAATTGTACCTCCAGGCCCAGAAGGATACCTCCTGGACCCAAGGGCTGCTCCCCTCTGCCAGCTTTTCCTATGAGTTTAATCTCAAGACTCAGGATGTAATGTTTCATTCATGGGCTGGGGGTAGGGGTTGTGCCCCAGACATTGCAGGTCCTTTTTCTGCCCTCCAGATACAGAGCTGTGAATTCTGTTCTTTGCAGAATAGTTTCTGTTTACGATCATGCTGGGAATAGTCCAGTGTATACTGAGCAACTGCTATACTTCCCCCTTGAGATGGAATAAGGAGGGCTTGCAGGATCAATGCGAGGGGATTAGTCAACATGCGCCCCATTGAAGACAAAGAGCTATGATTATAAATTAAGAAATGACCATTCTTCCTAGTCATCGCATGTGTGGGAGGCCCTTAGTTTCCAGAAAGGAGCAGGCAGGGCTTGAGATGCTGCCCCTGCTGCTGAGTGGCCGTGGGGCTTTGGCAAGCTACTCAAACCCTGTTTTCTCCCCCAAAGATTTAGTTATTACATATGAAATGCTTGGAACAGGGCCGCCCAGGTGGCTCAGCAGTTTAGCGCCACCTTTGGCCCAGGGCGTGATCCTGGAAACCTGGGGTCAAGTCCCACGTCGGGCTCCCTGCATGGAACCTGCTTCTCCCTCTGCCTGTGTCTCTGCCTCTCTCTGTCTCTGTGTCTCTCATGAATAAATAAATAAAATCTTAAAAAAAGAAAAGAAAAGAAAAGAAATGCTTGGAACAGTGCCTGGCATGCAGTGGGTGCTCAATACCCTTAGCTGCTACTGTTAATATAAAAAATAAATTGATTGTGCTTAGGTGGGTGCTTCCAGAACTTAGTCTCATCAGTGCATACTGTAGGCCTTACTTGTGTGTCCAGCCAAGGAACCTACCTTTTAATAGTTATTTTTTGAGTAACCCCCAAATTTTCCATAGCTCGGGAAAAATACCTGTTTATTATAGAAAAGACACAGAAACCTATAACTAGTAAAGTAAAAAGCACCCATAATGCCTTTATTCAGATATACTCATCTTTGACATTTTGACAGATTTTCTCCTAGATTTTTATCTAGGAGATAAAATGTATTATGCAAATGTATTATTTTACATAATCGGGATTATATCATAGTATACTCTAAAATCCTGTTTTTTGTTTCTTTGTTTGTTTGTTTGTTTTTCCTGTTTAAAATTTGCCATGGTCACTTTCCAAAGGGACTAAATATTTTTGAGGAAGTTGTCTTTTTAACAGCCGTGTGGTATTTGATTTTACACAGGTGCCATGATTTATGTAATCATTACTGTTTGACATGTTTCCATTTTTTTGCTGTTAAAATGATGTTAGATGAATATGTTAATGTATCACTATAAAAAAATAAATAAATAAATAAAAATTAAAAAAAATGTATCACTATATATCTCATCATTTCTCTGAAATTAACACTATGTCTTTTTTCTTTTTAACGAGAGAAACACATGCTTTCAATGACTCGATTCTTTTATGTTCTAGGCTTCTAGCAGCGCGGGGAACTTGGGTGTACTCATTCCTGTAATTGCTGTGGTGAGTATTCATTAACTGAGTGGTATCAAGCTTCAGATACTGTGCTCATATTTTCAGTGTTGCACAGCAAATTCCTTAGCAAAATGCTGTTTGGAGGCCCAGTGATTCTGTACATGTGGCTGTATTTCTGCCACCACCAGCTGTTCTGTGACTGTCCCATAGGTATGTGCCTGTTGTGGCCACACCAACCCTCTTTTACCATGTTCTGCCTAAATCTCCTTGCCAGTTGACCAGGAAACCTTTGTTGGTTCCCTCTTGTGTGGCTCCCAGATCTGAAATGTGACTCCAGGTTCGTCCTGTGTCTTATGCCCTGCTCTTGTGCCTCTGACTAGTGGTGGGCAGGCTCTGCTTCCATCCTCTTCCCCATCCCTTTCTGTGAGATGAGGCCTGGGGCCTCTGCATGGTGCTTGGTGCTTGGAACTGTGGCCCTCAGTGCCCTCTGAGGTCATTCTTTGGCACACAGCCTGCCCCCCACCCTGGTGGACAGCTCACAGTATAGGCTCCAAGCCCTGCCACAACATTGCTATGGTAGAGTCTGTCTCCGACTTGCAGCCACTTCCCAAATGACCTTTGTAGAAGTTGTTTTTCCCTTTCTTAATTGTTCCCAACTGCGAGTCCTAAGCTATGACCTAGGGTTCTAATATTTGTTTTCATCCATGATTCTCTAGCTTCCACTAAACCTGCGTTCTGGTTAATCCCTCCTTCTGCCTTCCAGGTCCTTCCCACCTTTCCCCACACCTAGTAGTTCGAGTCTGAGCACTTACATGTGTGTCCCTTCACATGGAATACCAGAGGGATTGACCTGTAAGCTGCTGGGGTGACCCAGGGTTGTAGAGATCAGACAGGTGGTTGGAGAGGCACCTCTCCTGATCTCAATTTCTGTCCTTTCTGCAGTCTAGGAGTTCATCATTCAGAATCTGGCGACCTTTGGGGCCTGATTTTATTAGCTGGCCATGGTGGCTAAAAAATAGCAACTGACTGGTTTACTACCATTTGCCTTTAAGATGTCACAGGTTGCACTTTGTGGAGCATTCCACTTGCATTCACATGCCTTCTGCTTGTCCTTTTCTTTCGTGTCTCCCCCGCCCTGTAAGTGGCTGACTTGAGCAGGAGCCAAGTTGCTTGTTCCCCTGACGCATCTGTGTTAGGACAGTCTCCTTTGCCTGAGTATGCTTGAGGAGACAGGGGCCTGCAAGTTTGCTTGTGCCTGTAGCTGCCTTCCTTTATCCCTCTCTCTTGCGGACCTTACCACCTGTAATCAGGTGCTCTCCCACAGCTCTGGGGATTTGTGAATGGCCAGGACTCTCTGCAGTGGTATTTTTCATCACTGCCTCCATTGGGTTTTGAAAACATAAACCTTTTCACTTTGTACTTAATGTTGATTAGTGTACAATTGTGTTTTAGAAGTACCACCGTACATGGATCCTTTGTTTGGCCTAGAGGGAAAGGTGAGGGGCATATAGTCCACAGTGCTCTCAGCCTGTTGGAGGGGGAAAAGGCCAGCAGCAGGTTCCATGAGGGAGCATGTTTGGAGTAAATTCTCCGACCTGTGTGCCTGTGAACTTCCATGCATGTGTAGCTGTTGTCATTTAGAGCTTAGTAACTGCTAATAGTAGAAATTCATAGGGGGCACTTTGTACTTTCCGGGAGTAGTGACTGATGAGGTTGGTTGGGAGCACATAAGTTTTTGAGTCACAGGGACCAGGGTGGGATCCTGGGTGAGCATCACAGCCTCTCTATGCCTTTTCTGCCCACAGAGCTTCTCGAAAAGATGGAGAGATGACCCTCTGAAGTGCCCGGCAGGGTCAGTGTAGGCATGACTGTTACCAGTGATAGGCAAGCACATACTCACTTAAAATACTTTGTTTACTCCACTGCAGTGACCTTTTACATGAATAGAATAAGTATTGTAGTCTTAACAAAAGTTAATGGTTATATTATGGGGGAGGAAACAAATATTTGATTCTATTGCTCAACAAAGAGCACAGAGATCATGGGATCTTGCATTTGCTTTCTGGTTTGCCCCTTGGACCCCCTAGGAGAAACTAGTTTCCAAACTAGCTTCCAAAGCTTTTTCTCCTCCTCCTCCTCCTCCTCCTCCTCTTCCTCCTCCTCCTCCTTCTTCTTCTTTTAATGTTTTGTCTTTCTTTCTTTCTTTTGGAACAAGATACTCTGTTTTGGATCTTTTGATGACAAAGTGTCTCCAGGTACTTAGTTCAGTGGAAGTGCCAGTGGATTTGGGGCAGGAACCCTAGGTGTCTGTCCAAATGCAGCTTATCAATGATTTATTAGTGACCTTAGGAACCTGGAGGGTGTCACTGGAGACTGGGTCATGTGATCTCTGATGTTCCTTCAGAGCTTAGGTTTGGCGATCTTTGACCTGCAACTTTGTAGAATAATATTTCTTCAGAAATATAACTGATTAAATTGCTTTTCTTAGTATCTAATTAATTAAGTACCTTGAAAAGTATCTAATGCTTAGAGTCCTGTGTGTTCCACTATTGTAGTGATGTGATAAGCTGTGCCTCCTGCTCAGAAAACATTTGTGCACTTTACTTAGAGCTAGTATACCTATGCCACTAGTAATTTTTGTGACCTTGGACAGGTTACTTATTCTCTCAGTGCCTATAAAATTAGATTTGTGGACTAACAGATTTTAGGTCATGGACTCCTTTGAAAGTCTTGCCCTTTCCTTCCATAAGAGTGCATCTCTTCACAAGGTTTTGCTTTACTCTCAGAAAGTTGAGTGGGAGAAGCCTGCTTAGGACTCCTCAGTTAGGAACCCCTGGACTAGATACTCTCTCAGACAAAGATAATAACAAGAAGTCCTTACCTACCTTTTGCTAAGTACCAAACACTGATGTAAATCCATTCCAGTCATTAACTCAATTAATTCTTACAACAATCCTGGAAGGTAGGAGCTGTTATTATCCCTATTCTATAGGTGGGGAAACAGAGGCACAGAACTTGCCTCAGAGTCCCATAGTTACTAAATATTAGAGCCAGGGTGGGACCCAGGCAGCCTGGTTCAGGGTCTTTGCTCTGAATTAATACTCTATTGCCTTGAAATCTGGATCAGCTAGTTCCTTAAAGAGGGTGTCTGAGTGCATTCTAAGTGGATGTAGGTGAACAAAAAGCCTGAAGGCTGGAGGGCCTTGATCTGGACTGGGTCACAGAGGAGTCTGGGCTGGCTCCAGCAGAGATGGGGCAGGCCACATCAGAAGGGAGATAGTTAACTTTTGGGTAGGGGACAGACGTGACAAAAGGGTACAGGGAGAGTTTTTGAGAGAACCACATTTAGGAATGGGAGAAACATAGGGAATTAGAATCAGGACAAGAAATGCAGGACAAGCACCAGGAAAGGACAGTGTAGAAGTGCATTGGAGAAGGAACTCAAGGAGTGGGGTCTCAGCCAGCTCCCCGAGAGGTCAGGCGGTTTGACAGGGAAAGACGTAGCCTCCACCCTACACTGGGCATTGGATACAGAAGGTAGAGATCCTGGTGCAGAAGGTTGGAAAGAAGCTGGTGAAGAGTGTATTAGCAACAGCAGGGCCTGGGCAGATCATGTCTCTTCTGAGACCTTGAACTGTTTCTTCAGCTGCCAAAAGGAGGTGATAACAGTGTGAACCTCCTTGCGTTGGTGTCAGGACTCAGTGATAACCTACGGGCATATCCATCACAGTACCTCTTACAGTGGGGAACATTAGGTGCTCCCCTTTTGCTGCCACCATGACTAGTGTTGGTCTCACTGAGTCTGAAGCCCTCTGAGACAAGACTCAGTGGGTGACCTTGGTATCAAGCCAGCCTGTGCTCAAACTCTGCTCTTTCTCCTCTGCAGAAAAGGGAAGAGAAAGCCTCTCTTACAGGGTTCTGGGGGTCATAGATAGCTGCACGCACAGCACTTCTGATGCTCTCCCTGTCACTGCCCAGAGTCCCCAGCACTGCAGAGGCACCAGCACGCTTGAATTCTGAGCAGCCTTTTTAGATTCCATTGGTCTTACCCAAGTAGCAGAGACATTTAAATGTCACCTGCTTTCTCAAACCAGACCCACTATGGGAGCTTGTCTGAGGGTCTCCCTGTGTCCGGGGATGAAAGCCATAGCATTTGCCCCCACAAGGACTGGCATTTCAGGAATTTCCATGAAGCTTCATCCACAGCACCTTTGCCCCCACGATTTAGCAACACTCACCATGTCCTGATCCTGAGGAGTATGCCTGCTGTGTAGCACATGAGTCACCATGAAGAATCAAGTTGTTTTTTGTCAACCTCTGTCACTCCTGGGGATGTCAGCTATTTTGAATTTGGTCTTTCTTAGTTACTTGAACCTCAAAAAAGAGAATTATAACAGACACACAGTAAAAGTGGCGATATTTATTTATCTCTAAGGTGGAAAGCATGGCCACGTGTACACACTGTCCTCTGGGCAGCAGTGAGGTGACAGCAGAAGTATAGATGACATTTAACATCAACTTGGAAAGTTGGGCCTTGAGAGAATTAAGCCCTAACACCTAGGGCACTCCTTGAATGTCACAAGGTTGTTCCTGTCCTGGGCACCATCTTTGGGAGAGGTGAGAGATTAGTCCTGCAGCTCATTTCTGTGTTCTGTGTTCAGATGAAGAGCGCCGGCAATTTGAGTAAAAGAGCCGAAAGTTCAAGGATTAGGTACTGCAGAGGAAGGAGGTGCACAGGCAGGCCCTCCACAGGTTTGCACTGAGGAAGTGGGAGTAAGCCAGTCTCTATGTTGCTGACAGCCTCTAGGTAACAGCTGACGTATCACAGGTACGTTCACTTCTACGAACTGCTGGCATTGTTCACTGTGCTGAACTGATTCCGGTGAGCTTCTCAGTCATTTGTAAATTTCTCCTCTCCAATGGGCCTCGATTTCAGAATGGTAGCATAAACCACAAAAGCCATGATGCCAAAACATCTCCGTTCTCATTGTTAGAATGGAACCAGAATTACAGAGTGCCCCCAAAACACTTCAAATGCCCAGACCTCCACCTTTAAGACTTGGTGGGGTTGGCAACTCTCCCCATGAAGAGCAGACAGCTGGTGCGGTGCTCATAGACGAGGAAGAGGAAGGGGCGGTCGACAGTGAACCGGACTTGGGTGGACAGCGGCATGAACCCCACTGTGGTCACGGCGGCAGCTTGGGTGCCCTCCTCGTTCACCGTGATGGTACCTTGGTGCTTGAACTGTTTCAAAATGGAAAGGAAGTTGTCAGATCCCATCAGTGAGCACACAGAAGGATAGATGATATAGTGAGTCTCCTCTCATTTAGGGTAGAAACACCACATAACAAGGCACAAACCACAGCTGGCCAAAATGACCCTTGAAGATCTCTGCCAGATGTGGTAATTGTGCTCAGAGGCTGTGTCATATAAATAGTATGTATCTCTATAAACTCCAACATCATAGTCTCTCATGGTGGTGGCCCATAGTATGAGTAATCTGCCAGCAAGACAGCAGCTGCACGCCCCGTCTCCCCTGTACTACGCTCTAGGTGCACTGCTAGAAGGATGGGGTCGGGTTTTTTGGACTGGTGTTCTCTCTTGTCTTGTAGTGTGTCTATTTTGTCAAGTTCAGTATGCAGGTCATGCATTTTTGCTGCATGTTAAAGGATCTTTCATGATTCAGCTGAGTGTCGCTATTTCAGGGGTTGGAACACATGCCTCCTCTCTTTCTGCAGTCAGTGAGAATGTGATTCATTCCCATGCTGCTCCCTAAAACAGACTACCCTACCCACACAGTATCTGGCAGACTGAGGGAGAGCAGATCCAGCACCCCTGACTTCTGAAGTCAGGACAGACAGGAGGGAGGCTTTGCTGGGGGCAGACCCTGGGCACAGGTGCGGAGGGTGGACAGAGGGAGAGGTTACCAGATCAATGGTGATCCTGTGGTCTGAGATTCCGGTCATATTGCTTTCTTTGTCAAACAGTGCTGTGACCCCCATTGACTTCAGGGCCTCTACCAGGTTGTAGTTCTTCTCCAGTTTGAATTTAGGCAGAAGTACCTCTCGAGTTCTGGGCAGAGAAGAAAAGGGTGCCCAGTTTTATTGAACTACAAGTTCCAAAAGAATCCTGTTTTTCCCTCAAATGCCCTCACCTCCTTTCTGCCACCAACCCCAGGTTGCTTTTACCACAGAATAAAATTTATATCACAGTACTATCAGTTGAGTTTTGAGGAAAGACCATCATGATCCCAGTTTCTTAAAATGTAGGTATGGTTAGTGCTATCCAGTCATTTCCTCCATACTGTAGGGTTCATGTTCCGCCTTACGGGTCAGCAGCAGAACTGTTACTGGTTTATGGTTTGAAAGTATCTAAAACAATTCTCTTGATTCCAGGAATTTCTTGTTAAGTAATCAGTTGAATATCTGGTCAATATACAGAAAAAGGAACCTTTCACATGCCAGACAGTGTTGCATGTTCTCTGTCCTTGCTTCAACACATTCAGTCTTTACGGATAAATAGCAACTACAGTGCCCATGAGGCCAAATCCAGCACACAAAGAGGATAAAGAGACATCAGACACAGTCCCTCTTCTCAAGAGCTTGCTTTCCTTTTGGCAAGCCAGGACTCAAGTGTGTGAAGCAGCAAAATGGTAAAGGCGGTATGGTAATGTCTGAACAACTAGAACAGATCTCACTACTGGAGCCATCCAGGAGGGGGTGGGAAGGAGCAGGTATTCCTGTGGCCTAGAAAGCTGCCCACAGCCTGAGACATGGCGTGAGCAAAGCCTGGAGGACGCTTGAGCTGGACTGCCAAGGGGCACTGTTCAGGCTAGGAGGAAAGAGGAGGAGGGGCAGAGTAGGCCAGATGGGAGGCCTAGAAGCTGGGCTGTGTCCTGTGGGCAGGTGGCCCACAGAGAGCTTCGGAGCAGAAGAGCCGGGGCGGAAGAGTGTCTTAGGAATGCTGTTTGGAGACCAGTGCAGGGTGGCTAAAGGAGTGGAATGGGCAGGCTGGTTAAGCCTTCTTAGCTCAGGGTGGGATGTCATAGGCGATGAGGTTAGGAAAAAGAGGGGACATTTTTAAGGAAAAATTGACAGGGCCTGATGACTCATCCCCTCCCTGAGCAGATACCCTCTTCTAAGAGCCCTATTCTCAGTTTGTTACATTTCTTTGCATTCTTGTCCCAAAAGGAGACCAACATCTAATAAAACAGAAATGCAACTTCTCTATTCTTTCTGGTGTGATATGCTAATAATTGTGGTAACTATTTAAAACCTGTAGTTTTGCCTATGGAGTAACAAATAATAATGGGAAATCATGAATGATGTGTCCCTAATGGGTTATGAGGACTGCAGGATTTCCTGCACAGGGGGGCAGAGGTCATCACACGTACCAGGTGCTGCAAGGGATGCTCAGTATCACTTTTCTGTGTACTCTCTGTATCTCTCTCTGCGACCCTGGGAAGTCATGGAATCATGCTGCTTTCACAGACGATGAAGCCATAGAGCAAATAGGCGGCAGAGCCAGGACTGTTTCCACACTGGCTCTAAGTCACCTGTCCCTCACTTCTGAAAATGTGTGTGTTTCTCACAGATGCTGTCTGATTGCTTCTCACTGAGCAGGAAATTTTGGCTGAACTTACAAAAATGGCCCAGTATGGCAGTTCTTGGGTTTTTATGCACACATCTCCCTTCTCCTTAAAATGACCAAAACTCCCAGTGTTTCTGGTCTCTCCCTGCTTCCCAGAGATCAAAAGAACAAACATTCAACCTAAAGTACCTGTTGGTCATGCTTTTCTGCCATCTCTCCACCACCTGGGGTGTCAGCTGTGCCTCAAGTGTCTTCATCCCAGACAGCTTGTGCGGGACCACGATTAGCATGCTGATGCCCCCCACATACTCCAGTTGCAGGATATCACAGTCCAGCTCCTGGTCATTTGCTGCTAGAAAGTTCCCTTTGGTCTGCATCATGGAAACTTTGACCGCCTCTCGCTCATTCAGCCGAAAGTTGTGATTGTGTGTCATTTCTACTGGGAATTTATTCACCCAGGATCCTGTAAAGTCAATTAGAATAGGGCTTTTATTAAAATGTTATTTTAAAGCCATGGTCTACGCATGCGAGCATGCACCCGAAACACCTGGAGGGCGCGTTCTGGCTGCAGGGCCCACCCGCAGAGTCTCTGGTTCTGCTCTAATTGGAGCCAAGAACTTGCATTTCTTACAAGTTCCCAGGTGGTGCTGATGCTCCTGGTCTGGAGACCACACTTTGAGGACCACCGTTCTAAATGATTCCAAGGTCAGAATGCTAACATACTTGTAGGAAGTATGATAATGGTAGAAAAGTTAGATGGCTGGAATGAATTCTGGTTTAGAGGTGGGGGCTAAATAGTTGACTCTAGCAAGATCCCTAACGGGCCTGGACCTCTGTTGGTTGACCTGCAAAATGAGTACCTTTTTGCTCATGGCAACCCTGTTTCGATAGCCTTCATCCCGTCCACTCTGCGATTCCATAAGGACTAGAAGGATATACTGATGATGCCATCAGATCTTCATGTCAGATTTACGTGTAATGCTGTGTCCAGGAGTAAGCACATATCTGTTTTAGCTTTAAGATACTAGTAACTATAACAATGGCTGCTGACTGACAACTAAGAGCTGGCCATGTGCCAGGCATTCCTCCAACCATCTTTCCTGTATCCTTCCTTTCCTCCCAGCAACCATATGTAATGTGTGCTTTTTATTATAAGCCTTGTTTTACAGATGAGGAAACAGGTACAAAGACGCAAAGTAACTTGTTTCTAACTGGTGGGTAGAGCTGCTGGGATGAGATGAGTCTCTACCCCAGGCTTCTCAGCCTCAGCACTATTGACATTTGGCAGTTTTCTGTTATGGGGGCCGTCCTATGCATTGTAGGGTATTTAGCGGCACCCCTGGCCTTTACCCCTCAGATACTAGGGCTGCTTCTTCCTTCCCCCCAGGTTGTGGCAACCACAGATGTCACTGTGCTTTTGCTGGAGCTGTCACATGTCTCCTGGGATTCTTTCCTTCTGACTTCCTCCTGACCCAACCTCTGTTTATATTGTGCTTTACAAGGTGGTTATAATATTTGTAATTAAAAATCAAATTAGTAACAGATTTAGGCGCTCACGATTAAAATTATATTTCTAGACTTTCCTTTCTTCTGATGAGCATCCATGAAAGATTGGGTGCTGCTAGCATTTCATCTCTCTGATTCCAATGTTAAATTAAGTGACTATCCAACAGGAGCGGAAAAGGATATGTATATATTTGCCACTTTGACCCCTTGGTGTGTGACACTGGTTACTAGGTGTTGGAGGTTACAAACTGACTGCCCTAGTCGTTCTGCAGGCCTTGCCGGCAGGAATAACTCATGGGTTTCTCTGCCTGCTCCTGATCACTCAGCCAGCCTAATGCAGAGGCGCTTGTGTCTGGGGTTCCCCACAGACCTGTAGAACTGAGGGTTTTGGTGCTGCCCAAGTAACTTACATTGACTGTCCTAAAGCTGTTCCTAAACATAGGTTAGTTGCTCATAGAAGCAGACTAAACGTCTCTGACAATATCATACCTACTTAGTATATGATATGACCGTGGCATCTGCAGTTTTACTCCTTCAAGATCATTGAGCTCTTGCCACCATATCAGGCTAGCACTGCATCACTGTCTCTTGCAGTGTTACACACAGCCCTGTTAGAGTAGATTCATCAATATAAAGCTGAGGAAACTGAGTCACAGAAACATTGAACTTGCCTGAGGCTACATGACTAAAAAGTGGGGAGGCCAGGGCTTAAACTCATTTTTTCATTTCCATGTACTTATGATCAGTAATAAACAGTATACGTGTGCGGAGGCACCTGGGTGGCTCAGTCGATTGAGCTTCCGACTCTTGATTTCAGCTCAGGTCATGATCTCGGGGTCGTGAGATTGAGCCCCACTTCAGGCTCCATGCTGGGCTTGGAGCTTGCTTAGGATTCTTTCTCTCCCTCTCCTCCCCCTCCCCACTGCTTATGAGTGCGCTTTCTCTCTTAAAATATGTGTGTGTATTCATTATATATGTGGCATGTGTCTGTGTTTCTGTTACAAGCCTGTTAGAGCCTTAGCCTTTGATCAGCCACCACAATGCCAGTGGTGTTCCTAGCATTTGAGAGGGAAGCCCGAGAGGTCTGGCTCAGCCTCCATGCCCCTCCTGCAGCCTTGAGTGCTTCAGCCCTACTTTGCCTATCTGACAGATTGCCTGCCTGGCACAGCTACAGGGAGGCCTCGGCTTACCCTCAGCAGCCCCACCTCCCCAGAGCAGCAGCCAAGAGAGGGCCCCTATCCTTCACTGCTGTAACTAGTGTTGGAGCTAACAGGCGAGGAATTCTTTGTGTCTGCCCTTTGGCTCTCTAGGCTTGTAGAGTGAGGTAGAGGTTTCTTCTGGTTCAAGTCCCAATGAGAGCACTGTGCATGAGGTCTGGATTTTATGTCCATTGCCCATTTACTTCCAGGATCCCAGGGGTCCTATGTGTGTGTGGGGGGGGGGGGAGGATGTCCTTTCTTGTCTGGCCCAGAATAGTTGGTCTAGAAATAATAGTTTATTTCCCTACCCCCTCCTGCCCATTAGTGCACAAGTGTCCCCAAAAGGACTTGCAAATATTAATGTAAGTCAAGCTGAACAGTTTTCAGATACCTGTCTTCAGCTTCTTGTCCATATTCCTGCTTACTGATAATTGGGAAAGGAAATTAAAAAAACTCAAATCCAGGATGGCCAAATGGTAAAAAGGTTTTTCATTTTTTCTTCCAATTTAACGAAGCACTGGAGACGGCCTGCCTGACACAACCTTAGTTATGCGCCTTACTGGCTGTGTGCCATGGGAGCATCATTTTACTTCTCTCTGCTTTGCGGCTCTGTCTATAAAATGGGATGCTAATAACAAGGTTGTGATGAAGTTTCAGTGAGCATAAAGCATAGAATTAGAGCCCAGTATCAGCTACTACCGACTTCATCCTGATCTTCCCTGTGTCTTGGTTTCCTGGATAAATCAGAACTAGAGCACACAGTTGTTGATGTTCAGTCCATCTGTGCACTAAAAGAGTATGTCATGAGTTTGTTTTGAGAAACCTAAAGCTATTTCTTACCTTTAAAGTAGATGCAGTTTAAAATCATCATCTGAGTAGCTGGGTCAATATTCTCCAGTGCGTCTTTTATGAGACCCTTGGTCAGCTTCAGAATGTGGTTATTGGTTTTTGATATGAAGGCAGGGTCTGAGAAGTCAGCCTCCTGGGCCTCTGCAAAGTAGTACTCTCTTACTTTTCTTTTGAAGTCATCCAGGATTGGAAATTGCTTTTGGACATAAAGGTCATTGACTGACCGCAGTGTGTACCCAAAATTCCTCCTGAAGAGGCGATGAGTCAGTTTACGGAAGAGATTGTGAATGGTCATGATCTCATACTTGCTGCTGGCATTGACAAAGTCTTTGAAATGCAAAATTGAGTGCACTTGTTCATAAGTCTCCCCCTGGAGGCCAAAGGAAATCATACCCATGGCAGTGGAAATGCCCACTGGGGCTATGAAGATGTTGTCGGTAGAATGGGCCTGCTCCTTCAGTGCTCGGTAAAGGTTGAAAGCAAACTTGGCATTGAGGATGTTGAGACGCTGGATACGGCTCTTGCCTTGGAAGAGCTGGAGGATGTTCCCAGCAACGGCCTCTGAATCAGTTGGTGAAACTGCGTCGATGATGTCAATATAGTCATCATCTTCGCTGAATATCTTTTCTAGGTCCAGATAATCCTCGTCCTCCTCCCCCTCTGTGATCCAGTCATTGGTGACTGTGTTTTCCTTGTGGAAGTCAGCAGGGAGAAGGGACATGCTCAGGTTTTTGCTATTTAACTGCCTCCATTGGGAGTCTCTGGATGGAGAATCTTCCCCTCCTTCCTCAAGCTGACCAGCCAGGCTGTTGTTCGCACACATGGACGTTAAGATGAGAGAAATGATGAGGGGTTGGAACGGGCATTTCATTTTGGCAAAGCTAAAGTTGGGAGAGAAAACCAGCGACACTGTGAGAGGTAGCCTAGTGGACCTGCCACCACAGTGCTTGGAGGGCAAGCCCATGGCTTTGACCCAGGAAGATGCCCTGGGAGTGTCAGTCCTTAACCATTTTAAGATCATGCACTTTAAGAGAGACTGGTGAAGATAAACAGATACCCAACATTTTGTCTGGCTTCCTAAACCTATCTGAATGATCTGAAGGCCCCTAATTGAGAATCCTTTCTATAAAGATTCATGAAACTGTGACCATATAGATTTCTGGGGACTCAGCATTCTGAGGGAGTTTCTTTTTCATTCACTCACCAAACTTTGTCTCCTATTTTCTAAACAACATGTTAGGCACTGGAGGCGCAAAGGTATCCCCTATCACAGAACTCTGCCAGCAAGACAGGGAACAGATGTGCACAAAGCAGGGAGGCTGGGCAGCCCTGGTGGCTCAGCAGTTTAGCGCCGCCTTCAGCCCAGGGCGTGATCCTGGAGTCCCGGGATCGAGTCCCACGTCAGGCTCCCTGCATGGAGCCTGCTTCTCCCTCTGTCTGCATCTCTGACTCTCTCTTTCTGTGTCTCCCATGAATAAATAAATAAAATCTTAAAAAAAAACAACAACAACAACAAAGCTGGTAGGGGTGCAGAGCTGGGGTGTGGCCCTGCTGCCTGTCATAGGAGCAGGGTGCCAGGAGAGCTTCCCCACTTCAGAAGAGGTGGGGCCTGAGTGGAGATGTTGAAAAATGCATCAGGCCAGGCTTTCTGAAAACAGATATCCTAAAGATATGTGAAATCCATCGCATTATTTGGGGTTGTGCAGTTTGCATAAGATTTGGAATTTGTCGTAATGCAGAGATCCTCTGGGTGCCTAGTGAAAGGTGGCTGGTGGCCTGTCTTTCCCCTGTGGTCTTTCCCCAGAGGCTATGAGGCTATATGGCTTACCACAGGTACGTTGTCTTCTCTGCATCTGTTACTTGGCTCACACTGCTGTCAGGAGGACCTACTGAATCTTTTTTTACTTAACTGCTTCTAGCATGGGGTTAGAAGTAATCTTACCAGGTGTATAAAGTCTGTGTGAGGTGATAAAGTCAGAAAGTTCTCACTGGAAGGCCTGAGGGGCAGTCCCTTTATTTAAATAAACAAGGTAAGTTTTTAATACATACACTGGGAGAAGCCCGTCTTTATCTACCCATCCCCTTTCTTATTCCAAGGAAGGATGTGTCTTAACTTGTCAAATCAGTTTTACCTGCCAAATAGCTTTCTCTTTCTCTTGCTTACTTCCTGCATATTGTATCCTGGGTAGATGAGCTATTATTTGATGCTTCCATGTTTCTGCAGAACAGCTACAGCAAGCATTTATAATGTTATACCATCTTACGTGATCCCAGCATCACTTCTGAAAAGCCTGGAAGGAAGAGCTGTATCTTGTCAAGTTTGTTGTGTGTGTGTAACCATCTCCTGTTAGGTAGATATTTGAGGATGAGAATATCTCCTTCCAGTCTAGGCCAGATATGAGTTACTGGCACCTGTGTTAAGTAAATATTTGGACTTGTTAGGCCTGAAAATGGGCCTAGCTATACAGATACCCAACTTGTGACCCTCTCAGTTTTGTTGTTGATGGCAGTGACTCTTTTTTTAATTTTTAAAAATATTTTATTTAAATTCAATTTGCCAACATATAGTATAACACCCAGTGCTCATCTCATCATGTGCCCTCCGATGCAGTGACTCTTGATAGAGTGTCTCCTGGATGCCAGGTGCTATACAAGGAATTTCTTTTTTATTATTATTTTTAAAGATTTTATTTATTTATTCATGAGAGACACAGGCAGAGGGAGAAGCAGGCTCCATCAGGGAGCCCGATGAGGGACTCGATCCCGAGTCTCCAGGATCATGCCCTGGGCCGAAGGTAGGCGCTAAACCACTGAGCCACCCAGGGATTCCCCAAGGAATTTCATCTGTATAACTTAACTTCATCCTTTCAGCATTTTATTGTTACTGTATGTGGCAATGGAACCTCTGCCTCTTTGCTTTGGAGCATTGGGATTGGTTTCTCTGCCCCCCAGTCTCCCTCCTTGGGTCTTCCCATATGGTACTATGAAAATAATCCGCTCAAATGTTGTTCTAATCACCACCGAAAGACTTTTGAATCACACATTTTAGAGAAGGCAAATCACATAGTTTCTGACTTTGAAAATGTCCGTGGTCTTTTCCTGCCCCACACCCTCCCTGCAGCACCCGCAGCTTCAGCTGCGGGTGCTGCACATGTAGCCTGCACATGAGAAACAATCTCTAATGTGTTGGCTGCAGATAGAACTGGGCCCAGTTTCCAGATAGAAGTGGACATAAAAATTGATAGCAGTACACTGTAAAAAGTTAGAAGAGAATGGAAGTCTCCTGGCTAGGCTATACTTAGAAAGATCCTTCTCAGGTAAAAACAAGGTTAAAAAAAGCAACAACTTGAATAAGAGTTCAGGGAAAGGAATCTGAGACCAGATAAGGAGGTAGAAGTGAAGACATTCATGATTTTTTTTTTTTTGACATGATTCTTAACCCCTGTGTTCATATGGT
The DNA here is from genome assembly GCF_053574225.1 of Canis aureus. NCBI lineage: Eukaryota > Metazoa > Chordata > Mammalia > Carnivora > Canidae > Canis > Canis aureus. The sequence goes on along the minus strand of NC_135637.1, from coordinate 34,271,866 downwards.
ATATTGGGAAGCCTCTTATACCCTGTTCCTACATTATATGATGAAAAGCCAAAAATAGTGTTCATTATTCCCTTACCTGAGAAAGGAGAAAAGCTCTCTAATATTTTCTGTGGATTGAAATTAAGGATCTAAAAAACCAATCTTCCTAATCGTTTTGCCACTTAGTATAACAAGAATTATATAAGACACTAAAACTACCACTAGATTATGTCCAAGTGACTATCTTTGAAGAGAAGCAATATTTTTTAAAGGTAAACAATTCAAAAGTTTACTTTTCTGGGAACTTTATATAGCACTCTCTCATGCCAATTGTATGGAGCAAGGTTGGCCTTTATGGTCATGTATCAGAGCACAACACCTGGACACTCTAGTTCCTTCTTGGCTATGTCTTCAGCCCAAAGAGGGCAGATGTGATGGGAGAGAAGTAACTGCTTGAAATTTTAAAAACCTTTCATCTTGAAATAACTTCAAACATAGAAAAGTTGAAAGATCAGGATAGAGAACAGCCCCTATACACCCTTTTCCCAGATTCACTAGCTTTTGTATTTTGGAACAGTTTCTTTATGGCTTTCTTTCCATGCATACACATCTGTGTGTATGAGTGTGTATACACATGCAGGCACACATCTCATGTACTCTTTTTTTTTCCCCCTGAATCCTTTGAGAGTAGGTCACTTAGAATGTGTCCCTGTAACTTTTAATTCTAATATTTCAGGGAAAAATGCCTTTGGACAAGGATATTTCATGCACCATCATAGTACAGTTCTGACATAGGCACAGTACTCTCCTATTACAGTTCCTTTTCCAAGTTTGCCAACTGTCTCAATAATGTAACTGACAGAATGTTATAACAGGCAGACTAAAAAACACATTTTCCCATTTTTAAGACGCCATAGAAACTTTTCAGTTCATAGTTTGATAAAGAAATGAATGCACCAGTTACCCATCTCTAACCACTACAAATAAGAATTTATAATCAGCAGAAATGTTAGAAACCAAACTCACCTCTGTGCTTCTGAGAAGTGGTGTTGCAGAGATGAAATGAGCCAAGGTCACCAGTGGGGTTTCAATGTGAACTTTGGTGCTGGGCCGGTGTTGGGTATTTTCCAAAGTAAATATGTCCCAAATCAAACACCACTCAACTAGCTTTGTCAGCACAAACCCCCCTCAGCTGTATCTTTGGTCTCTGCTGAGTGACTTCTGACTCCTCTGCTCCAGTTCTCGTACAGCTGGTGTTTGGAAGGCATGACTATAGCTGTGTTGACGTGCTCGTGGGCGCAGTCCTCACTGAAGCTACCACGTAACTGAGACACTCTTCAGAGCTCTGGGGGCCTGGGTTGCATGAGGAGTAGCTGTAATGCTCCCCTAACAACAGAGGCCCTCTCATCAGCCCTCCAGCTATGGATTCTCCCACTCAGGTGATCTGGCCCTGGTCTGACCTGGCCCTATTCTCCAGGGCTGATGCGACTGCTAGGCAGGTGTCCCCATGCTTCCATGAACATGTCCCTCTGAAAAGCAGAGGGAAGGAGAATGAGATCAGTGATTCATAGCATAAGGAGACCTTGGTACAGAACTTTCTTCAGTCAAGGCTCACTGTGTCTGTGCCAGGCTTGGAGCCTCGCTCTCTCAGCTGTTACAGGACAGATAGGGTATTACTGAGCAGTGCTACCCAAACTCTGGTCTACCTAGGCATTCACTAGGGGCTAGGGATCACTCTTTAAAATTTTTTTTGGGCAGCCCGGGTGGCTCAGCTGTTTAGCGCCTGCCTTCAGAGATCCTGGAGACCCGGGATCAAGTCCCACATCGGGTTCCCTGCATGGAGCCTGCTTCTCCCTCTGCCTGTGTCTCTGCCTCTCTCTCTCTCTCTCTGTCTCTCAAGAACAAATAAATAAAAATATTTTTTTAAAAATTAAATTTATTTTAAATTCTGTAATCTGGGACGCCTGGGTAGCTTAGTGGTTAAGCGTCTGCTTTCAGCTCAGAGTGTGATCCTGGAGTCCCGGGATCTTAAAATCTAATATCTTAAATAAATTCTGTAATCTGGGCCACCCAGTGGCCCAGCGGTTTAGCCCCGCCTTCAGCCCAGGGTGTGATCCTGGAGACCCAGGATCAAGTCCTGTGTCGGGCTCCCTGCATGGAGCCTGCTTCTCCCTCTGCCTGCCTCTGTGTGTGTGTGTGTCTCTCATCAATAAATAAATAAAATCTTTTTTAAAAATTAAAAATAATAAATTCTGTAATCTAAAACATTATTACAAAAAAAAATAAAACATTATTACAGGAATATTCTCGATTGTGTGGAAGACCAACTTATCACAGAATGCTGCTCCCTGATTTTGGTACCCAGGAGTGTGTTGTTGTTGTTGTTGTTGTTTTTTAAAGATTTTATTTGTTTATTCATGAGAGACACAGAGAGAGACAGAGGCAGGAGAAGCAGGCTCCCCACGGGGAGCTCAGTTTGGGACTCGATTCCAGGACCTCAGGATCACGACCTGAGCCCAAGGCAGACGCTCAACCACTGAGCCACCCAGGTGCCCCAGTCCCACTGTCTTTTATCAGACATCCAGTACCAGTCAGATTTCTCCATGACTTCTGTGGTAGCTTTTTAAAATCCAGGATCCAATCAGGGTTCTGATATAGCATTTGGTTATGTCTCTTTGGACTCCTTCATCTATTTCAGTCTTTTTTTCTCTGACCTTGATCTTAGGGAAGGGCAGGTCAGTTATCTTTTTTTTTTTTTTTTTTTTTTTTCCAGGTCAGTTATCTTATAACCCTTTCCCTTATCCTTTGCCTGTCCTGACTCGGGGCCATACAAGACCCCTTCATCATCTTTTGGCGATCTCTGGAACCTCCTGACTGCTTTCTGTCTCTCCTGAAGCATAGGCATAAATCCCTGCACATAGTCCTAACCAGTCTGACTACACTGTCTTTGTCTCAGGTTGCTTCAGATCATTTCTGGGGCCTTTTGTGATTCCACCATAGTCTTCCTTCCTGGGAAGCAGAACCAGCTCAGCTGGTATGATGGAGTCATCAATGCAGGGAGAACCTATAGGGCACTTCCAAGCCCTAGTTCTTAGGAGGGAAGCAGGACGTTCTCAGGGTGAGAAGTAGGATCACAAACTAAAGATAGATTTTTTTTTAAGATTTTATTTATTTATTTTAATTTATTTATTCATGAGAGACACAAAGAGAGAGGCAGAGACATAGGCAGAGGGAGAAGCAGGCTCCATGCAGGGAGCCTGATGTGGGAGTTGATCCCGGGTCTCCAGGATCACGCCTTGGGCTGAAGGCAGATGCTCAACCACTGAGCCACCCAGGCGTCCCTAAAGATAGATTTTTGACAGTCATTTTCTCTCACTGTTCCAAAACCATTTTGGACCTTTCAGTCACTTGGTGCCTCTGATCTGATTGGGAGTGAAGCATTCTGAAAGCCTGACCATAGCCACCAAAGGCAAGTTCTTTTTATAGGACACCAGAACCTCTTGGCCACATTGACCTTGAACACCAAGCCAAAGCTATGTCTGGGAACCGGGTCATGCCTCCACCATCTCTTGGAACCTCATCCTAGGGAGGCCCGTCACCTCAGAAATAGTCCCAGAGCTCCTTTTCTTTAAAGCTACCATGTTTGGCCACTAGCAAGTTGGAAGCCCCTCAAGTGTGCTTTTGTGGCAGTGTCCTTTCTGCTTTGAGACATTTCTGTCCACTGCTGCCCTCCGCAGTGCTTCTCCACCTCCTCAGCACCTTCCCAGAGGCCACCCTGCACCCCCCACCCTATCTTGACTGATTCTACCCAAGGGAACAGCACCCTAGTGGCTTTCAAGGAGAAGCTGCTTCTCCCACACAGCATGTTGTCCAGCCCTAGGCCAGCACCTGTGGCCTCCCTGGGATTGTGGAAGCAGCGGATCTGTGGCAGAATTCTGGGAAGTACAGGCAACATTAAGGAAGAAACTAGGAAGTCCTGCCAACCCAGCTACCCAGAAATAATCGTTATTAATATGCGACTGGACTTTTTCCCTTTTTCTATACACACATATTTACCTACAAATATACTTCAAATCTATACCATATTATATATATTTTGCATTTTTTTCACTCAATGTATTATAAGCTCTACCAGTGTCACCAAATATTCTTAGAAAATATAATTTCTGGGGCAGCCCCCGTGGCTCAAGCGGTTTAGTGCCACCTTCTGCCCAGGGTGTGATCCTGGAGACCTGGGATTGAGTCCTGCGTCGGGCTCCCTGCATGCAGCCTGCTTTTCCCTCTGCCTGTGTCTCCGCCTCTCTCTCTGTGTCTCTCATGAATAAATAAATAAATAAATAAATAAATAAATAAATAAATATCTTAAAAAAGAAAATATTTCTGATGTACTGTAAATGTCCTGTTCAGCAAAACATTTAGTGTTTTGTTTTTCTCTTTATTTTTCTGTTCTAACAAATGTTGCAACATTTTTGTGTTTAAATCAGATTTTTTGGATAGATCCCTAGAGATGGGATTTTAGGTGAAATGATGGGGCACTTTAGAGTTTTATTTTATTTAAATTTAATTGGCCAATATATAGTATAATACCCAGTGCTCATCTCATCATATGCCCTCCTTAATGCCCATTATTTTTAGAATTTTTGACGCATTTCACCAAATTGCTTCCCAGGAAATAGTGTACCAATTTATAGTCCTACCAACCACTGGTGCAAGTACCCTGCCTTCCCAGCAATGGTGTCATTGTGTGCGCCACTGCTGTGTCCCTGGTCCTCATGACTATTTGGATTGTTGAGACCCCTCACTGTAGGTTGATTATCATGTAGGGGGCTTGATGTCCTCTGGGGGTTCTGTGAGGACTAACTTGTCCAACAAACGCCGTGCATAAATTTAACATTTTTGCATAACCTGCGAGCTACTCCCTGTCTCACGCTGGGGAGGACACCATCTTGAGCAAGGATGCAGGGACTTGGGTCTCTCACCCCTGCACCTCTGTAACTCTGTAAGTCTTGCAGGACTTATTTTAAGTCTTGGGATTTTGCCCAAGATTACTGTTTGAAAAAGTTGTGCTGCCAGAAAAGATCTGAAAGTCACTTCTCCTCAACCCACGAGGTTTCTCATGATTACCCTGTCTCTCCAGTCACAGCTGTTCACCTGTGCTCCAGCTTCCCAAGCCCTCCATGCCCTCCCCAAGCCCAGACTTTGAGCCCGTTGCTCCTATGGCTGGATGGGTTCCTCTCTCTTCTCTGTCTGGCCAAGAGTTACTTACTTGCATGGTAACATTGAGACCCATAACACCTTCTCTAGGAACTCTGCTACACTGTGATGATTTCCTCACATACCTCTGAACTGGGCAGAAAGGCTTTTGTAGGAATGGGGCTTTTCACTTCCTGGGTATGATGCCTGCTGCACATTAGCTACTCAATAAGTGTTTGCTGAATGAGTGAGTATTTACCAGTGAACTGATCAAGAAGTGTTGGTCACTGGTCAGTGTATCTTTCCTACCCAAAATGACTGAGTGATTCTTGGAGAATAAATCTAGGGTTGATTTTATATCTGTAAGTTCTAGGGCTCATGAGCAAATAACCTCTTTTTCTCCCTCTGTCTTTGGTGCATTCAGCTCACCCGAAGGTTGCCTCCCATCAAAGAAGCCAAGCCTCGGTTGCAAAAGCTCTTCCGGGACTTCTGGCTCTATTCTGTGCTGATGGGATTTGCGGTGGAGGGCTCAGGTAGGGGAATATTCCCTCTCCTAGGGAAGATAGAGTGCAGAGAGAAAACAAAGGTGAGCCAGGACTCTACCTCATTATGGATGTGCATGCATTCAACATTAGTCCAAATTCAGATGCTGCTTCCTGCAAGTGTTTGTAAATGTTACAATTCCCCAGATTAATTTAGGATTCTGAGAGTGCCATGTGTCTTAGGAAAAACCTGTCCAAGTTAGGAAACAGACTCATTTCTGTGCCCTATTTTGGGGATAATTGGCTCACACAAAGGACCCACGACTCTAGGAATGGTCAGCGTCAACTGCCCTGCGGTGCTTCTTGAGGAAGGTGGTGGTCTCACTCACGGCTACTCTCTTGCAGGACTCTGGCCGGAAGAGTGGTACGAGGGGGTCTGTGAAATAGCCACCAAGTCACCCCTGCTCACGTTTCCCAGCAAAGAGCCACTGCGCTCCGTCCTCCAGTATAACTCCGCCATGAAAAACGACACAGTCACCCCCGTAAGGATTCTTGCCCTGCCAAGGACAGATGATACAGGGTTAAGTTCTCTTGAACAATGAGCAGATCCTATCACTGTCCTTGTTATCACACATTATCCATGACTCCTGGGCTCCTGGGGGAGGGCTGCCTTTTCCTCTGGGTGCTGTGTGAGCCCTTGAGCGTTTCTTTCCCCTAGGCTGAACTGAGCGAGCTCCGCAGCACCATCATCAACCTGCTGGACCCTGCTCCTGAAGTGTCCGCCCTCATCAACAAGTTGGACTTTGCCATGTCCACCTATCTCCTGTCTGTTTACCGGCTGGAATATATGAGGTATATAGGCCTTTGCCTCCCAGCACAGCCACACTGGAGCTAATTTTTAAACTTTCATGGCTTCTGGGAGTGAGACTCTTTTCAGTTCTTCCCAAGACACATAAGCTTCCTTACAAACCAAAAACCAAAAACCCCTCTGCTTTTCTTGTGTGTTCCTCCCTCTAGAGCACCAAACACCACATCTTATAAATCCCCAGGTATCTAAACTCTCTTATCATCCTCTCCTTGTAGGGAATAGGCTTCTGAGCAATCACTATAGATGTTGCAAACTCAGTCCACTTGTCTGCTCAAGAGCCCCTGTTAGGAACCAGCCCTCACTTAGTATGTTCTCAGACATTCACTGAACTGGATCATATTCACTCCAGGACCACAGCTGATTACAAACAACAAATGGGAAATGGCAAGGAGCCTGTCTCAAAACAGCACCACAGGTGGCCTGACACTCAGGATGCACGTGTGACCACAGCAGACCTAAGACACACAGAGAGAGACAGAGACACAGGCAGAGGGAGAAGAAGGCTCCATGAAGGGAGCCTGATATGGGACTCAATCCAGGGACTCCAGGATCACGCCCTGGGCTGAAGGCAGGTGCCAAACCACTGAGCCACCCAGGGATCCCCATGTCTCCTGTTTGTTGAGGTCACAGGATAGCTGCGATAAGATATAGAAAAACTTTACCAAATGGTTTGAAAAATAAGGTGTTCTTAATAGGAGGAATATTTGGGAAATGTTACTATTTTAACCTTTATTTGGTGCCATGAAACCCTCTGGTCAAAGAACTCTTGTTCAGAAGCTCAACATATAAAATAGATTAAAGCTGTTTTGGGTAAGTGAGAGTGAGCGCCCACCTTACTGCCCTGTTCCCTCCTTCCTGCTTCTTGGGTAGCCCGAGGTGCCATAACAGAGAAGAATTTGAAAACCAGTGACACATTCTCCCCCAGAGTCCCACAGAGCCAAAGAACTTTTGGCCTTCCTTGCATTTTCCATTATAATTTTTTTATAAAAGTAATATGAGACCATTACACATAAACTTGGAAATAAATGGAGAGGAACAACCACTGACCTCACCACCATTCCCAATTGTATGTCAGTGTAGTTCCCTCTCGTCCTTTTTATAAAGAATGTATTTTGAAAGAGAAACCCACCAAAACAAAACAAGCAAACCAAACACAGACCAAAAACCTGGTTTGCTTCTAGCTTAATGGCTACAAAAGATGTCTCCACACCCTCTCAGCCTCAGTTGCCCTCAGGCAGGGATGTCTCCTTCCCCAAAAGTGTGCCCATGAATGGAGTTCTCAGGTTCTCAGGACACGCTGTTGAGTGGGCTGGTAGAGCAACACCCTAAGGGGACAGCCCACGGTAGCTCCTGAGAGTCCAGCTCCCATCCCAGGTTGACTGCCAGGCCTCTGAGAGCATTGTTAGCATGGAGAAACAACCCTGAAGCCTATATTCAAGAACCTGGCTTGGGTTCCCAGCCACTGATTATTAGGAGAGCTGTAAAACAGTAAAGTGGACAATGTGAGAAATTACGTAAAAGATGTATAAACATGAGCACTCAAGAATGCATGAGCTTGGGGATCCCTGGGTGGCTCAGTGGTTTGGAGCCTGCCTTTGGCCCAGGGCGTGATCCTGGAGTCCCGGGATCGAGTCCCACGTCGGGCTCCCGGCATGGAGCCTGCTTCTCCTTCCTCCTGTGTCTCTGCCTCTCTCTTTCTCTCTGTGTCTTAAAAAAAAAAAAAAAAAAAAAAGAATGCATGAGCTTAAAGCCACTTGGCCTGCCTTACTAAGGTTTGACTCACAAAAGGTTGGTGTGGAAACCCACAGATGCATTCCACCAAGTGCTTGCCTGTGTGCGTACGTGCCCCGCTATCTTAGAGGAGCCAGACTCTGAACAGCTACTATGAAAGTAAAAACAGTGCATAAAAATGAAAGAAAACATTGGGATAGGGGACGCCTGGGTGGCTCAGCGGTTTGGCACCTGCCTTTGGCCCATGGCGTGATCTTGGAGTCCCGGGATCAAGTCCCACATCAGGCTGCATGGAGCCTGCTTCTCCCTCTGCCTGTGTCTCTGCCTCTCTCTCTGTTTCTCTCTGAAATCTTTTTTTTAAAAAATTGGGATAGTACAGAAGATGCTAAAGGTGAAAAATACAAATGTCACCTTCCTGAATCCAGAGATGCCCACTATTGATAATTTTACTTTTCCTTCTAGAAATTCTCTATAAAATATTCTCTATAAATACAAACATATATATCCTACACGTAGAAGGCACGTGGAGGCCTTTTGGGAACCTATCGCTGACATCCTGCTGTACCCATTTCCCCCACACCATGCTTTCTCTCTCTCTCTCTCTCTCTCTCTTAAGATTTTATTTATTCATGAGAGACACACAGAGAGAGAGGCAGAGACATAGGCAGAGGGAGAAGCAGGCCCTCTGCAGGGAGCCTGATGTGGGACTTGGTCGCAGGACTTCAGGATCATGACCTGAGCCAAAGGCAGACACTCAACCACTCAGCCACGCAGTGCTCTCCCCCTTGCTTTTTCATATAACTGTGCATCTTGGATGTTTTTCTATAGCTACCTCTTATTTTGGTGGCTGTATGATGTGCCATTAAGTGATGTACAAAGGCAGCTGAATAGTCTGTTGATGGACATTTAGCCAGCAGTGTTAGGAGAATCCTTATGCATATAACCCTTAAGATCTATGACTTAACCCTTAAGATCTATGGATTGCTGGGTGGAACAATATAGGAGCATTATGGTAGATGGTGGATATTCCTTCCAGAAAGTCCGCGTGAGCATATGACACTTTAAGTGGTGTAGGTTACTGATTCCTCACAGCCTCACTAGTTCTGAGCAGTACTAAATCTGTGATAAGGAGGGTCTGGATTTTTCAGAACTTACTCAAAACTGTTCTTCTTGCTAGGGTACTGCGCTCAACAGATCCTGACCGCTTCCAGGTAATGTTCTGCTACTTTGAAGATAAAGCTATTCAGAAAGACAAGTCTGGTAAGTTTATTGTGGTTCTCTCATGATGAAATGAGCTTCAATAGTATAAAAAGGCATACTACTCCCAATTTTCTGTCTACATGAAGAATATAGTTTTATGAAGTTACAAACTACATTGGAAAGATCAGTATAAGACATATAATCTTACAACCATATAGCCTTAAGGAACATCACTCTTGTCCACCCTTAACACTTGAGTATGCTTCGGCCCCCAGATTTCAGTATCTAATACTAACCTGTGCTGAGAGAATCCTAGTCTCCTCACATAGTCATTGATAGACCTAGAGCATCTTGTTGTAAGGGAACAGTCGTGCTTTTTAAAAGTCCAGGGATCCCTGGGTGGCGCAGCGATTTGGCACCTGCCTTCGGCCCAGGGCGCAATCCTGGAGACTCGGGATCGAATCCCACGTCAGGCTCCCGGTGCATGGAGCCTGCTTCTCCCTCTGTCTATGTCTCTGCCTCTCTCTCTGTGTGTGTGACTATCATAAATAAATAAAAATTAAAAATTAAAAATTAAAAAAAATAGAAGTCCAGAGCAGGCTAAGAGGACCAAGAACCAACTTAAAAAGATTCCCAGTGGACAGACTATTATAATCTGAACATGAATACACATTTTTATTATTTTGCTTAAAAGAAGGGCAGATAAACAAAGATAATGGTGTGTACCCAAATACACAGAGATTATATATATGTATTCTCCTATATATTTTAGCATAATGATAGGTATAATGGATAATATATAATATATAGGATATGTGTATATATACAAAATGTTTGTTTTTTCCACTAAATATTAGTGAAATAGAGATAGGTAGTTGTTTCTTATGTAATCAGGAAAGAAGGAACACAAGGAAAGAGCCACACAGTCCAGGAAGAGGCCTGGCACCCCCGATAAAGTCTCGCCTGGCCTCCGAGAGTGACTAGGTAGAAAGGGTGCCCCACAGGAGATGGGCAGAGGTGTCCCACAGAGTAGCCAATTAAAGGTACTCTGTTAGCTGAAAGTAGCTGTTAGCTCACTGTGGGGACAGGCCCAGACCTTCCGTGAGGGGTTCCATGCCTCCGTAGTCCTGTTGGCCATAAGGAGACCCCACTCAGGACCATGAATGCTTCCAGTGGTGCCATCAGGCCAGGCCAGAATGTCAGGGCAGCAGATCAGGACCCACGGGCCACATCCAATTTGAAGACCGAATCATTTCTGGGGAAGTTTCAGAGTAAGAAAATGTATTTGAATCACAAAGACTTGTAAGCCCAATGATGCAGATGTCCTTAGATCCTGAGTGCATAGAGGATCTTAGCAGCAACCAGTCCTAAAAGCACCGGACTCCTGGGAAAACAAATAAATGAAACTCTCCAGTGGTATAAAAATATAGTTACTGAAATTCTAGTGAGGCAAACCTAAGAATTGGAATAAAAATAAGAGTTATTAAAATTGAGACTGCAAAGAACAATTAAGCACATAGTATAGTCATTCTTTGACCAGTTTCAGTATAAGGATGCTGATGGGTTTTAAGCATCATTATATTGGTCTGTGTATTTTTATTTATTTATTTATTTTAAATATTTTATTTATTTATTCATGAGAGACACAGAAAGAGAGGCAGAGACATAGGCAGAGGAGAAGCAGGCTCTCTGCAAGGAGCCTGATGTGGGACTCAATCACAGGACCCCAAGATCACGACCTGAGCCAAAGGCAGACACTCAACCACTGAGCCACTCAGGCACCCTTATGTGTTGATTTTTAAAGTGCTTAAAAATTTAAGAGACTGAAATATTAGACCCATGTTTTAATTAAATGCTTAGAAGAATTTGATCAGTTTTGTAATTGTGCGTAAATATTTGAGGGAGTTGAGTTTGCTAGATCCATGAGTTTTGATTGATTAACTGTGTGGGTACATATTTCGAGGAATGCTAATTGAGAATTCTTAAAATCAATAATTTTATTATTAATAATATTAACTTAGTGGTAAGGAGCCTCTCCATATTTAGAAGCTACTGGCATACTGAAGAATCTATCAATTTGTTCTTGCTAATGGAGAATTAATCCCCATATAATTCTGGTACCGTTTTTTCTATTGTTAAAAAATCAGTCCTTGAAGAAATCTTTTTTAAAATCACCCCAAGGAAAATAAATAAATAAATAAATAAATAAATAAATAAATAAATAAATAAATAAATATAAAAATAAAATAAAATAAAATAAAATAAAATCACCCCAAGGATTGTGAGGTGCTGCTTCATGTAAGACCTTTTGTCCAGTAAGTCTTTTGCAGATCCCTTCACACTACTGCATGACAGTCAGGAAATTAGGTGGGTGAGTTTATTTTTGTGGGGTTGGCAAAGGAAGACCGTATGAGGGTTCTGCAAGCTCCCCCTGCTGGCAGTACGGGGAAGGATTGGATGAGGAGGAGCCCTTCAGAGGCCAGGCTGGAAAATGAAGGCAGGCAGTTTGTATGGCAGGAAACCTCTCCCACTGGGGTGCAAGATGCAGGGGAGGTGCCCCGCACTCAGAGGGTCCTACATCTGACCATCACCCCAGGACCATTAGGGGGCATAGTAGAGACACTGTTAAACTGCTGGCTGAGCTGATTTGCGCCCCTCGTCTATCCACCCATTGTGGTAGACGGTTGGTTACCCTGAGCTTTTTTTGTTCAAACAGAGAGGGTAAGCAACAACAACAACAAAAAATTAAGAATGCCAACCCCTAGGAGCCTAAGAACCTACCACATTTTGCCTGCCTCCTAATGAGAATATCTATAGACAGAATCAGTTACCTTTCTAAAGCTGAAAGCTCATCCTCTTCTGAGCTCTACTTTTCTGTTGCTGTGTCATAAAAGGAAATTAAATTGCAGTAAACAGTATGGAGGCTCCTCACAAAGTTAAAAATAGAACTGCCCTACAACCCAGCAACTACACTACTAGGTATTTATCCAGAGGACACAGACATAGTTATTCGAAGGGGCACATGCACCGCAATGTTTATAGAGCTCTGTCCACAGTAGCCAAAATATAGAAAAAGCTCAGATGTCCATTGACAGATGAAGATAAAGATGTGGTATATACGTATACAATGGAATATTAGCTCACTGTGGGGATAGGCCCAGACCTTCCGTGAGAGGTTCCATGCCTCAGTAGTCCTGTTGGCCATAAGGAGACCCTACTCAGGACCATGATTTAAAAAAGAATTAAATTAAAAAAAAATAAATCTTACCATTTGCAATAATGTGGATGGAACTAGAGGGTGTTATGGTAAGCAAAATAAGTCAGAGAAAGACAAATACCATATGATTTCACTCATATGTGGCAATTTAAGAAACAAAACAGATGAACATAGGGGAAGGGAAAGTGAAAATAAGATAAAAAACAGAGAGGAAGGCAAACCGTAATAGACGATGAACTCTAGGAAACAAATTGAGGGTTGCTGGAGGGGAGATGGGTGGGGACCTGGGGTAACTGGGTGATGGGCATGAAGGAGGGCACTTGATGTAATCATGATATAATGTAATGTTATATACAACTGATGAATCACTGAAATTCTACTTCTGAAACTAATAATACATTGTATGTTAACAAAATTGAATTTAAATAAAAGTAAATAAATTTTTTAAAAAGAGGAAATTAAATTGCACTGAAGACCGATGTACACTTTACCTACACTTAATTTTCACGGTACACTGTACTCTTCCACATGATTTCCAAATGGGTTGTTTCTTTCTTGAGTGGGTAGGTAGGGTAAAGCCAATAAATGCATACCTACGGAGTGTGCTTTCCTTTTCTTTTTCTCTTCCGAAAACATGAGAGGTGGGAAGGAGATATCTTTGGAGATGTGTTATTCGTGAGTTTTCAGAACCAAGCAAGAGAGAGATTATAAAAAGCATGTAGCAGTCCCCGAAGGAGAGGGCCAGCCCCTCCTCTGTGCAGGTGTCAGCCAAACCTCCACGTGTTCGTGCAGTGTAGCCTGCCAGCTGCCTAGTCACTCAGTTCAGACTAAGACCAAGGTAATCCAAGCTAACTTTAAGTACAAAAAAGGAAAGGGGCTTTTTTTTTTTTTAATGTAAAAGTCACCATAGAAGCTACAGCATGATTATCACGGGCATCTGACCACTGTCTGATTGTTTTTTATTAGGAACCTACAGTTTGTTTCCTAAGAGCTATATGAAGATTTTATGCTAAGGGGAAAAAAAAAAAAAAACCTCAAAGATATGCTAAACACACCCCTGAAAGCAAGATTTCATCCACCAAACTTCTTAGAAATTAGCCTCTCTCTCCTTGGGCATCTTGTCCAGGTCACACTAATCATTTTCCATGTCTGAGAGCTTCAGGGGCCCATTTAACCTCATAACAAACACTTACGTGGTGCCTCTTTATGTTTCAGACTCTGCCTGGGCCTCGGGCACAAAGGTACAGTGCCTGCCTAATGTCTGTGCCCTAATGACCTTGCATCCTTGTCATTTAGCCACCCTAAAGACAATGCATAAATGGGACAGCACTGGAGGATGAGCAGCATTTAATTATATCACATTGTGATGCTCATGCCCTGCTGTTGCTTTCAAATTTGCTTTGGCAGCAATGACCACATCTGGTTCTTGGATCTTGGTTTCTAAACACCATTCGGCAGTAAAGGGAGCCAAGGCTCCATGTAAAAAAAAAAAAAAAAAGAAAACAAGAAAACAAGGTGAGCCTGGGACAGCTCACAGTGCCAGAAAGGAAGGTCTTAGGGAAAAAAGAAAAGGGACATAAAGAAGAAGAAAAGAGGAAAGGCCTGTGGGCATGTCACAAGGGCAGAAGTCTACTTGAAAGAGCTCCTAATGGCCATAGCTGGAACAATTTGAACAACACAATGAATAACAACAGTATTGGATTATAACCCAGTGCAAGAAACAAATATACATGAGTCCATACTAATTAGGTGATTGAACAAATGAAACATGGGGAGGAAGAGACGGACCTTTCTTATTTTTTTTTAAGATTTTATTTATTTATTCATGAGAGACACAGAGAGAGGCAGAGACACAGGCAGAGAGAGAAGCAGGCTCCCCATGCAGGGAGCCTGATGTGGGGCTCGATCCCAGGTCTCCTGGATCACACCCTGGGCTGAAGACGGCACTAAACCGCCTAGCCACCCAGGCTGCCCATGAGACCTTTCTTAAAGAATTCCAATTACTAAAAGTAGAGAGAGTGAAGAAAATAGAAAATCCCAGTGAGACCAGAGTACCTGCTGTAGGCAGAGTCCACTGACGGGTGCAGAAACCAGTGGGAAAAATCTTAAAGAGAAATTACATGTCTAAAAAAAGAGAGAGAAAGAAATGACATGTCTGCATCACCTCAAAGTATTTCCACCCCAGAGTATTTCCTGGTGACTGTGGTGGTTTTAACTTACACCCACATTCTCTTCAGGAGCTGCTACTTAATTCCCCTCCCTGTGTGGGCTGGACGCAGTGACTCCTTTCTGAAGAGTAGAGCATGGAAAGGGAGAAATAGTAACTGGACAGTGGGAAACCTGGCACACACCACTGTACCCAAGCAATCAAGGTCAGCCTCACCAGCGGTAGGAGATCCTGATTTCACACACCTCCCCTGCCCTGCCACCCCACTGCAATGCAACAAGAAGGCCACTTCACCTCTGGGATTTTCCTAAAATCCTGTAACCTTGGTCTAATCATGCACATGCATCAGACATACCTAAATTGAGGGACATCCTACAAAATGCCTGTGCTCTTCAGAAGTTTCAAGGTCACAAAAGGCAAGAACAGAATGAGGAGTCAACATAGATTGTGGGAGACTAAGGAGACCTGATGGTCAGTGTCATGTGGCATCCTCATTGGATCCTTGGACAGGAAGGTCACATTAGTGGGAAAACAGGGGAAATCTAAAATAAATCTAAATAAAGCCTGAAATTTAGGTAAGACTATTACTGTTGGCTTCTTAGTTTTGACAAATGATCTGCTAAGATCTGGAGAAGCTGTGTACAGGGTATGTGGGAACTCTGTGCTCTCTCTGCCACTCCTTTGTTAGTCCAAAATCTTTTCCAAATAAAATATTTGAAAGTAGCTGGAATTGGTTCCTTTCCTTTGATGCTCCTGACCTGTGAAAACCTCCTCATTTCAGGGATGATGCAGTGTGTGATTGCTGTTGCAGACAAAGTATTTGATGCCTTCCTGAACATGATGGCAGATAAAGTAAGCCTTGTCAGCGTGAGTGTGTATGTGCCCAAGGCATGTGGAGAGCACCTGTTGTACCTGTCTCTTCTGAATCAACAGGCTAAGACTAAGGAGAATGAAGAAGAGCTGGAGCGGCACGCACAATTTCTACTGGTGAACTTCAACCACATTCATAAGAGGATACGGAGGGTGGCGGACAAGTATCTGTCTGGTCTGGTGGATAAGTAAGCTCATTTTCCTTCTGTGTGTGTGTGTGTGTGTGTGTGCATGCATGTGTGTAAAATTCTCATTTTGGAATGCACGGAAGAACCATCCTTATACTAGCAGTGCAGAAAAATTGGAGTCTGAATTTAAACTCTCAAATGGCAATGCAGCCTCTCTCAGAATCTCATGGAATTTGCTGTAAGGTCTGAAATTTGGTCCTGAAACTTCCACTTATTCTGAGCTATTGATGCTCCTTGCAGTGCGTCTCTGGACAAGGGGTGTCACCTGCCTGTGTCTCGGCATCCCACCCTCCCCTGCTGCAGGGCTTCTCAGGGCTTCCTCTGGGAAGTACACAGCCACCCTAAGTGACATCTTCCACCCCAGAGCCTAGCCAGAGGTCCCGGGTAGAATCAGTGTCTTTCAGGCTCCTCAGAGAGGAAGGAGAGCCCACACAGACCCTTTTCCACTCCAGGCTGTCTGTGCTGGGAGCCAAAGTGGATTCTCATGGGACATGCCCCCACATGGATGGGAACCCTCAAGGTGGGCTGGGCCAGCCTGTCTGCAGTGTGAGGGCTAGAGGCAGCAAACAGCCGTGCTGGGTCTGCCCACAGATCCCTGCAGGCGTCCAGGAGCTCTGGAGCCTGCTGCAGGCATCATGTGCCTGGTCCAGGCAGGCCCAGAAAGTAAGTCCAGCACACGTATGACTTGTGTCTGAGCTGGACCTCCTAAGCGATGGGCCACAATGAATCACAGCTGTGCAGAGTCGGCTCTCTTCAACCCTGACCACTACATTCAGGAACAGGTTCTTTTCTTTGCTCCAGGATGCCATCCAAATACTACCATTTTCACTTTGTGCCATCATGTGAAAGTATTAGGGTGCCCTGGTCAAAACCAAGGAGGATCGCTTTGGGGAGTGAGGGAGCACGACCCTACCAGTATATAACTGAGACGATCGATCGGTGTCAAGTTGAGAGCAAGTCACATGGGACCACATCCGGGCCCTGAAAAGTGGGACTGGCAGGAGCCTGGGGGGTGTTTCTGACTGAGTCCTGTCTGGGAGGCCTCCTGACCTCCTCTGACCCTCAGCTGGGCAGCAGGAGGTGGGGCTCCCACCTCACCCTATCCCACCCCTCAAGGTAGCACTTTAAGGAACTGAGATTCCTTGAAGGTTTGGCTGCTCAACCCTAAGACATGACTCTTGATGTAGGTTTCCCCACTTGCTCTGGAGCGGGACAGTACTGAAGACCATGCTGGACATCCTCCAGACCTTGTCACTGTCACTGAGCGCTGTGAGTGTCCCTGCCTTATGCCTGAATCCGATTTATACTACAAGTAGCCAAATTGGGGGTGGGGACCCCAGATCCCACCCTGGCCTTTCCCAGCGAGCTGCAGCAAGTTTGGAAGTCCATCACAGACCATATATGTGTGGGGAAGGGAAGCAGACACTCTGCTGCCCAGTGTGAGCTGGAGGCCCAGCTCAGCAGAGGCAGCCCAGGGAAGGCGGTTGGAAGAGGGAGCTTTGTTGTGTTTTCAGGACATTCACAAGGACCAGCCTTACTACGACATCCCTGATGCCCCCTATCGGATCACCGTTCCTGACACTTGTGAAGCCCGAGAGGTAGGCTGGCAGCCGTCCCCTTATTAAGGGCCGTCTTCATTGCCCTCTGGAGCATCAGGGCTGGCACATTGCACGCATTAGATTATTCGGTCCCAGCAGTTGGAGGTGTGAGCACTGTGGTCCCCCGCCCGCAGTGAAGAAGGCCTGAGTTGTCAGAGTTGCACAGTATGAGCAGGGTGGGCTCCTGCCCATCAGCCATGCTGACACCAAGCCCTTTCTTGGTTCAGCTGCCAAAGGTTTTCAGCTGCCTGTCCGTTTATGGTGTCTCAGAGCTGCATGAGCAAACACGACTGTCAGACCAACTTCACCATTGTGAGGTGTGCAGACTGTCATTGTGGTAGTCGAGTAACATGACTTTGGCTTTGTGTGACGCTATGGGAAATAGAGTAAATAGCTCTAGATAAGGAGGATGTGCTGTGTGAGGTCTGACTCGGAGCCCTCACTATGGCAAACTGAGGCCTAGGGCCAGGTCACATCCCAACCTTGGGGCCTCCAGCCAGACCAGCTGCCAGCTGGGATTTCTCCCCACAGTTACGAGGCCGCCGGAATGGCTTTTACCTCCCAGGACCTATATTCTCCAGTCACTGATTCAGGACATATGTAGTCCAGTGGCCATGTGAGGCACTGTGAG